>NC_135722.1:92249593-92622637 GCF_964656455.1 Halichoerus grypus | reverse complement strand
AATCCCAAGCACACTCTGTGCTGAGCGTGGAGCCCAACCCAGGGCTTGATCTCACCACCCTGAGATCATGACCTGAGCCGAAATCAAGAGCTGGTCACTTAACCAACTGAACCACCCAGGTGCCCCTGATTTTCATTTTTTAAACTAAACAGATTATATAGTTAAAAGTGAATGAATATTAAAAGTTTTGCATAGAAAAAGAGAGGTCACCTCTTCCTTCCCTTCTCTACCTCTTAGCCCTTTTTCTTATAAGGAATTATTTAAACACTTTTGTGGGGTGCCTGGGTGGCTCAGTTAGTTAAGCACACTGCCTTTGGCTCAGGTCATGATCCTGGAGTCCCAGGATCAAGTCTCGCATTGGGCTCACTGCTCAGCGGGGGGTCTGCTTCTCCCTCTGACCCACCCCCCTCTCATACTCTCTCTGTCTCTCATTCTCTTTCTCAAATAAATAAATAAAATCTTTAAAAAAACTCACTTTTGTTTCTTCTAATGTTGTCTTCATATTTTTAAATAAATGCTTATATCCTTCTTTCTTAATTTATCAAACTTACTCATTGTCTAATAAATTCCTGTTATGAAAGATGAGTGTTAAGTTCTTTGGTCATTTTTTCTTCATCCTATATCTCCTGTACAGAGATATCATAATTTTTGATTGAACAAACTGACTTTTTACACTCTTGTGTTAATACTGTTCATTGTTGGGCGCCTGGGTGGCTCAGTTGGTTAAGCGACTGCCTTCAGCTCGGGTCATGATCCTGGAGTCCTGGGATCGAGTCCCACATCGGGCTCCCTGCTCAGCAGGAAGTCTGCTTCTCCCTCTGATGCTCCCCCCTCTCATGCTCTCTCTGTCTCTATTTCATTCTCTCTCTCAAATAAATAAATAAAATCTTTAAAAAAAAAAAAAAAGAAAAGTTTAAAAAAAAAATACTGTTCATTGTTGATACAGGAAGGGTATTATAATGCTTCAATTAAGCATTTCTTTTTCTTTGAAAGATACTTTTTCTTAATATCAATTCCATTATTTATTTAAAGGACTTTATTTTCTTAGAGCAACACTGGGAGGAAGACGCAAAGATTTCCCAAATACCCACTGCCCCTCTGCATGCATGGCCTCCCTCATGACCAACATCCCTCACCAAAGCAGTACATTTGTTACCACCGATGAATTTAACTGTCACATCACACAAAGCCCACAGTTTACTTTAGGGCTCACTCTTGGTGTTGTACATTCTGTGGTGTAGACAAATGGATAATAATGTGTATCCAACATTACAGTATCATACAGAGTATTTCACTGCCCTAAAAATGCTCGGTGCTCTGCCTATTGATTTCCCTCCATTCACATCACCACCGAGCTCTTTATAGACTCCATAGTTTTGCCTCTTCCAGAATGGCAGAGTTGGAATCATGGAGAAGTAGATTTTTCAAATTAATTCTTTTATTTGATAATATGCATTTAAGTTTCCCTCCATTTTTTTTTTTTTTAGTGGCTTGAGAGCTAGTTTGTTTTTAGCCTTGATCTATGTGGGGCTTGATCCCAGGACCCTGAGATCATGACCTGAGCTGAAATCAAAAGTCAGACACTCAACTGACTGAGCCACCCAGGTGCACCACATACAGGTGTTTTCATAGTCACTCTTGTGACTGCTGCCTAAACAGAATGCAATGTGTTTGCCTAAATAAGTAAAATGACACACTGCATTTTTTGTATACACTCCTAAAGTCAGGTGATGACTCTGAGTTCAGTTCTACATCAGGAGGGTATATACATGTATGTCTGCACATGAAGAGACTATATAAGTACTAATAGTATTAGAATAACTTGATATTTTATTTATTGGTTGTATATAGTATTCTTTTGACATGTTATTTCAAGTTCTTCTCTTTTACATTGTGTGGTTATATGATGGTCAATTCTTTTCAAGATCTCTACTCAGAATGGCTAAAAAACCTGGGGCACCTGGGTAGCTCAGTCGGTTAGGTGTCTGCCTTCGGCTCAGGTCCTGATCCCAGGGTCCCGCATGGGGCTCCCTGTGCAGGGAGCCTGCTTCTCTGATTCTCCCGCCCCTCCCCCTGCTCATGCTTTCTCTTGCTGTCTCTCTCTCAAATAAATAAAATCTTTAAAAAAAAACAAAAAACAAAAATAGGTTAAGGGTGAAAATATATTAATTACTAAAATTTTTATAACTAGAAAGAGCTTATACATTATCAATTTCAACATTATCATCTTTTTAAAAAGGGGGCTTACTTTCTGCCAAATGCTAAAAGTAAGAAAACATATTAATGAAGGAATCCCTAGTTAGCTTTAAATATTTTTTTTTTTAAGATTTTATTTATTTATTTGAGACAGAATGAGAGAGAGAGAGAGAGCACATGAGAGGGGGGAGGGTCAGAGGGAGAAGCAGGCTTCCTGCCGAGCAGGGAGCCCGATGTGGGACTCGATCCAGGGACTCCAGGATCATGACCTGAGCCGAAGGCAGTCGCTTAACCAACTGAGCCACCCAGGCGCCCCTCCCTAGTTAGCTTTAAACAATATCCTTGGGGTGGGCCAGCAGTCCAGGATGATAAAGGATTTTTTTTTAATAAAAGATTTTAAAGTTCAAAAAGAAATACATACCTCTGAAATGTATCACACATGCGCACACTCACACACGCACAACTACTTTTTAGTACATTTCAAGAATGAAGCAAATAGTCATATGTGGTTGTACCACCTTGTAATTAATTTGTCAAGTTAACATTTCTTAAGTGGAGCAGAGGATACCAGATGGTGGGCTGCAGTTCAATAGGCCACAAGAGGAATTACAACAGAGTTTATTACTCACTGGTCCTGGAGGAGTACCTGGCATGCCTGGGTGGGGGGAGGGGGCAGCCTTGGAGGGAGAGTACAGAGAGAGAAGCAGGGCCTGGGGCACATGTCTTCATTAGAGTCTATGGCTGGAGGGCTTTGGGGTTCCTGGGCCACCAAGGCCAGGTAGTCAATTGCAACCAAAAGAGTGAGTTTTGGTAAGTTACACTGGGGCACCCATCAAGGGAAGGTACTGGCAGGCGGGAAAGATGGTTGAGCACAAGGGCTGTCGGGGAGGTCATGTCAGAAAGTTACATGTGTTTGTGACTCTGCCGGCTGCTATCTGGGGCATGTGCTTGCATGAGGGGACTAACAATGGTTTAAAGTCACAGCAGCCTCCTCAGCCAAATGGGGGGCAAGGCAGCAATACCACAGAGTAGCTTAGCTAAACTCTTGACCACTGATAATAAATAATTTAGTATATTCCACTGCAGCCTTTGAGAATCTTGTGATGTAATTGAGACATATGTTCGTAGTTGTTGTTACTGAACACTTTATTACAACTGAGTCAGGAGGAAGGAATATGTGAGAATTAGCAGGCAAGAGGAAGGATCACTGAATTCATCACATACAACAGTGATTCTCTGGTTGGGATGCCCTTTGTCCATAGTTGGAAGAATATAGTTTATCTAGCAAGTGGATGTTGTTTGAAATTTCTACAGGTTATTTTGATCTGTTTCCCTTTTGATCCCCCATATCGAAAAAGAGTAGTTTAAAATACCTAGTCATAGTTGAGTATGGGAAAAGGAAGAGACTTTTCAGGTGTCCCCAAATTTGGGACAAGTAACTAACTAGAATCAATGTAGAAACTGATACTATCCTGTATTATCCTGTATTATAACAGTGTTGATCATAAGAATAATAATCAACATTCAAAGTAAAGCAGTATATTTATGTTATTTTTCAGAGTTTATGAAGTCTTTTTATACTTCCAATTTCAAGCCTGGCCCAACCTGGGGCCAGTATAGATGGGTACCAAAATTATGCTTAAATTCTCTTATTTGTTCAGGATATTCTTTTTTGTGTTAGTGATACCAGATTGGAGCTTTTGAGTAATATGGGAACTCATGAAAAACAGGAAAACAGCACACAGGGACAATATTCATCTTTACCTAACAATGACTTAAATAAAAACAAACATAGCTAATTTAAAATATGTGTTTCCCAGATATTTTGCTGCTTTTCACTAGTCTCTTCATATTCTGGGATTTGTAAATTCTTCTGACTGTAAGTGATGACAGCTAGAAAGAGTTTAGGATTGAGTATTGGCTTTAAAAAATCCTGTTGTGCTCTGTTCGTTATTTTTTCTTTCTTGGATCATTACCACTAGCAATGTAATGCTGGCAAGCAGAGTAATGGCACCTAAAGATATTCATGTCCTAATCCCCAGAATCTGTGATTATGTTACTTTACTTGGCAGAAGGGACTTTGCAAATGTAATTCAGGAAAAAGACCTTGAGTCCTTGATATTATCCTGGATATTAGGGTAGGCCCAATCCAATCAAATGCATCCTTAAAAGTGGAGAAATTTGGGGTGCCTGGGTGGCTCAGTCGTTAAGCGTCTGTCTTCTGCTCAGGTCATGATCCCAGGGTCCTGGGATCGAGCCCCGCATCGGGCTCCCTGCTCTGCGGGAAGCCTGCTTCTCCCTCTCCCATTCCCCCTGCTTGTGTTCCCTCTCTGGGTGTGTCTCTCTCTGTCAAATAAATAAATAAAATCTTAAAAAAAAAAAAGGTGGAGAACTTTGTCAGCCAAGTCAGAGAGGAGGTGGAAGGAGGAGAGATTTGAAATTTGTGAGGTACTTGCCCCACTATTGTTGGCTTTGAAGGTGGAGGAAGGGGGGCCATGAGCCAAGAACTGAAGTACCTTCTAGAAATGGAAATGGCCCTTGGTTGATAGCCAGCAAGAAAACAGGACCTTGGTCCCACATCTTCAAGGACGGGAATTCTGTCAACTCAGATGAGTAGGAAATGGATTTTGCTCTAGAGCCCCTAGAAAGGAATGCAGCCTGCTGAATTTGGCCTGGAGAGACCTGTATTGGACGTGTGACCTACAGACTGGTCAGATGATAAGTTTGAGTAGTTTTAAGCTGCTAAATTTGTTATGCAAGCAATAGGAAGCCAATACTGTAACTTCCCAAATCTTATCTTATTTAGCGTCTGATAATGAGTGCAGAGCAGTTCATTATATGACTGCTTCATTCCTGGTGATACTGTTCTACCTTCTTTGGATCTTTAAACATTTGTTCACTACAATATCTTATGATGGACTATGTTCTTTTATAATATTCTGAGTCCATTCTTTTTTTTTTTTTTTTTTTTAAGATTTTATTTATTTATTTGACAGAGAGACACGAGAGAGGGAACACAAGCAGTGGGAGTGGGAGAGGGAGAAGCAGGCTTCCCGCGGAGCAGGGAACCCGATGCGGGGCTCGATCCCAGGGCCCTGGGATCATGACCTGAGCCGAAGGCAGCCGCTTAACGACTGAGCCACCCAGGCGCCCCTCTGAGTCCATTCTTAAGGTAGCACTTTCTCTATCTGATTTTCCATGAGAGATTCCATGCCAATTTAGGGTCTCAGTCATTGTTCGTGTAGCTAGAAGGTTAATGACCACACTAGTCACAACTTTTTTCATCTTAAGGATGCCTATTATCTTGTTCCTATTTTTACACTGTCTTTAAGATTCCTTGTCGCATAGCATGGGTTCAGTGGTGGTAAGGACAGAGGGCAAATTAGCCCCTTGCCAATCTTCCTCTAACAAAGAAATGAATCAGGAGATGATATCTCACTTCAATTGGACCAATCAGATCCTCCTTCCAGGAATTAGGATTTTGAGCTCAGGTGATTTAAAATAAATATTCTTATAAACTCCATGTATATCAACATTTAAGTTCATATTTAAGTAAACTGTACAAACCCTGGGATATGTTACTGCTCTTCCTTGTTTTTGTTGTTATTATTATTACTATTATTTTCTAGGGTATTCAGCTGTCAAGGATGAAGCCAATCATCTTGCATCATCTTAATACCTAGAAAAAGCATGAACTTACAATTATCTGTGGTTGTATTTCTTAGGCCATAAGGTTAAGACTATAATAAGAAAAAGAAAAAAGGAAAAAGAGTGTAAAATGTAAAATATTTCCTACTTTTAACAATGAGAAAATGAAAGTTCAGATAATGTAAGTGTCGTGTGATAAAAAAGAAATAGGGCCATGCTTAAAATTCAGGTCTTCTGACTTCAGTTAAGTATTTTACATTAATTCATGATATTCTGTATGTGAAAGAGTGCAACAATAGGGTTTAAAACGTATTATTTTCTAGAGGGGAGGGGGTGGGAGGATGGATTAGCCTGGTGATGGGTATTAAGGAGGGCATGTACTGCATGGAGCACTGGGTGTTATACACAAACAATGAATCATGGAACACTACATCAAAAACTAATGATGTAATTGTATGGTGATTAACATAACAATAAAAAATTTAAAAAAATAAAACGTATTATTTTTTCTATGCTTGAATTGCCTACTCTGGACCTTGACTGTAATACCTTGTATCTGATGTGGCATGAAGCCTTTTTATATATTCCCACAAATCTTTGACTTTATGGTCTTCAAGTATACTTTTCTCCACATGGAGTCCAAGGGTTGAACATAGTCATGATTAGCAACAAACTTTCAAGTTCTCCTGTGCAATAAGGTTCAAGTTCTCTTGTGCCATAAGGACATAATTTTGTGGATTGCTTCTCTCAAAACTTCTTTTACCTTTTCATTCCTTAGGCTATAAATGAAGGGGTTCAGAAGAGGGGTCACCACTATGGTCATGACAGCCGTCACTTTATCAAACTCCAGCGAGTGGCTCTGGTTGGGCCTCACGTACATGAAGATGTTGCTCCCGTAGGCAATGGACACAACCGTGATGTGAGAAGCACAGGTGGAGAAGGCCTTCTGACGACCTTGGGCTGAGGGGATGCGCAGGATGGTAGAAATGATGTAAGTGTAGGACACAATGGTGAATACCAGGGAAGTCAGAAGGACAAGGGAGGATAAGAGGAAGCTTATCATCTCAATGAAATGAGTGTCTGTGCAGGCCGCTTGCAGCAAAGGGGCAATGTCACAGAAGAAATGGCTAATTTCTCTATAACAGTAAGGCAGTGTGGACACCACAATAGTTGGGCACAGCACTGAAAAGAAGGCCCCTACCCAGCAGCCCAGAACCAGCAGGAGGCAGACCCTGCTGTTCATGATGACGGTGTAGCGCAGGGGGTTACAGATGGCCACGTAGCGATCAAAGGACATCACCGCCAGGAGGATAAACTCCACTGTCCCCAAGAAAAAAAAGAAGTATATTTGGGTGATGCAACCAGCAAAAGATATGGTCTTCTTGTCCTCTAGGAGACAAGCTAACAGCTTTGGGGTAA
The DNA here is from genome assembly GCF_964656455.1 of Halichoerus grypus. NCBI lineage: Eukaryota > Metazoa > Chordata > Mammalia > Carnivora > Phocidae > Halichoerus > Halichoerus grypus. The sequence continues at coordinate 92,615,374 of NC_135722.1, read as the reverse complement.
CTGAGGTAGTGTATGAAATGTCCAAAAATGACAAATTACTGAGGAAGAAGTACATTGGGGTTTGGAGGCGATTATCAGCCCAGATTAAGGAAATGATGACAGTATTTCCTGTTAGAGTTAGCGTATAGGTAAACAGGAGGACCACAAAGAGGGAGATCTGAAGCTTCTGGATAACAGGGAAGGCAGTCAGGGTAAATTCAGTCACTGTGGTCTGATTTTGCATATCCATCTCATGCAAAACCTAGTGGTCAGCACGTCTTTGAAAAAAAATTATAGAGATGAAAATTATCTAAAATAAGTTTTCATCTCTCAATGTCAGTGCTAAAGATGAAGTAGTAAAAGCTTTCGATGTAGAGTCAAGAGTGATTTCATGCTGATTTCACTCACTCTAATAAATGTAGGACCCTGGGTAAATTACATGACTTTTTCTAACCTTGGGATTCTCATATTTAAAATTTTTGGTTGAATGAAATTACCTCTGTGGTCCCATTAAGCTCTGGTCTTTACGATGGTTTTTCTCTTTGACCTGGTGCTCCTTCCCTTCTGTCTTGCATTCTTCCTGATCTCCTGTCTTCACAACAAAGTTCTGTGCCTGAGAAAAGAGAATACTTAACTGAGAATCCAGCCAGTCAAGTTGCAAAAGGAGAAAGGGAATGTTAATAAAAGTTGAGTTCTTTTTTAGCCGAATTATTTCAACCCTTCAGGTATTATCCCTATAAAAGAGCAGAAACCCTGAGACTGGCCAAGAGAGTCCAATGAAGGGGAATCTGACCTGCATTTGTCTTTCCTCACTGCTGTTATTGGGATTGCATGAGTGTCAGTGTGATATCTGGTATAATAATAATTGATCTCTCATAAGGCTGCATAGTTTGTTCTTACTTCTTATACTGATAAAGAGTTTTTGATGTCTATGCTGTTATGGAGCAAGCAGGTGCATGATGCACAGTTCATAATTTGCATAACCTATTTCATACATTTGAAAAACGTCTTTTGGAAAAATGATCGGTGTGTTTCTTCTTTGTTCTTTCCAATGACATGTGTAGGGCAAGATCCTAAAGAACAATAAAACTTTTCCCTCCCATTTCCCAACTGGGCATTTTTACAGGTTCTCTTAAATAGATCCCTTATACCTTATAGTCTTTTTTTCCCTTATACCGTATATTCTTTTCAGCAATTTGAACATCAGATTGCTAATAATAGTACAAAAAAGTGGATGAAGATGGATGGTGTTTGGAATGCTCCTCTTGGAATACTGCTCAACTTTGGTGAACATCTACTGCATGTTTGTATAATTCAGTTGAAGCCCTGTCCTTTGGTGTTTTATTTTGTGACTAATCTTTTAGTTTTATGTTCAAATGACCAATTTATGAACCTGAGCTAGGATCCCTCTAGGTTTGGAGCCCACTGAGTTCCTCCTGCAGGGAAGCCGTCCATTTTCCTCAGGTTCTCTCTCTGGGAAAAGTAACTCCTAGCAGCCTTTTTTGCCTTAAAGACTTTTTTTTTTTTCTGAACGGATTTCCATTTGAAAAGTTTGCTGGGACTCTTTCTGGCCCTTGTAGGTGTTCATTATTTGTATTTCCCATCCATTTATTCCAAAAATCAAGTGCTTTTAAGTTATCAAAGGACCTCAAAGGGGCTGATCTATTGAAATAGGATCTTGCACCTGTCGGTTTTCTTCCACCATCAATATTGTGATACTCACCCCTCCCCCCACTGCTCCTGCACCCAGGGAATAAACTTCCAGACTGATTACTACAGCACAGAAAGGCATAACCACATCTGGGTGGACACGTGTTAATGTTGCTGAGGTCTAATATAAAAACAGACTAGAGCATGGTATGTGGACAAGTGGAAATGCTTTGAAATTGCCTTTCATGTCCCCCTTCCCACCTTCCTCACTGACCACACTGGAGACTAGCAGGTGTTAAGGCAGACAAAGATGGATTCTCATCAGACAAAGGTGCCTATCATCTATTCCACTGTTCCTTCCATTTATCTAGCCAACTGTTTCCAACGTCCCTAAAGTCCTCCATTTTCCTTCTTGGGTATTTAGTCTTTGATGACCCTAATAGGAGCTTGATTCCCCTCTGGTGTTGTAAAAGTTAGACAGGTTGAGATCTGCAAAAGCACGGTGCCGTTTTTAAACAAGATTCTGGGATGGTCGAACACAAATGGAGTTGCTGTTTGCCAGTTGTCATGGGGTCATATATGAATGGAAAAAAATGGCATCGAGAGCTTTCTATTCTGCTATATTTGGGTCAAATAAACTCTGAGAAGAGCTAAAGATGTAGCGTTGCTCTCCTTGGGGAGTCTCTTAACTTCATGATAGTGGAGAACAAGCTGGCTTTGTGCTGGTCTTCTCTAGATGACCTCTGTGCCCTCCCGAGCCCATCCTGTCTAGAGGGAAAGGTTCTGGATTATGACATCTGTGTCTAAGAATTTAATTATGACCTTCATTTTGGGGGAAGATTGTTCTTTGTTACCATTTGTGGATCCTTGAAAAGTGGCATTAAATTGCCCATTGGCACAATTCAAGATTCCAGATTTACTCAGAAAAATGTGGACTAATGGAAAAATCATAGCAGATTTGGGATCAGAGAACCTGTAGTTTTGTTTTGTTTTTTTCATTTGGCCACTGTAGCTTTGGTTCTTTCATGAGACTCCTAAGCATCGTGTCTTAAGTGTTTTCTAAAATGAGGATAATGACAGTGACAGACTGAGGTCCTCAGCTAGGTCCTATGAATACAGTGATGTATGTATACTTGGTGTTTAGTGTATGTTTGTTAAGAATATCGGGATGGGGAAGGAGGAACAGAAAAGGACTGAGATGTGGTGGGGCTGGGGAATGGAGATAATTTGGGATCTTTGCTGCTGTAGGTAAAATGTGACAAAGTTTAATTGCAAGCCGAGTACATTAAAGACTTCCATTTGCATACTTACAGTAAAGCTATCATACTTTACAGCTGCCTTCACTATAACTTGGGGGAGAGCAGTAATTACACTTTAATTCATAAAATACACATGTAAACAAATTTAGTGAGACTCAGATATGGATAATTGCATAATAGAGTATACTTACATCATACTGATTGTAGCACCCTTGGTATTTTCTCTATTCGAGTATGCTAGGAAACTCAAACTAGGGTGTTTTTTCTTTTCCTACTGCATTCCCTCCATTATTCTTTCAATTCTGTGATTGCTTCAGTGTTGCATTTGGGTAAATCTCAGTCATAGTCTGAGACTTTTCCTTGTGTGGTAGCTAATCCCCTTTCAAAACCACGCCAAATGATTATCCAGTGTTTGCTTAAATAGTCCATCCTTCTTCCTCTGAATGAAAAATTGTTCTTTTTCATAACCTCTGTGGCTTTTTCTCAGTTCTTTTTCATATTTTCACAGAAAATTGAAGTCTCAACTTACACCTGGAATAAGTCCAAGTGTTACATTATCTCTTCATCTTTCATGTGACACATCCAGTGTATCTCAACCTGAGAATATTCCTCTGAGTTTCAAGTCCTGTGTATTCTGGAGCACATTTTTGTCAGGATGGGCAGAATGGCGAGGTTTGGTGGTGAATGGAGAAGTCACACACAGCTGGATCTAGAGCAGGTCCTCTGACTTCTATTCTGGATCTCTGGCAAAAGTGGTGGCCAAATGCTTCCCAAATCTCAGCTGGGTTTTTTTCTTTCTTAGCTTCAGGAATGTAACTTCCTGTTTATTCAGTGAATTTCGATTTCTTCCTTGGATCCATCAGATTGTCGGAAGAATTCATATTTGCATTCACTGAAGCATTTCTCTAAACTGTCACCATTCCTTAGGTCACCCCTGCTCATTCATCAGGTATCCTGTGACTTGATTTTACATATCACCACCTTTATTTACTCTCTCCAGAAAATAACATTACCCTGCCTCTACCTAGGTAGAGTAGTAGAGTAGTAGAGTAAGCACTCTACTAGGGTGCTTACAATGGGATGAACCTGATAATTAATGAGATTTTGTGTTCACCTTCAGAGATTTGGTTTACAATGGCACCTGGGACTATGGCATAAAAGAAGGGTAATGATTATTATTGCCATCACAGAACATCAGAATGGAAGTAACTAATCACAGTTATAAAGTTAGGGTCTCCTGGGACATTCTCTTGGTTGTTTATTTTATTTATTTAAAGAGAAACTTAGAGAGCTGCTTTAAAGCCTCAGGGAACTAGAAACTTGGAGAACTTAAAACATGTTTTTTTCTGAAATGATCATCATGTATTGAAATAAGCTTTAAGTTGCTTTCCAAAAAAAAGATTCTTTACATAGATTTATATGTGTACACACATAATTTAAATCCATTTTATTGATGTACGATGTACACATAATGGACAATTTAAGGGCACAGTTGGTTGAGTTTGACACTTGTGTCCCTTCATGCAGCCACCAGCACCACTATGATGGTTTAGGGCATTTCCATTATCTTAGAAACTGTTGTGCCTTTTGCAGGAAATGCTCCCCCGCCTCCCTCAGTCCCTGAGAACCACTGATGTGTTTTCTGTCAGGGTAATTTGCATTTTCTAGAATTTTATATAAATGTAGTCTTACTTCATATAGTCTTTTGTGTTTGTTTTCTTTCACTTAATCAGATACTTTGAGATTAATCCAAGTGTTTCAGGTATCAGTTATCTCTTCCTTCGTATTATGGTAGATTATCTATTATGTAGATTACAGATCACAGTATTTTATTCACCAGATGATAAACACTTGAGTTGTTTTCAGTATTTGGCTATTATGAATAAAGTTCTTATGATCAGTTGAGTTCATGTTTTTATGTGGATATTTGTTTTCATTTCTCTTGGATACATTCCTAGAAGTAGAATTACTATGTTTTTATGGTAAGTATATGTTTAACTATATAAGAACTGTATGACATTTTCCAAATTTATTTTCAGTTCCTTTTCATCTTATTAATTGTTTTTGGCCTTTTGTAGTTCCCTTATGTCTTTCTTCCTCCCTTGCTGTCTTACTTTGTGAATTGATGATTTTCTATAACTGTGTACTTTGATTCCCTTCTCTTTGTCTTTTGGATATCTACTGTTGGTTTTTGCTTTGTGGTTACCATGAAGCATCCATAAAATATCTTATAGTTAGATCAGTCTATTTTATGCTGGGTACATCTTAACTTTGATCACATACAGAAACTCTTTCCTTTTATTCCTGCCCCTCTCCCCATTTTATGGTTTTGATGTCACAATGTACAGTTGATCCTTGAACAACATAGGAGTTAGGGGCACTGACCTGGACAGTTGAAAATTCATGCAAAACTTTTGATTCTCCCAAAACTTACCTACTCTTAGGCTACTGTTGACCAGAAGCCTTACCAATAAAAGAAAGAATTAATTAACAGACATTTTGCTTATGTATTATATACTGTATTCTTACAATAAAGTAAGCTAGATGAAAGCAAATGTTATTAAGAAAATATTAAGAGAAAATACATTTACAGTACTGTATTTATGGAAAACCATGTGTAAATGGACCTGTGTAGATCAAACTCATGTTGTCCAAGGATCAGCACTATATCCTTTTTTATTGTGTATCCATTAACAAATTATTGTAGCTATAGTTAGTTTTTTATTTTTAAAGATTTTATTTATTTATTTTAGAGGGTGAGAGAGCACATTGGAGCTTGTGAGTGGTGGTAGGGGCAGAGGGAGAGGGAGAGAATCTGAAGCAGACTCTGCACCAAGCATGGAGTGGGACCGGATCCCACGACCCCAATATCATGACCTGAGCCGAAACCAACTGAGCACCCAGGCTCCCCATTATAGTTAGTTTTAATATATGTATTTTAACTTTTATACTAAGGTTCAGTGATTAACAAACCACCATATTTTAGTAATATTGCTTACGTTTTCCTCCTGAACATGTCAAACTCATTCCCTTCTAAGGTCTTTGGCTTTAGCCTCACTGTGGATATCCTGAATTGCTCTCTCCTGATCTTTCCATGGCTGACTTGTTATTAAATTTCAACATAAATGTCACTATCTCAGAGGTGTTTTCTCTAACCATTCAATCTCAAGTATTCATCAGTCACTTTCAGTCAGTTCACTCTGTGTAGCTTTAATCACCACTTGATATTTTCTAATTTATTTATTTAAGACCTCCCTCTAGCTACTAGAACGTAAGCTCATTGAGAACAGACTGTTTCTTGTGTTCCTTGCTGAGTCCCCCCAGTGTCTGGGAGAATGCCTGGCACATTTAGGTGCTAAATAAATATTTATTGACCGGATGATTAAATACATGTTCATTAAATGTAGCTAACTGATACTCAGAACTAGTGATACTGCAACACATTAGAGGAAGTACTGCTTTCACAGAATTTGCAGGTGGACGATGAGAAAATTCAAGGACTATTGTGGGATTGATAGTGGGAGGAAACTTATGGGAGTATTAGACAAGAATGCTGTCACAGGGAGGTAACAACTCTTGAAGGATAAGGAATATGTTTTTGGGCAGATTAGTGGTAGCAGTGTTGGGGGGAAACACTTATGTCAAAATAAACAGAATTTTATAAAAGACTTTGAAGAGGGGGCGCCTGGGTGGCTCAATCGGTTAAATATCTGCCTTCAGTCAGGTCCTGATTCCAGGGTCCTGGGACTGAGCCTCATGGGATTGAGCAGGGGAGCCTGCTTCTCCCTCTTCCTCCGCCCCTCAACCCCACTCATGCTCTCTCCTGCTCTCTCAAATAAATAAATAAAATCTTAAAAGAAAAAAAAAAAAAGACTTTGAAGGGCATGGAGCACCTGGGGACTTCAAGTTATTTGGTAAGGTAGGCACTTGGGAGGAGGAGCAATTGATGAGGCGGACACAGGTGCGGGGTAGGTATGATGATCTTATATGACATATTATGAGAGGTCTTTCAGAACCATTGAGAAAATGGTATTTGCTCATCTTTGGTTTTTAGAAAGTTACTCTGGCAAACATATGGAGGGTTAATTAGATGGAGATAAGCCTAGAGATAGGGAGATTGGTTAACAGGTCTTTCCAATAACCCCATGATGTATAATAAAGGCCTTGATTTTTGAAACGTAATAATGATGAAGAGGAGAAAACAGATTTGAAGGATAGGAAGCAGAATAAAGGGCCTGACCAATCATTATGGGCACTGAGGAGGAAGTCTATGATTTATTCCAGTTTCTTTTTTTTTTTAAAGCAGTTTTTTTTTTTTTTTTTTATTTGAGAGAGAGAGAGCACAAGAGGGGGTAGGGTGAGAGGGAGAAGCAGACTCCCCGCCGAGCAGGGAGCCCAATGTGGCACTCGATCCCAGGACTCCGGGATCATGACCTGAGCCGAAGGCAGTCGCTTAACCAACTGAGCCACCCAGGCGCCCCTTTATTCCAGTTTCTGACATAGATGGCCAGATAGCTTTTGGTGTCTTTTAAAATTATTCAGAAATTCTTGGTTAAACACACAATGTGTCACGTTCTTCAGCTTCTCTCTTGATGTGCTTCTTTGCACATGGAACCAAAATACGTCAGATTGGGTTTCATAAATAATCACAAATAATAAATTCTTTCAAAAGTTTATAGAATTGTCACTTGAGGTGAGGTGGGACCCTGAATCATGATAATGATCTTTTGAAGATGAGTGAGATTATGATTTTTTTATGAATTTCACTTCTGCCCCAAAGCTATGATTTATTTACATTGGGTATGGGACCTAGAGTCCCAGATTAATTACTGTATTCTTTAGTTACTATGACCATTTAGGAATGCTACTGCTAAATTGCTACAGGTGGAAGTAGTCTGAAAATAGTAAATGTTGCAATCAACTCACTTTGGCTCAATACATTTCCCTGGATTAATTTGCAAACTTTGAATTTAAGGAAAAAGAAATTCCATAGGGCATATCCTGCTAATAAAGCAGGATAAACAATTGGGTTGTTTAAAAGGAGGAAATTTTAGATGTTTATTCCTACTCCTAAAATGGATATTAAATTTAAGATTATCAATTATGAGAGTTTAAAACAGATTGAATAAAATATTTCATATTTATATACCAAGTATGGGAGTCACTTCTTAGGTAGATACCCATGAATCAGTATGGAAATGAATTTAACCTCTTCAAAAAAGTGCCCAACCAAATGTTTTTAAATTAACATTTATGCATCCTGAGCACAGAAAATGTAGGAAATGTAGAAAAGTAGAGTGTTAAAAAAATATCACCTAATGGCAAAAATGGGTGGAGGGGAGTGGCTGGTACAGGCTTCCAGTTATGGAATGAATAAGTCAAGGACATGAAAGGTACAGCATAGGGAACATAGTTATATGGTGTAATAGCGTGGTATGGTGACAGATGGTAGCTACCCTTGTGGTGAGCAGAGCATAATGTGTAAACTTGAATCACTATGTTGTACACCTGAAACTAATATGACACTGTGTATCAACTGTACTTCATTTTTTAAAAAAGATTTTATTTATTTATTTGAGAGAGAGAGAGAGCACAAGTGGGCGGAGGGGCAGAGAGAGAGGGAGAAACAGATTCCCCGCTGAGCAGGGAGCCCGATGCAGGGCTCGATCCCAGGACTCTGGGACTATGACCTGAGCCGAAGGCAGATGCTTAACCAACTGAGCCACCCAGGCGTCTCTCAACTGTACTTCAATTAAACCAAAAGTCACCTAAAATATCAGTCAGATTAACCAGACTTAACCATTTGGAATATTTCCTTTCAGCCTTTGAGAGATTGTAAAGTGTAAAATAATTATGAATAAATTAAGAACTTTTGAAAATCCCTTTTCTAACTATTTACATATTTACTCTTACAGGCTTTCCTTTGTAAGCCTTTCACTTCTCATGTGAACATCATTTCCCCTCCTCCAGACCTCTGCTGTGTAAGCTGAATGGAATGTAGCTCTTCTTTTTTTTTTCTCTTTTTGTTTTTTATTATGTTATGTTAATCACCATACATTACATCATTAGTTTTTGATGTAGTGTTCCATGATTCATTGTTTGCGTATAACACCCAGTGCTCCATGCAGAACGTGCCCTCCTCAATACCCATCACCAAGCTAACCCATCCCCCCACCCCCTCCCCTCTAGAACCCTCAGTTTGTTTCTCAGAGTCCATAGTCTCTCACGGTTCGTCTCCCCCTCCGATTTCCCCCTCTTCATTTTTCCCTTCCTGCTATTTTTTTTTTTTTTTAACATATAATGTATTATTTGTTTTGGAGGTACAGGTCTGTGATTCAACAGTCTTACACAATGTAGGTCTTCTTAAAGCAAATATGACCATCCTGGACATTTAAATACTTGACTGAAATCAGTTACTGATTCTTGGATCCAATCTTTACCAGGATGTCAAGCACATATGCATAAATAGAAACTATATAAATAATTTCAACTTAGCCTTTTAGTGTATGGGATATAAGCTTGTGTTTAAAGAACTGTTTTCCAAGAGATTTGGGCTGGTTGTCTGACAGGCTGCTCTCTCATAAACCAATGATAGTGGCAAACAGTGGAGAGAAAAAACAAAATGAAAAAGACATTCCGAAAGTAGTAACTGATTTTGTAACTGGCAAGTTTAGGTAACAAAATTTTCTTTTATTATTATTATTATTAATTATGCATTTATTGAGAGAATAATGCTGTTAAAATTTGACTGCAAAGTGTAGTCAAATATATATCAGTGTTAATTTCCTATTCATTTTATTGAATTATGCATAATTATCTTTAATCACTTTTCTTTCTTTTTTTAAGATTTCAAGTTTTTATTTAAATTCTAGTTAGTTAACATACAGTGTAATATTAGTTTCAGGAGTGGAATTTAGTGATTCATTACTTACATAAAATACCCAGTGCTCATCACAAAGTGCCTTCCTTAATCCTCATCACCCATTTAATTCATGCCCTGCCCACCTCCCCTCCAGTAACCCTCAGTTTGTTCCCGATAGTTAAGAGTCTCTCTTAAGGTTTGCCTCCCTCCCTCTCTTTTTTCTTCTTTCCCATATGTCCATCTGTTTTGTTTCTTAAATTCCACGTATGAGTGAAATCATGTGGTATTTGTCTTTCTCTGACTTATTTTGCTTAGCACAATACACTAGCTCCATCCATGTCTTTGCAAATGGCAAGATTTCATTCTTTTTTATGGCTACATAATATTCTATGGTATATATATATATTCTATGGTATATATATATATTCTATGGTATATATATATATATGGTAAATACCACATCTTTTTTTTTTTTTAAAGATTTTATTTATTTATTTGACAGCGAGAGACACAGCGAGAGAGGGAACACAAGCAGGGGGAGTGGGAGAGGGAGAAGCAGGCTTCCTGCAGAGCAAGGAGCCCGATGCGGGGCTCGATCCCAGGACCCTGGGATCATGACCTGAGCCGAAGGCAGATGCTTAACAACTGAGCCACCCAGGCGCCCCAATACCACATCTTTTTTATCCATTCACCTGTCGACGGACATCTGGGCTCTTTCCATAATTTGGCTACTGTGGACATTGCTGCTATAAACATCAGGGTGCATGTGCCCCTTTGCATCTGTATTTTTGAATCCTTTGGGTAAATACCTAGTAGTGCAATTGCTGGGTCATAGGGTAGTTCTATTTTTAACTTTTTGAGGAACCTCCATACTGTTTTCCAGAGTGGCTGCACCAGTTTGCATTCCCACCAACAGTGTAGGAGGGTTCCCATTTCTCCGCATCCTCACCAACATCTGTTGTTTCCTGTGTTGTTAATTTTAGCCATTCAACAGATTTCTGTACACTGATTTTGTATCCTGCACCTTTATTGAACTTGTACCACTTCTAGCGATTTTTTGGTCAGAGTCTTTTGGGTTTTATACATAGAGTATCATGTTGTCTGCAAATAGTGAAAGTTTGACTTCTTCCTTACCTATTTGGATGGCTTTTACTTTTTTTGTTGTCTGATTGCTGAGGCTAGGACTTCCAGTGCTATGTTAAATAACAATGGTGAGAGTGGACATCCCTGTCTTTTTTTTTTTTTTAAAGATTTTATTTATTTATTTGACATAGAGAGAGACAGCGAGAGAGGGAACACAAGCAGGGGGGGTGGGGGAGGGAGAAGCAGGTTTCCCGCAGAGCAGGGAGCCCGATGTGGGGCTCGATCCCAGGACCCTGGGATAATGACCTGAGCTGAAGGCAGATGCATAACAACTGAGCCACCCAGGTGCCCCTGGACATCCCTGTCTTGTTCCTGACTGCAGAGGAAAAGCTCTCAGTTTTTCCCCATTGAGGATGATGTTAGCTGTGGGTCTTTCGAATATGGTCTTTATGATGTTGAGGTATGCTCCCTCTATCCCTACTTCGTTGAGGGTTTTTATCAGGAATGGCTGCTATGCTTTGTCAAATGTTTTTTCTGCATCTATTGAGAGGATCATGTGGTTCTTATCTTTTATTCATGTGGTGTGTCACATTGATTGATTTGTGAATACTGAACCACCCCTGCAGCCCAGGAATAAATCCCACCTGATGGTGGTGAATAGTTCTTTTAATGTACTGTTGGATTCAATTTGCTAGTATCCTGTTGAGAATTTTTGCATCCATGTTCATCAGGAATATTGGTCTGTAATTCTCCTATTTAGTGGGGTCTTTGTCTGGTTTTGGAGTCAAAGTAATGCTGGTCTAGTAGAATGAGTTTGGAAGTTTTCCTTCCATTTCTATTTTTTTTGAACAGTTTGAGAATAGGTATTAACTCTTTTTTAAATGTTTGGTAGAATTCCCCTGGGAAGCCATTTTGCCCTGGGTTTTTGTTTGTTGGGAGATTTTTTATTACTGATTCAATTCCTTTGCTGATTATCAGTCTATTCAAATTTTCTATTTCTTCCTGTTTCAGTTTTGGTAGTTTATATGTTTCTAGGAATTTATCTATTTTTTCCAGATTGCTGTTTGTTGGCATGTAATTTTTCATAACATTCTCTTATTGTTTCATTTCTGTGGTGTTGGTTGTAATCTCTCTTCTCTTATTCATGATTTTACTTATATGGGTCCTTTCTCTTTTCTTTTTGGTAAGTCTGGCTAGGAGTTTTTCAATTTTATTAATCCTTTCAAAGAACAAGCTCCTAGTTTCATTAATCTGTTCTACTCTTTTTTGTTTGTTTGTTTCTATCTCATTTGTTTCTGCGCTAATCTTTATTATTTCCCTTCCGCTGGCTTTAGGCTTCATTTGCTGTTCCTTTTCTAGCTCCTTTAGATGTAAGATTAGGTTGAGTATTTGAGATTTTTCTTGCTTCTTGAGGTAGTCCTGTACTGCTATATACTTCCCTCTTATGATCATCTTTGCTGTGTCCCACAGGTTTTGGACTGTCCTGTTTTCATTTTCACTTGCTTCCATGTATTTTTTTTTATTTTTTCTTTAATTGCCTGGTTGACCCAGTCATTCTTTGGTAGATTGTTCTTTAACCTCCATGTATTTGTGCTCTTTCCAAATTTTTTCTTGTGGTTGATTTCACGTTTCATAGTGTTGTAGTTGGAAAATAGGCATTGTATGATCTCAGCCTTTTTGTACTTGTTGAGGCCTGATTTGTGACCCAGTATGTGATCTATTCTGGGGAATGTTCCATGTGCACTCAAAAAAGAATGTGTATTTTGCTTCTTTAGGATGAAATGTTCTGAATATATCTGTTAAGTCCATCTGGTCCAGTGTGTCATTCAAAGCCATTTTTTCCTTGTTGATTTTCTGCTTAGATGATCTATTGATATAAGTTGGGGGTTAAAGTCCCCTACTATTATTGTATTATTATCAATGAGTTCTTTATGTTTGTTATTAATTGTTTTATATATTTAGGTGCTCCCAAGTTGGGGGTATAAATATTTACAATTGTTAGATCATCTTGTTGGATAGACCCCTTAATTATGATGTAGTGCCCTTCTCCATTTCTTATTACAGTCTTTGGTTTAAAATCTAGTTTGTCTGGTATAAGTATGGCTACTCTGGTTTTCTTTTGACATCCATTAGCATGATAGATGGTTCTCCATCCCTTCACTTTCAACCTACAAGTGTCTTTAGGTCCAAAATGAATCTCTTGTAGGCAGCATATAGATGGTCTTGTTTTTTTTTTTTTTATCCTTTCTAATACCCTATGTCTTTCAATTGGAGCATTTAGTCCATTTATATTCAAAGTGATTATTGATAAATATGAATTTAGTGCCATTGTATTATACCTGTAAAGTAGTTGTTTCTGGAGATTTTCTCTGTTCTTTTCTAGTCTTTGTTGCTTTTGGTCTTTCTTCCCCACTCAAATAGTCCCCTTTAATATTTTCTGCAGGGCTGGTTTAGTGGTCACGAACTCCTTTAGTTTTTGTTTGTCTGGGAAACTCTTTATCTCTCCTTCTATTCTGAATCGTAGCCTTGCTGGATAAAGTATTCTTGGCTGCATATTTTTCCCACTCAGCACATTGAATATATCATGCCAGTCCTTTCGGGCCTGCCAAGTTTCTGTGGATAGGTCTGCTGCTAAATTTATTTGTCTTTCCTTATAAGTTAGGGATTTTTTTTTCCCTTGTTGGTTTTAGGCTTTTTTTCCTTATCTCTGTACTTTGCAAATTTTACTACGATATGTCTTAGTGTTGGCTTGCTTTGGTTGATTTTGATGGGAGTTCTCTGTGCGTCCTGGCTGTGGATGTCTGTTTCCTTCTCCAGATTAGGGAAGTGTTCAGGGACTCCTGGGTCGCTCAGCCGGTTAAGCGTCTGCCTTCGGCTCAGGTCATGATCCCAGGGTCCTGGGATCGAGTCCCGCATTGGGTTCCTTGCTCAGCAGAGAGCCTGCTTCTCCCTCTGCCTGCCGCTCTCCCTGCTTGTGCTCTCTCTCTCTCTGACAAATAAATAAAATCTTTAAAAAAAACAACACAGATTAGGGAAGTGTTCAGCTATAATGTTCTCAAAGAAAACTTCTGCCTCTTTTTCTCTCTCTTCTTCTTCTGGGACTCCTATAATATGAATGTTATTATGCTTTATGGAGTCACAGAGTTCCCTAAGTCTACATTCATAATCCACTATTTTTCTTTCCCTCTTTTTTCAGCTTCATTATTTTTCATAATTTTATCTTCCATATCATTGATTCATTCCTCTACTTCTTCCATGCTTGTGGTCATTATATCCTGTCAGTTTTGCATCTCAGTTATAACATTTTTTATTTCTTCCTGACTAGTTTTTAAGGCTTTTATCTCTGCAGTAAGAGACTCCCTGGTGTCTTCTACGCTTTTCTCAAGCGCAGCTAGTATCCTCATGATTGTTGTTTTAAATTCTCGATCAGGCATATTACTTACATCTGTTTCGATTAGACCCCTGGCCATGACCTTTTCTTGTTCTTTCTTTTGGGATGAATTCCTTCATCTTGGAATTTTGACTAGGTCTCTGTCTTCTTCTTCTGCCTGTTATGTTCCCTGCTCCTGAGAGCAATGGCTTTAAGAAGAGGTAATATCCTGTCCAGGGCCTGGCACTTCAGGCAGTGTCTCTGATGTATGTTGTGTGCATTCTGCTGCTGTGTTTTGGCGGCTCTTTCCCTCAGGTTAGTCCTCTGCAGAGTTTCTCCTTGCCTGCAGTGGGGAATGTTTAGGCCTTGGCCAGAGTGTGCTGAGTGTTAACTAGGTGCGCTCTGGTCTGCTTGTTAAAAGAGGTCTGATCTTATCTTCACTAGAGCTGAAGCTTTGCAGCAGTCTATGGTCAGTAGGCTTGGTGTGTGTGTGTGTGTGGGGGGGGGCACACTTGCCCTCATACAGAAGCACCTGCACAGTGCAGGGGGGAGGGGCTCGGCGTAAGTGGCTTAGGTGTCCACTGTGGGACTGTGCTGCTCACTGAAGTTAGTCCACACTGATCGGCAAAGGGAGAAAAATGGTGCCAGCCCACTCTCTCGTCCCCAGAGAGGGGCGTTTGCACCCATGCTGTCCAGGAAGCCCTCACAGAAGAGTGAACAATCTCCCCTCTTGTGCCCCAGGTGTCCTGCAGATTGTTGCCTTCATCCCATCTGTGTCTGGCCCGTCTGCCCACCTGGCAGCTCAGTACCCCTGTATTTTATCTCAGGCATGCCAGTTGAGTTTCAAAACTCCAGATTTTAGGGAGCAGGTGTGGCATGGATCCACACTGCTCCTCTGGGGGAGGGTCTTGGCACGCTGGGTGTGATGCAGATTTGACCCAGAAGGTCAGTCACACCAATGTGCAGGAACTTGGAGTTTAGAGGAACGTACAGAAAACAAACAAACAAACAAACAAAAAACCAGCATCCAGGTTAGCTGCCCTCAGGGGGTGTCATTGTTCCTATGCTAATGAACAGGGCAGTTCAGTGAGCCCACTGGCTCTCTTGTCCCTGAGAAGTAATGCCACCGCTCCCAGATGCACTTCAAGAAGGGGAACTGTCTCTCGCAGTGGGACCCAGGGGATCCTGAGAGCACCCTGTCCACTCCTGGGCCTCTGTCCTCCTTCTCCACAGGAGCACGGCTACACCTGCCAGGCTCCACACCGGCCACGGCACAGACTTCCAAAACTTCAGACTTTGAGCTCCACTGGTTGTAAAAACTCATGAGAAGCAGCCCCTCTTGTTTTCCCTGTCAGTGGTTTTGGGGAAGTGTTTCTTCTGCACTGCTCTGTGTCTCTCTCTGTCTTTCTCTCCTCTCTCCAAGATCAGGACTCCCTCCCCTCTGCAACACTAGTGATTCTTTTCTCCCCCAGACTATGTCTCTGCATCTTCACCTTCCACGATGTGGTCTCTTCTCTCCCTCTAGTTGTGTAGTTTGTTCTTCCAGTCCTCAGATCAATTTCTTGGGGGTTCAGAATGATTTGATATTTATCTAGCTGTGTTTGAGGGACAAGGCAAACATAGGGTCCCCTTTCTACTCCACCATCTTAACTCCTGTAACAATATTTTCAACTATCACAAAATTGTATGAGAAAATCTAGTAAATGAGAGCAATTGAGTAAATTGGATTCATAAATGAATTCAAACAGATTTCTTTGGGTAAAGGGTCCGAACCTGTGAGCAAAAGACAATAAGATTTAAAAAGTGGGCAGTTCCAAAGGAAAAAAATAAAAATAAGATTTGGGGAAGATATAATCAAAGTAAGACTCTACTGATTACAAAGTGTTATAACAACAGATCTACCTGCAATTCTTTATGGGGCCATTCCTTTTGCATACCAGCTGGGTTACAAGTATTCCCATAACTGCTGCCCTTGTAGGCCCCTGGCACCAAACTCATAAATAAATATTGGTTGTGTTCACTTATATTTACATGCCAATCCCTGCCATCATTTTACAGATGGGCAAGAGGAAGCTTAGAGAAGTCATATAACTATTCTAAGTCCACTGAAATTAGTTCTTCAACAAATATTAGACATTAGCTCTTATGACTCAGGGTCTGGAGTGTTTCCACAATCCTATATTACTATATGCAAACTATATCAAGGACTGAAGGGACATAGAATTCTTTTTTTTCTTCTGACTTTCCATACTTCATTATCGATGAGGTGTTTGATGCTTATTCATCCTTCATCCTGCCCACAGATTCTGAGAGTTCAGTCCACTTTGGTGTCACTCTTCATACAGCACAAGATGCCATATAAAGAAAGCATAGTTTAGATGCCCTGAAATTGCCTAGAGTCATGTTCCCTTGGAATGTGATGGAACTATCCTGCTAATTGACTCTCTCAAGACCTCCTTTACATTTTCATTCCTCAAGCTGTAAATGAAAGGGTTCAGAAGAGGGGTCACCACTATGGTCATGACAGCTGTCACTTTATCAAACTCCAGCGAGTGGCTCTGGTTGGGCCTCACGTACATGAAGATGTTGCTCCCGTAGGCAATGGACACAACCGTGATGTGAGAAGCACAGGTGGAGAAGGCCTTCTGACGGCCTTGGGCTGAGGGGATGCGCAGGATGGTAGAAATGATGTAAGTGTAGGACACAATGGTGAATACCAGCAAGGTTAGGAGGACAAGGGAGGATAAGAGGAAGCTTATCATTTCAATGAAATGAGTGTCTATGCAGGCCACTTGCAGCAAAGGGGCAATGTCACAGAAGAAATGGCTAATTTCTCTATAACAGTAAGGCAGTGTGGACACCACAATAATTGGACACAGCACTGAAAAGAAGGCTCCCCCCCAGCAGCCCAGAACCAGCAGGAGACAGACCCTGCTGTTCATGATGATGGTGTAGCACAGGGGGTTACAGATGGCCACGTAGCGATCAAAGGACATCACCGCCAGGAGGATAGACTCCACTCTCCCCAGAAAGAAGGAGAAATAAATTTGAGTGATGCAGCCAGCAAAAGATATGGTTTTTTTCTCTTCTAAGAGACAAGTTAGCAACTTTGGGGTAATAGTAGTTGTGAACAAAATGCCCCCAAAATGACAAATTATTAAGGAAGAAATACATGGGTGTTTGGAGACGATTATCGGTCCATATTAAGGAAATGATGACAGTGTTTCCTGTTATGGTGAGCATATAAACCAGCAGGAGAACGACAAACAGCAAGATTTGAAGTTCTTGGATGACAGGAAAGGAGACCAACGTGAATTCAGTCAAGGTACTCTGGTTTCTCAGAGCCATTTCTACCGGAGGGGTGAAGAAACAAATGAAGAGAAATAGAATAGTTTAAGATCTCTTCCAAATTTTGCTAGAGAGAACATTCAAGACGGTGGGGTCCTAGTCCTCTCTCTGACTGTATTATGTGGCCTCTAGCAAATCAAATTACCTTGCTTGGCCTCTGTTCCCATCCTCATAGTTGATGGGTTGGAAAAAATATTTCTGTGGTCCCTTTAAACTTTAACTTTTCGATTTCTATTACATGCATATATTTCTTCTCTTTATTTCCTTAAATCCAAATCTGTTCAAGCTAACTGAAGTGTATAATTAACTGAAATTCACTCAAGTCATTTTGAACATGTTACATTTCAAACTTTAATAATATGGATATCTTAGCTGATAACCTCATCTCAGACTTTATTGAGGAAAGAGAAGTCATCAGACAAAAATTCTAATATCCTTCCTGTACCGAGGCTGACCAGCATACGATGATCTGAATGATTCTCTTAAGCTACAACAAGAATTGGATAGGACACATTTTCTGAGACATTGTTGGTTGCATCAAAAGTTAGGGGAGGTGTCTGGATCCATTTTCTGAATAACAAACAAAGAAACAAACAGGAACTGAACTCAGAGTAGTAGGGGTTGAGGTCAGGCAGTCAGATGTCAAAGCTTCAGTGGCTGGAGTTGGAGCATAAAGACCTGGTAGCCAAGATCAGGGTGGCTGGGACCTGTATCAGCCAAGGCAGAGAACTGATGAGGGAAACACAGAACTGAAATAGCAGGGAATCAAAGCAGAAGATTTGACTTGTACCAACAAGCATCAGTGAGGAGCAGGGTAACCCTGTGATCATGCTGTTATGGAGACATTGCTATGAATCTTCAGCACTGGCACATCAGTGAAGCTGGAAAGCAAATCCTGAGACTTCCTCTCTGAACCACATCTTTGAGAGGGGGAAGTGTCCCTGGGTGAGGCATGCCAAACAATGGGAGGAGAGGCAAATCCCTTCCAGAAGAAAAATTCCCCAAGAATTCCCAGATATTAAGAAGCAAAGAACTTTTGGACAAAGATTTCCAAACATGCTAACAATTGCATTACTATAAATGAGAGTAGAAAAAAGAAATAATAGAATAAGAGATTTAGCACAAGGACAACAGAGTTCGGAATTGTTGGATATGTTATTTATTTATTTTTAAAAAATATTTTATTTATTTATTTGCCAGAGAAAGAGAGAGAGAGAGAGAGCAAGAGCACACACAAGCAGGGGGAGCAGCCGGCAGAGGGAGAAGCAGGCTCCCCACTGAGCAAGGAACCTAATGCGGGACTCGATCCCAGGACCCTGGGATCATGACCTGAGCAGAAGGCAGACGCTTAACCAAGTGAGCCACCCAGGCATCCCTTGGATATGTTATATAGTACACTTATATATGGAATATTTCAAGAAATGTAGGATGTAATTTTTAAAGTGAGAATGTCACAAAAAATATCAAGGCTTTTAAAAACTACCAAGTTGACTTTTAAAAAGACCCAGAGGAACCTACAGAATTAAAAAAAGAAAATGATTTTTGTTGAAGTAATAACTCAGTTGTTTCAAGTGAGTTATTAAAACACCATGTTGGGGCACCTGGGTGGTGTAGTCGGTTAAGTGTCCAACTCTTGGTTTTGGCTCAGGTCGTGATCTCAGGGTCCTGGGATCGAGCCCCGTGTCGGGCTCCACACCCAACATAGACTGCTTGGGATTCCCTCTCCCCTCTCCCTCTGGCCCCACACTCTCTCTCTCAAATAAATAAATCTTTTTTTTTTTTATTTTATTTTAAAGATTTTATTTATTTATTTGACACAGAGAGACACAGCAAGAGAGGGAACACAAGCAGGGGGAGTGGAAGAGGGAGAAGCAGGCTTCCCGCCGAGCAGGGAGCCCAATGTGGGGCTCGATCCCAGGACTCTGGGATCATGACCTGAGCCAAAGGCAGACGCTGAACGACTGAGCCACCCAGGCGCCCCAATAAATAAATCTTAAAACAACAACAACAACACCATGTGGTACACCTGAAACTAATGTAACATTGTGGACCAACTACACTCAGAAAAGAAAACAAAAAACCCCCCTCTTATTATCCGCTCTAAAAATATTAAAAAAAAAAAACCAGATTAGTAAATAGGAAGATATATCAAAAGAATTTCTCTTTAATGAAACAAAGAGAGATAAACTTGCAAAATATGAGTGTTCAAAGGAATTTTGTTAAAACAAACAAAACAAAATGGTGGGCTGGGAACATTTCCATGTGTAGTCTGTGGTGTCCTGCAGGAGAGAACACAGAGAGTGAAGATGGAGAGTGTTTACAGAGAAACAGAGAGCACCAAAGGGAGGATATGAAAAACAGCATAGGAAAGCAGTTAGAATGACTGTTGGCTTCAACACAGCAGCAGTGAAAGCCAAAATTAGTTAAATAATATCTTTAAAGTGTGGCAAGAAAGTAACTGCCAACTCACAGTGAGATATCCAGTAAGATTATCTTCCAGTGTAAAATAAATATATTTCAGATAAAAACTTCAGGAATTTACTACCAAGGGACAAATTATAAAGAAATTTCTAAATACAATTCAAGCATAAAGAAAATAATGGAAATATTTTAAGATGTAAAGAGTAATAATAAATAAATAAAGTGGTGAAAAGGTACATAAATCTAAATAGAAATTCTTTGTAAAAAGTAATCACAGTGTTGAATTTGTGGAGTTAAGCTAGAATTGGTATATGGATGACGACAGGATAAAAGCATGGAGAGGAAAATTGGAGATAAAGCCTTCTTGTATCATTTGAGAGGGGATGAAACATTGTTTTCTTTTAGGTTTTAAGTTAAATAAGCCCAGTAACTTTTCTAAGGTATTCACTGAAAGAATAGAAACAAAGGAGATAATTTCCAAATTTGTAGAAAGGACAAAGTGATAGAAGGAAGACAAAATTCAACCATAACAACGATACAAATAAGTACCAACAGTCAAAGCAATCCATTAATTAAAAAAAAACAAAGAAAAAATTATGGAAAAAGAAACAGCAAATTGGGACAAATAAAAATAAAAAGTAGGCTATAGAGACCAATTCTAATTTATCAATTATTACAATAAAGAAAAACTAAATTCTTTAAAGACAGACGTAATATTATATTAAAAAACAATTCCTGCTGTATTCTATTTATAAGAGACATACATAAAAGGTAAAAACATGGAAAAATTGAAAGTAAAAGGATTTTTAAAAAGGATTTGTCAGGGGCGCCTGGGTAGCTCAGTCAGTTGAGTGTCTGTCTGACTCTTGGTTTCGGCTCAGGTCATGATCTCAGTGTCCTGAGACTAGGCTCCAAGTGCTCAGCAGGGAGTCGGCCTGAGATTCTTTCCCTCTGCCCCTCCCCCTACTCTCTCTCTCAAATAAATAAATAAATCTTAAAAAAAAAAAAAAAAAAGATTTGTCAAACATATACTAATCCCAAAGAAAGTTAATGTGGCTATGCAAGGGTCCCCCGCTTTTTCAAAGTTCCCATTTTGCCACTTTATTTTCAAGAACAACATACATTGGTACCTGTTTTTGTTTTCTTAAAGAAAGCCAGAAATCCCATAAGAATTTTTGTGTGTGTTTTGCCGGGAGCCCAGCCATTGAAGTGAGCAGAGAGTGGCTCCACCAAGCTTTTCCCCAGGGAACTACACTCAGCCTCTCAGCATTGAACTCGGCTTTGAACTCTGTCTGTTAGTATCTGTTCTTTATCTTGATTTATTTTGTGCATCTATTAGCAAGATGTGTCCTAAAGGTATCGAAAAAGTCTAAGAGAGGTTATTTTTTGGCATCTAGGGGTGCTCAAAAAATTTCCATATAAATTAATGGTAATTGCTTCTTCACTTTATCCTATCTTGGTTTACAAAAGCTTTCATAGGAATGCTATACCTTTGGATAGTGGGGGAACCTGTATTAATAATTGGCAAAATAGACAATAAGACAAAATGCATCATTAGGAATTGACAGGGCCGACTCTGTGATTTTAAAAGTTTCAATCCATCATGAATGTATTACAATTCTAAATATGTAGATACCTAATAAACAGCTTCAACACACATAAAAAAATCACAGAATTGTAAGAACAAAGTATCATCATAGTGGAAGATGTCAATAAATTAATTTATTTTATAATATTTTAAACTTCAAAATATTTGTGTATATGTGTGACAAGCTCAACAAGTCACTGTTTATATGAACAATTCATTAAACATACAAATAACCTAATTTTATATGACTTCTCTTGCTAGTTACTAAGGCACAGCTCTTGCAAAGTTTATCCCAGGTTCCTGTGACTGTCAATATTCCCTGTAGCCAGATAAACTTGTTCCCTGCTGCCTAGACTGTAGACAAAACAGGTAACTGAACTTAGACTGAGTAAAATCTGAAAATAATTGAATACTTTATCTCTTAACAATCTCTTTCAAAATCCAAGTCTCAGTCTCCTTACTAAGGTTTCTATTTCCCTTCATTTCCATTGGTCAACTCATATAAATACAAATTACTCTAGAATCCTTTCATAAGCCCTACATACCTGAAATTGTGGATGAGTCTTTAAAAAACCAAATAATTTCTCTCTTCAACTTTTATGTATAAGCTGAGCCATATAATATAGTGTGTTTGCAGTTGGAAGGCTCTAGTAGGAGTTCCATTGCCGTGATTTCTAGATGCGACTTTAATTTTCTCACTGGTAAATGGAAATGCCATAACTATCTTCTGCTTACGTTGATAGTAAGGACTGCAATGACATCAGGTTCTTATCAGCACACAACTAACAGTACCTGGCACAAATGTTCAATAAATGTTTTGCTAAAAAAACAAAGAAGATAAATAGGACTGGGAGCCTTGGATGGAAGTAAAGAAGGCACCGATTCAGGATAAACCATGAAGAAGGAAAATATTGTCAACCCCATCTCCGTGAGTAATAAAAATGTAAAAATATTACTATGCAGTGGAGATGTGATAACACAGATCTCTACAGAACCTGGACTTCTGTCCACAATAAAATCTGGGTGAGGACCCTAAAAGGATTTGACCTTGTAAGCCACACTGCATTCTCATATGCATGTTTCAGCCTATGTTTCTGTCATAGCAATAAAACAGAAGATATTCTTAAACCCTGCAGACAATTCAAAACTGACCCCATAAGCATGTATTTTTTATACTTAAACATAAAAAGAAACTTAATTTTTCAGAATTGTATTTGTTTGATTCCTTTTAAATGTTGAGTGATGGAATTTCTTTTCCCCCTCTGACTTGGATTTCTTGGAAAACTTCACAGTATTGGTTGTCCGGGGGTCATTGTACAAACTTACTGTTTCTTCCTCAGCAAAAGTCAAACCATCTGTATTTAGAATCTTTCAGTTGTGGGAAATTCACTGCTAATTCATTTATCTTCTTTCATATTTAGTGATTTCTGACCCTTTGAAAATTCTTTATTAACTTGAGGTAATACCTTTTTTTCCCAGTTGCTTCTACCAATTGGACCCAGTACCGGCTGGAAGCCTGTTCAGACAAAGTCACTATTCTCATCTCTTCAAAAGGCCTTGATTTCTACTTTTAGGTTTCAAGTCATAGCTGTGATACCAGCCAACATACATCGAGTTCTTGGTATTATGTACCAGGCATTCTGTTACCACTATAAAAATTTAAGTGGCATCAGAAAAGAACGTGTATCATCCATTTGTTAAATGCAATATTTTCTTGCTAATTTTTAGATTTGTAGCTTTTGTTTCCATACAACCTTTTTGTTCTGAGCTGTTTCTGATAGGTGAATATTAAATCATCCCCATGATTGCTTTTGAGTTTGTCACATTCTCCAGGCAGTTGTTTCCATTTATTCAAGGCTCTGCTGTTTCATATGTATAGATTCAATGACCTTCTGCAGTAAGAAGTAGGTATCGTGATCTACCTTTTGCCCACGAAAAAACTGAAATTTACAGAGGTTGAATCACTTACCTAGAGTCCCATAGCTAGTGTGTGCAGAGCCAGATTCGAGTAGAGTTCTGACCCCAAGGACTGCATTCTTAGAGATAAGCATAATATAGACTCTTATTCCCACTTTTGTAGAGAGGAGGGAAAAGGTCAGAGAAGTTCTGGTTATGGTCTAAATGAGTGATAAGACACATAAAGCTGAATCAAGACTCAGCTCTCTAGTTCAGCCAGAACAGAAATGTTACTGTTACCTCATGTTCCAAGCCTGGAAATGTTGGTTTTGCTACTTTGAGGAATTGAATAACCAGAACATTTTAGATTCAGAAAAATCTCAGGATTGGAAGGGGTATTTAGGATCATGTAGTTCTATCAAGGTCTAAATGTCAATATCCTTCCGAAGTATTTCTCTACCCTGAGAGACTTACTTTATCTGTTGTATCTTTGTACAGTTCCGTCACAAAATCCATCACTACATTGACCTGGAAGCTGATTACCACTTGTTTTCTGTATTTATTCTGAAAACTCTGAATCCCTTAAAAGATAAATGGAACTTTGAATCTCTACCTCTTTTTTCTGTATCTAGGATGTGATGTGTCCTTTCCTCTATGAAAATAGGCCATGAATAAACAGTGATATTTGAAGCTCTTGTTTGCTCGCAAGGATTTAATTGAGAATAGCTCTTGGGAATATGAGGTGAAAGAGGTTAATTACTATTTTGTAATCAAAGAATTTTAGCGTTGAAAGAACAGTCACAACCACAAGGTTTAGTTGGAGATACCAAATAGACATGTTCAGGACTCCAGGGGAATTATTCCAGGTGTTTTGTTTTATTCAGTCAGTAAAAGCTTGGTGGCCTGCTTTAGAACTTTAGGGAAATCAAAATGTAGAAAACTTTTGATGTTCCCCAATAATTGACAAAATGATGTTGGTTTTCCTTTCCCAGGGATGCTGGCAATAATAATCCTTCCAGGGCTCTGAAAATGATAAACTTTCCTTTTTTTCCTCTGTTAAAATGAAGAAAAGTTCTCCTATTCTTGCCAAAACTTACAAAAGGTGACTTTTTCTTCATTTATTATATTTGTCTCTACCAAATCCTTATAGTAGCCTAAAAATCCTTAGGTTGGTGAATTGGAGTGATGGTTAAGTGCCAATAAGTGAATACAGACATTTTCTAAATTAACTGAATGTAATTTCCAAAAGCTAAGGGGTAGAGACCTTCCAAAGCAGCTAGACAGGTAATGGAGAAGTGTCCAACTGACATTATTCTCTGACAGTGTCCTTTCATGTGTGTTCTTTGCATTGTGACTTTTGTCTATTGCATTTCATTCTACATCACAACATCACTTAGTTTCTGGGACCTATCAATTCCTCCTATCAAAGCCTTGAAACTTTGACATTTCTATTAAAAGCCAGAAATTGTTGGATTAGGTTAAAAAACCAAACTCCATTCTGGTTACTGGGGACACATCTAAAACAGAAGCAGAAATGGCTGGAAAAATAAAAGAATAGAAAAAGGATATATAAGGCAAACATTAACCAACTTTGGTAGATTGCATTGTAGTTCCCAATTATTATGCACCTTTCTTCTTTTTTTTCAAAATTTTTTACTGAAGTATAGTGGACACATAATGTTACATTAGTTTCAGGGGTACAACATAGTGATTCAACAAATCTATATGTTGTGCTATGCTCAACACAAGAGTAGCTACTGTCTGTCACCATACAATGTTATTAAGTTAACCACAATGCAGTAAAACTGAAATTTCAATTTTATTGTGTTGTGGTTAAAGACTTGTCTGCTACTGAATTTATTGACTTTTCCTCCATAAAACTATATCTGTTTTATTTTTTTAAAATATTTTATTTATTTATTTGAGAGAGAGCACAGGAGTGGGGGGGGAGGGGCAGAGAGAGAGGGAGAAACAGACTCCCGCTGAGCAAGGAGCCCCCATGGGGCTTGAGCCCAGGACCCCAAGATCATGACCTGAGCTGAAGGCAGATGCTTAACTGACTGAGCCACCCAGGCGCCCCTATATCTGTTTTATACGTTGTGGATGGAAACAAAGAGGTATTCTCAGGAGAGTACAAATGTTTTTTTTTGTTTTTTTTTTTAAAGATTTTTATTTATTCATTTGAGAGAGAGACGGAGAGAGAACAAGCAGAGGGAGAGGCAGAGGGAGAGGGAGAAGCAGACTCCCTGCTGAGCAAGGAGCCCGATGCGGGACTCGATCCCAGGACCCCGGGATCATGACCTGAGCCGAAGGCAGACGCTTAACCATCTGAGCCACCCAGGCGCCCAGGAGAGTACAAATGTTAATAAACATATATTAATTACATTTTAGATATTACTAACTTATACTAAATTTATATATACACTAATTTATAAAACTATGTATAGAATTTCACCTCACTTCAAATGACTTTTAAAGAGTCAGGGTATAAACACATACATATCCATATTATGATTATAAATACATAAATCAATCTTACTAAAGAGCATATTCATTATAAAGATATTTTTCTTTTTAAGAGTTTCATGAGTGCATTTTTCACTTCCTTGTTCCTCAGACTGTATATCAGGGGATTCAACATGGGAATCACAGTGGTGTAAAATACTGAGGACACTTTCTCCTGGATGAGTGAACTGCTGGAGGCAGGTTTGAGATACATGGACATGAGAGTTCCATAAAATATAAGAACGGCTGTCAAGTGGGAGCTGCAGGTGCTGAAGGCCTTGGACCTGCCCTGGGCAGAGTGGATGCGGAGGATGCTGGAGAGAATGAAGCCATAAGAAATGATGATTGTCAGGCTGGTGGCTACCATGTTAAATCCACCAATGACAAAGATCAAAAGCTCATCAATGTAAGTGCTTGAACAAGAGAGTTGAATAAGTGGGATGATGTCACAGAAATAATGTTTAATGACTTTTGGGCCACAGAAAGTCAGCCTTAAGATGCAACCTCCATGAATCATCGCATCGGTTAATCCTACTGAGAAGCCAGCAGCCACCAGCAGAGAGCAGGCCCGAGGGGACATGAGGACATGGTAGAGCAGGGGGCTGCAGATGGCCACATAGCGATCGTAGGCCATGGCAGCTAATATGTAGCACTCGGAAATGACAAAAATGCAGAAAAAAAATAGCTGAGTCATGCATCCAGAATAGGAGATAGTTTTGTCGCTGCGTAAAAAGCCTACCAACATTCTGGGGGTAATAACGGAAGAATAGCACACATCTAAAAAAGACAAACTACTGAGGAAATGGTACATGGGGGTGTGGAGTTGAGAACTCAAGCCAATTATTGAGATCATGCCGAGATTTCCCACCACTGTAACTGCGTAAATCCCTAAGAAGAGGCAGAAAAGAGGCAGCTGAAGCTCGGGTTGGCTGGTTAGTCCTGAAAGAAGAAACCCAGTCACTGTGGAATGATTTCTGGTGCCCATTCTCTTCTGAGAAATCTGTGGAGATGAGAGGAAAGCGCCAAATCAGGCAGGAAGAATCCTAGCTTGTCTCTGATTCCCTGTAGCCCAGGTATTTCTAGCATGAAAATGGGCAATGAAGGTTATCTTATCCCCTTGGCACCAAGCCTGTGCCTCCATTGATGGGCAGGGACTTTGACCCCCCCCTCCAAGTCCGATAACATAGTAGGTAAGCATCTATTTAACTATAGGTTTTAGGAACTATAAATAAACTTTAGCAATCTCTCCAGTGTCTCAAATTCTTTTAACCAGGTATGAAACCTTTAACTCCAGAGTCAGAGAGAAGACTAAAGACAGGCTAAAGAGAGGCTTTCTAAAGCAAATCTGCCAAAGATGTTCTTAAAGTAAGGGCTGTGGATTGAGAAAATAAATACTTTTGTTAATGACACATTTGCCGGGGGCTGGCCTGCCTCCAGGATTTCCTACAGAGAAAATGTTCATTGTTAAGGTCGACTGTGATTTCCACATCAAGGTTTCCAGGGGTGTTCAGCAGAATATTAATTCTAGGGAGATGTTAATATGTGTTACATGGAATAAGTAGCCCACGATTTCAGACACCCAGAGTTACACAAAGTTAAAAAGTTTTCTGAACTGAAGAATATTTCAGAATCTCCTAGGGAGCTATGTAACAATGTTTTCCAAACTTATTTGATGGTAGAGTCCCCCACCCACTTTTTAGCAAAACATATTTAGCACTAGCGTGGCTCAGAACCTTCGAAGAAACTGTTTTCATTGGCGTGTTCGTTCTATCTTAAATCTAATCACAAGCTGATTCCCAGGTAGGAAGTTAATTCTTCACACACTTCAGTAAAGCTGAGTGATGGTAGAACAGCAAACCTCCTAAAACAGTTTTTGCCTTCTGACTTTCTGGCCATCCTGTGGACTAAGCCTACCTCTCTCACCAAGGCCACTGAGCATGACTGAATTCTTTACAACTAGCACTGCTGCTTTGGGCAATGCAAACAGCCCAGATATTTGTGCTTCCATTGGAGGCTCCCACGTAATGCATCCTACTTTCCACTCACACGTCTTCCTTGAGGGGACAGAGAAGGCAAACAACCTGGAGTTGCCTGCTCTGGGGCCAACCCAGGCCTTATCTCTGAAAAACTGACCATTTTTCTTTGAGTGTTGGGCTGTCATAGAGCCCTGTCTAGACTCTTCTGTTCATCCACAGTTTATACAGAGCCCTGCTCAGACATCTGTTTTAGTACTTTCTCAACCTGCCCAGCCCAGGACCTACCTTTCTGCCTGGCTCTTCAAGAAACTGTTCATGTCCTCCAACTTTCAATCTATTACTGTCACATTAGGACAAGGCACATTTCCTTTGGCCACTTGCATTCTCAAGAATGCAGGTGCCTCCTCCCTCTTTCCCAACAAAGAGGCTTCATAACACTGGACAGCTGTTCTCTGAGAAGGTTTCCAAACTCTATACAACACATGACTTTGGCACCTGCTCTTCTCCCATCCTGAGGGATGAAATAGGGGAACCATGTGCAAAAGAGAGATTGTGCAATTGCTGAAATACTCCAGAATCTTCCTTTCCCTTCATCCCTTACCAATCAGCATGCACAAGTCTAGTCTAGTCACAGAGACCATACAGAGAAATACCAAAGGATGTTCAAGAAGACACATATACTCAGTTTTGGCCTTTGATCTTTTCTCATGTGTGCCTTCAGACTGTCCCGAATGTCACAAGCACACCAACAAGTCTGGCCACATTTCTAATTCTCCCACACTTCCCCTAATTCCTACTGGGCTCTGTATCAAAGTAACATGTCTTCCATCCTGCCCCTGTTACAAGCTCAATTCCAGGGCCCTGAACCCATCTGCCTTCTATTGAAATTAGTTATGATTCTCTCCCCTATATTTCCTGCTTTCCACACATTTCAGTGTTTTAGGTCCCTGCTACTCATTGTGCAGTCCACAGACCCAGCACCAGCATCCTTTGGATATTTGTAAGATTGGAAATTTATGTACCATCTCAAAACCTAACCCCTACCAATTGAGTCAGGACCTACATTTTGGCAAGATCCCCACAGGATCTGTGTGCACATTAAAGTGTGAGAAGCACTATTTTCAGTTATTCTCTACTGGAGCTGAAATCACCTTTCTTCGTTCTTATTTCTTCCTCTGAACCTCTTTGTCTGCTTCTTCTCTGTGCCAGAAAGCATTAGGTGATCATGTAAAGCCCATCTTTGAAAATAGCTTCTCAAGAATAGCTTTCTTGGATGAAGGATAAAACTGTATTTTACATTTCGGTATTTTGCCACCTATATGTGGACTCAGAGACCTCACAGTAGTGGGAGGTGCATGTCTGATAGCTTAGTACAACAAATTGTATTATGTTTTTGTGTTTGCTGGGAAGAAATGTTATAAAATTATACTTTAATCCAGGTAGGAGTGAACAATGCTGGCATTGCACAAAAAAAGTATCTACTTTATCTGACCATCTACTAAATAGTAAGTTCCAAGACTCTGGGGTTAAAACTTTGTACATTGTGTTTGACCACTTTCCAAAATCATATACTACACTGGCTCAGACCTGATTCAGATCTCAAATAATTTCAGGAACTCAAAAGTTATTTAGTAGCTTAAAACAAGTTTTTAAACATTTTAATGCACCACACAGTGCTGTTAAAACTATGATAGTCGAAGGGCGCCTGGATGGCTCAGTCGTTAAGTGTCTGCCTTCGGCTCAGGTCGTGATCCCAGGGTCCTGGGATGGAGCCCCACATCGGGCTCCCTGCTCGGCGGGAAGCCTGCTTCTCCCTCTCCCGCTCCCCCTGCTTCTGTTCCTCTCTCGCTGTGTCTCTGTCAAATAAATAAATAAAACATCTTTAAAAAATAAAAAAAATAAAAAATAAAACTATGACAATCGAAAGTATTTTACAAAAGGGTGTCTAGGTCAACATTGCCCAGTAGAAATATATGCAGTCATGGGGTAGTTTGAAATTCCAGAAGTCCATTTTTTTTAAAGTAAAACAAACAGTTGAAGTCAATTTTAATACTTCAGTTTATTTAACTTGATATATGTAAAAATTTACTCATTTCAACATGTAATGATATAAAAATTCCTGTTTTAAGGTTCTATGCGTTATGACATAAAAATTCTGACGAACTATTTTATCTTATTTTTTTTGTACAGATCTTTCAAGTTCTTAATGTATTTTATACTTACGGCACTTCTTTTTTTTAATTAATTAATTTTTAAAATTATTTTTATTATTATGTTATATTAATCACCATACATTACATCATTAGTTTTTGATGTAGTGTTCCATGATTCATTGTTCGCATATAACACCCAGTGCTCCATGCAGAACGTGCCCTCCTTAATACCCATCACCAGGCTAACCCATCCTCCCACCCCCCTCCCCTCTAGAACCCTCAGTTTGTTTTTCAGAGTCCATAGTCTCTCATAGTTCATCTCCCCCTCCGATTTCCCCCCTTCATTCTTCCCTTCCTGCTATCTTCTTCTTTTTTTTTTTTAACATATAATGTATTATTTGTTTCAGAGGTACAGATCTGTGATTCAACAGTCTTGCACAATTCACAGCGCTCACCATAGCACATACCCTCCCCAATGTCTATCACCCAGCCACCCCATCCCTCCCACCCCCCACCACTCCAGCAACCCTCAGTTTGTTTCCTGAGATTAAGAATTCCTCATATCACTGAGGTCATATGATACATGTATTTCTCTGATTGACTTATTTACTTACGGCACTTCTAAAGTCAAAATAGCCACATTTGAAATGCCCAGTAACCACATGGGGCTAGTGGCTACAGTATTGGACAGCACAGGTCCACAATTTTTTTTTTCTAAGTCTGACTTAATTGTCAAATCTCCATGGCCCCCTTTTTAAAGAAAGAAACCGTTAGCACAGAGATGGTAAAAAGAGCACTCAACTATGAGCCATAAGATTTAATTCAACCACTGCTCTAAGACTTACGGTTTAATATTTGATTCATAAATTCTCTTAGAGGTTCATATTTTAATCTGTAAAAAATAATAAATACTTTAAAAATTGTGCAAATTAAATAGGACACAAGCATAAACACATTCTGTGCATTGTAAGGTCTTTATAAATATATTTGTAAAATTCCTATTTTAGATGCTGGTGATTTCACAGATTAATTCATAGATTAGACACAAGGCTTCTTAGGTGGAGGTGAGGGGGCAAAGCACAGTTGAGTCCAAGATGAATGCCCATGGCTTCTGCCCTCTATTCCTGTGCCTGAGTGGCCTGCAAACATTGGAACCTCTAGAGCTCCTGAGGATAATCAGGGGTTGATATTAAGAATGTGTTTTAAAGCCTATACCATATGGGGCGCCTGGGTGGCTCAGTCGGTTGAGCAACTGCCTTCGGCTCAGGTCATGATCCCAGAGTCCTGGGATCGAGCCCCACATCGAGCCCCACATCGGGCTCCCGGCTCGGCGGGGAGCCTGCTTCTCCCTCTGACCCTCCCCCCTCTCATGCTGTTTCTCTCTCGCTCGCTCTCTAATAAATAAATAAATAAAATCTTTAAAAAAATAAATAAATAAAGCCTATACCATATGAACATTATAGCAGTGAAACTCACTTTCCTCCTCTGAAGACTCATGCCGGGTGCCTCTTCTTTTTCCTATCCTTTTTACTTTAGGAATACAGATGGGTAAATTATATCTTTTCATCCTTAAGTGTCTAAACAACCATGGCAAACAAAGAGCAGGTTTAAATGAATCTGTGACTTCTAGTCTCAGTTCAAGTATTGCATGTCTGGAAAAATAAAGACCTGTAATCCTCACGGGTTTCCTATCTCCTGAGGTTTGGCATATTTGTAGATTTGTAAGAACTATCCCTGAACTGGCCTATTATCTTCCTTTTATGTAAGTAAACCTAGTCATTTAATGTGGGCATGTTTCTAGAGTAATGCAATTAGTATGGCCCAACGTTAGGAATTATTTAGAATACAATGCTAAATCTATTTAAAAAAAAGGTATTATTTTCTCACAGAAATTCTTTTAAACTATAGAAGTAGATTTCCAGATTATTTAAAGATTTATTTATTGGGATGCCTGAGTGGCTCAGTCAGTTGAGCATCTGCTTTTGACTCCGGTCGTGATCCCAGGGTCCTGGGATGGAGTCCCACATTGGGCTCCTTGCTCGATGGGGAGGCTGATTCTCCCTCTCCTCCCCGCTCATGTTCTTTCTCACTATCTCTGTTTCTCTCTCTCTCTCAAATAAATAAGTAAAATATTAAAAAAACGATTCTTTTTAAAAAAATCCAAATTTTCAGAACAAACTACTGGATTCAGGTCTAGTTTAGGCGGAAATTATGACATTATTTTCAATCACTTCACAATTAATTATTAAGTATCTACCACATTAAAGACATATGCTAAATTTCTGGAGGTGGCAAAAAGGAATAAAACATAGTACTTACCATGCAACAATTTCTTTTCTTTTTTTTTTTTTTAAAGATTTTGTTTATTTGACAGAGAGAGACACAGCGAGAGAGGGAACACAAGCAGGGGGAGTGCGAGAGGGAGAAGCAGGCTTCCCGCCGAGCAGGGAGCCGGACGCGGGGCTCAATCCCAGGACCCTGGGATCATGACCTGAGCCGAAGGCAGATGCTTAACGACTGAGCCACCCAGGCGCCCCCAGGAATTTATTTTCTTGGGTAAAAGTGCTTTTGGTATGACTTCTATTCCACTAGCTATCTTTCCTACGTGCTGACCACCACATTAGCACTTCTTCCACCGTACGTAGGCACCTGCAGGCCTCCTTACTGTTGGGGAGCTTGTTGAAAGAGGGACAATTTCTCATTCTTCACTGTGCTCCTATAACCTAGCACAACACCTGGCATATAGTTGAATTTGTTCTCACCATTTCATCCCCATCAGGCATCTAGTTCAATCAAAATGCTTTGTTTTCTCCTATCTAGAAAATCATGATCTGACAAATGTGAAAATAGGCTAACTTACAGGAGAGGATTTCTATTTACTAGAAAAATGGCAAAACAAGATCAACTTTGTCTTCCAGTTTTACTGATGTGTAGTTGACAAATAAAAATGGCATATATTTAAGGTGTATCATTAATGTGATGATTGTGAATGGTTTTTCCACAATCAAGCTAATTAACATATCCACTACCTCACATATTCATAATTAAAAAAAAATTCATTTATAAGATGAGTAAGTTTTGGGGATCTAATATACTGCATGGTGACTCTAGTTCAGAATACCGTATTATATACTCAAAATTTGTTATGAGATTGACTCTTAACCAAAAAAATCAGTCATGAATGATAAAGTTTATGGTATTAGAAGAGCAGGTACGTGTGACGCAATATTCTTGCTTATTCTTAAAATCAAATATTATAGATAATTATCTATCCTACTTGTCCTAGCAAGATTATTTCCTAGAGGTCTATTGGAAGTGTATTTTATTTTATTTTTTTAAGAGGTTTATTTATTTATTTTAGAGAAAGAGAGAGCACGTGAGTCGGGGGAGGGGCACAGGGAGAGAATCTTTCAAGCAGACTCCCCACTGAGCAGGGAGCCCAGTGGAGGGCTCCATCGATCTCATGACCCTTGAGATCATGACCCGAGCCAAAACCTAGAGTCGGTTGCTTAACCAGCTAAGCCAGCCAGGCACCTCTGGAACTGTATTTTAAACACAAAACTTCAAGTGTAGTAAAGATACCCATTAAAAGCCCATGAATCATACATACTGTGAATAATGTTTAGTAAAATAAATCTCAGATCATCCTATTATGATGCGTGTGTGTGTGTGTGTGTGTGTGTGTGTGTGTGTGTGTGTGAGACGGCTTCACCATGAAAGTAGTTTGTTTTGGAACAAAAAACTATTTGTTGAGCACCCGGCTGGCTCATTCTGTAGAACACGTGACTCTTGATTTTGGGGTTGCAAGGTTGAGCCCCACATTGGGTATAGAGATTACTTAAAAATAAAAATCTTAAAAAAAGCTATTTGTAATTTGTTATACAAATATGTGGGGGTGTCTGATTGCAAAATGCAAATGAATAAATACAATCCAAAGGCAAAGAGAAATGTTCAGATTATCTGGTATTCTTCCTTAAAATGTGGATAAGTCAAAGTTGACTCAGTGAAAGCGATGTATAGTTATAACAGGAGTTCCTTCCAATGTGGAATGTGATAATCTAGGTGGTTGACTCTGTGTTCTACTTTATCACTATTGAATCAAAGTTGAGCTGAGACCCTATATATAACTGTAAACATGTTATTTGACTTAGAGTAATCATTCCTGAAATGTCAAAACCTCTCTGATGAGCCCAGCAAGTCATTGATCCTCATTTCCATGCACGTAATTATATTATTTATTTTCCACCATTGGCACGTGGAATCAACTGGAAAAATGCTATTGGGTACATGTTGCCCTAGGAGGATGTTCTCTTTAATTCTTAGGCAAAGGATACAGGATTTGGGGTATTTGTGTTATTGGGATCAAGTAAAATAATTGATGTGCAAACCAATTTAGATACTCTTTTGGAGATAAAATTATAGATTTAGCTGACTCTATACCCAGTTACTCTCCCTTGCCTCCTCTGGGGAAGTTTCTATAGTGAAATAGAACATGGAGATCAAGAAGTCACACAGAGATGTAAGTGTAAAGACAGAATGATTTGGATGCAATTCTTTTCTTCCATTTCTCACCTTCCTATACTCAAACACTGAGATTCAGGATGCTGTCACAAGGCAGAGAAATGAGAAAATTATAAAGTCAGGTGAGTTAGTATAAAGCCAGAACACTAGAGGTGGTTTTGTTATTTTTTGTTTTTGTCGTTGTATGTTTTTTTTCTTTTGCTTTTTAACCCCTTTTAAGCTAGAGCCTTTTTAAAAATGATTTTTTAAAAAACATTTTATGTTATTTTACTTTTTGTTAGAGAGAGTATTTGTGAGTGGGGAATGGAGGGGCAGATGGAGAGGGAGAGAGACAATCCCAAGCAGGCTCCACACCCAGGCAGAGCCCTTTGTGGGGCTTGATCTCACAACTCTGAGATCATGATCTGAGCTGAAATCAAAAGTTGGTTGCTTAACTAACTGAGCCACCCAGGCGCCCCAGTGCTAGAGCCTTACGAGGCTTTTAGTTAAAGCACTTAGTTTTGGGCAGAACGGCGAGACCCCCACACAGCCTCATATACTCATGTTGTCACTCTCATCAGGACTGGAAACACCCTGCTCCACCCGGGACAGTCCCTGCCCCACCACTACCCAACAGCGCCATGCAGCCTCCACCAAGCATTGCTACGCCAGCTTTAAGGGAGTCAAAGTCAGTGGGGTGAAGACACATTTTTACATTTTGTCCGCATGTTGTACTTTGCTAGGTGTTGATCCAAGAAATGCTAATGGTGTAGCAATGTCTCACAGAGATTTCTACTAAAATTTGATTTTTGGTTTTTTTGTTCCCTCCAATATGAAAATGCAAAGGGAGATGGCCCAGGGTCAATCTCAGTGACTGCTCTGTACTGTTCTCAGAATTTACACCTCTCTGAGGGTAGATATAGTTTATCTTACTGGGTCAAACTCATCAAATCAAGTTCCTGCTTCTTCTCCATTTGAATTCTTCAAGAACTCTTGGTCTTGATGTAAATGGAAACTTGAAGATGGCTCCCATTATATCATCTTACGTGTCCAGATGCGTCTGTGTGCGCTGCCCACAGACATACCACGCAAGTGCACACACGCACACACACACACACATGCACGCACACACAAACACTCGAGGTGAAAATAAAGTGAAAGGATTTTTTTGTTGAGTACTGCTCCAGACATTTGGTAAATATTATCCCATTTGCTAGCAGTAACTACTCAATGAGGCAAACATGGAGCTCCATTTCACCCTTGAGACTACAAGCTCAGAGTGATTGCAAAATGTGCTCAAGGCCACACAGCTGGTAAGTGGCAGATCCACAAGCACCAAGAGCCCGTGTCTTGCTGCCCCAAGAGGAAAGCAAGCAAGAAGGTGGCTGCTTATATTTGGAGTGAGACAAAAAGGACTTTCAGTGTCTCCTAGGGGATTTAGCACACATCATCAAGTTTGAAAAGCAAACCGATTTGGAGCAAATATTTCCCTAGTAATAAAGCTGGTGCACTTGGCTAGAAAAATATCTGCTAATCTTTCTTATCACTGACCTCTTCAAAAATGCACCAGACTCATAATGTGCATAGATATTCAGGGGATTCATGAAAAGAAGCCCCAGAAGTAACGCCCCTCTCATTTAAGATTCCCGGACTAGTGGGTTTCTTGCACTCCATCTCAAAGACCCTGATCACCATGGAAAGGGTCCAAAAGGACAAGGAACACATCCGAAGACCAGGAACCACAACATTTCCAGACAGTTAGTGCTATGATTGCAAGAGATTCTTAAGTGTTCGTGTGCCAAAAAACCTGTCAGGGCACTTAGCAGAAGTGGTGGGTCCCACCCCCTTCAGTTCTGATTCCATAAATCTGGGGTCGAAAAAAAAGAATCTTCGATTTCAATAAGCATTCCAGAGGGGTACAGAATCAAGAAATCTTGGGCTAGCGTGTGGCAAAATGTCATCACCAAGTTCTGTACTTCAGGGAATCCTGAAGGCCCAGACCCAAACTCAGAAGGACGTCCTGATGAAGAGAATAGGGCAGCCTCGTGACAGGAAAAAGCATCTGAGTGGAAGTTTCGATGCAGGCTGTAAACATGTGCAGTGTAGATGCTGTCTGCCCATCAACAGCACAATCACCACCATCGCTGGGGCCAACAGGTGGGAGGGGAAATTCTACTCTTATGTATGTGCCCCAGGGTTTCATGTGGATTCTTTATGTCTTTCCCTTCAGGAAGATGTCAGGAATAGCTCTTTCAGCACAGGGAATATGATACAGTGTTGTCTTGAATCCATGTTCCTCCAGCGGGAATCAGACAAGCCAGGTCTCAAGTGCTGAAGTCTGTTAGGGTATGGTCTCTCAATCCCAAACTGGAGTATTTCTGGTGGAGTACAGGGAAGTAGTCACCTTTCCCTTTAAAGTGAAGGAAAACACTTTATCCAGGTGACAGTCCCAGAACATTACAGTTAAAGAATTGTCCATTAATTCCCAGCCCTGGGAGACAGAGGCTCACAATGCTCTCGTTCTTGAAATTATTGTTTGGATCATGGAGGTAGCTAATCAAGCTAATAAGTGACCTAGACACTGATTTAGATGAACAGCTATTCCATTTTCCTTTATGGTCTCTGGAGTTCACTTTGTTTAGGAAAAGTTTTAATTGCCCCAGATGGGACTATGTTCAATTATTTACAAGTGAATCCTATAATCATGAGTGCTACAATTATGTTTCTACTTTCCACGATGCCTTCAGGTGAGAGGACATTTGTGCATATGTACACCGTCCCCAATGGGTTCCAATTTTTAAAATTATAACTGGATTTTCCAGGGTTATTTGTCCCATGAGTGACATGATTCGTTATTCATGCTGTACGTTTCTTTTGTGGACCCTTCTAATTTGATGGCTAATATGTGCATGGAGTGGATATTCAGAGAGAAAGAGAAAACACACATGGGTTTCTCATTTTGAAGATACTTTAAGATCCATTCTTTAGCTAAGATCCATTTATTAGCTTTTGTTTGGCCTTTAGGTAAGTTATCTGAGTAAGGTTTCTTATTGATAAGATAGATACAATTCTAAAATATTCTATCTGAATTTTAACATTTTTTTGAAGGTCAAATAAGAAATACACACAGAAGTGTTTTATAAAATATAAAGAGATTATACTAATGTGTCTATCGAGTATTTTGGGAGGAAGAAGGGGGGCAGGAAAGACACGGTGAGAGAATCAGCTGGGTGATCCCCTAACTCTTCTGACTCCAGCCATTGTTTCAAGATGGCTGCCAGTACAATCCATGCAAACAAACTGTTACAGAAAAATGTTATCCCATACTTTTGTATATCAACACAATGAACTGTTGTGTATTCTTTTAAATAATCATTTAAAAGAGTTTCTAAGTGCTCATGTTATTTGCTATGTATAGTACATTTTGATCACAACCATGTAGAACCATGTCCAACAGGCATCAGATAACCAGAAACTGGAAGGTAATAAGCAAAAGGAAATTAGTTGCTGTGGTAGGATAGTATCACTTACGGCTTTTTTCCTAAATATTCTTTCATGTGTTGCTCTCTTTTCTTCTTTTTTGATTTTTTTCTTTTCTTTTTAATAATAGTTCAAAATGCTTTGTTTCTCACAATTTAGGTCTTTCTTTGCCTTTTAAAAAATATTTATTTATTTGAGAGAGAGAGGGAGAGAGAGAGTGAGTGAGTGGGGGTGAGGGAGGGGCAGAGGGAGAGGGAGAGAGAGAGAGAGAGAAAATCCTGAAGCAGACTCCCCACTGAGCGCGGAGCCTAATGTGGGGCTGGACCTCAGGACCCCAAGATCATGACCTGAGCCAAAGTCAAGAGATGGCCACTTAACCAACTGAGCCACTCAGGCACCCCTTTTTAAAAAAAAAAACAAAGATATTTTCTAATTTTGTCGGTTTCTAAGTCAATAGAGACTAAAAAGTTCTGCTTTCCCAAGACCTCTGTCTTTAACTTGCTCTTGCAGTTAGAGAGGTAGAAAGGAATCACACACCATTGTAATACACATCTGTGGTTAGAGAGGATTCAGTCACCATTGGATCCCTCTACTACATTTCATCTGCAGCAACAGCCTGCAGGAGAAAGCCCAGGGTTTCTGCCCCCTCAAGAGAACCAAATGATGGCAAAAATCACAGTAAAGGGGTTGAGATGGAGGACAGAAGACAAAGTGGGTGAAATAAAAACAGCATTTGTATTAACAACTGTGGGGAGAAAACATCTAATGGGTAAAACATAAAATGCTCTGGTACTGTATACATAGAAATCATGTATCTGGGGTAGAGATGAAGAACATAAACAGCTAAGCTCTCCTTTTCCAATACTTTTCTAACACCATAGGTCAGATCTTGGACTTTATTCACATGTCCCCTCCCAGTGAACTTTGGGGTGGAGAAAGGTGGATGCTCGGGTATATCTAATCAATGTCAGGATAGTGGAAATTCATCTCTCCAACAAATCTTGTATAATGTGTGACAGGTACTATTCTAGACACTGAGGATACAATTAGTGACAAAAAATATGCCTTCTAGGAGCTTATGGCCTAGGAAAAATACACATATATACCCAATATTTTAACATTATGTGACAAATAATTCCAAAAGTATGCACGGAGTGGAGCAGAAGTACAGAAAGGAGACATTTATTCTTATGTGTAATATGTATTATAAGATTTGTTTCTATTAAAGACTGAGACCCGAGGGGCACCTGGGTGGCTCAGTTGTTTAAGCGTCTGCCTTCGGCTCAGGTCATGATCCCAGGGTCCTGGGATAAAGCCCTACATCGGGCTCCCTGCTCAGTGGGGAGCCTGCTTCTCCCTTTCCCTCTGCCCCTCTCCCCAACTCGTGTTCTCTCTCGTTCGTTCTGCTCTCTCTCATAAATAAATAAATAAGTGATCTTAAAAAGAAAGAAAATTCTGGAGAATATTAGCACTTATGAGAAAAAGCAAAGAAGGACGAGTCAGAGAGAAGGTAGAGAAATACAAATGTTGCTAAGGAATTAAAAAGAGGCTAGAGTTTCGAAGAGACATTGGGCAATGATACCTGATGCTATAAGGAAATAAGATTTGGTGCAAGCTGAACATATGTCACTTTATTGATAATCAGAATGTCATTGGTGGTTTGGGCCATAGCATTTTCAGTAGAATGAGGGCAGGAGCGGAAGTAGAAGAGAGACAGTTTTTGTTGTTGTTTTATTTTTAATGGCAACTAGATGACATCTATAACAAAAAGGGAAAAAGAAAAGTAGAATTGTAGTTTCAAGAGGGAAATAGGCAATTTTGGAAAAATTAGAGAAAATTATAGTGATGCCCACTGTAGCCTTCATCCAGCTTCAGTGATCATCCCCTGAATTATTCTGAAACAATCCTGGACAATTTCATCTTTAAATATTTGTTTGTGTCACAAAAAGATAAGGATTGATTTTTTTTCCCTGTGCATTTACTTCCTCCGCCTCCCTCCCCACTTCTTCTTAATCTGGTTTATTAGAGGGTTATCATTTTCATTCCTCATTTCAACCCACCGAGCCACCTGGGCACCCCTCTCCAGAATTTTCTTCTCTACCTCTTGTCACATCCTTACATGGGGATATGCACACCTATGTTTCAACTGCCATCCCCAGGCTGATAACCCCTAA
The DNA here is from genome assembly GCF_964656455.1 of Halichoerus grypus. Taxonomy (NCBI): domain Eukaryota; kingdom Metazoa; phylum Chordata; class Mammalia; order Carnivora; family Phocidae; genus Halichoerus; species Halichoerus grypus. Next base: position 92,575,130 of record NC_135722.1, on the reverse strand, counting down.
TGGGTCGTCAAGTTCCAGAACTTCTGTCTATTATATGGGCTGTAGATACCTTAAACTGAACCCAAACCAGTATTTACTTACTAGCTTCTTCCTCACCAGGCTTGTGATTCTGCCCATATTTTATATCTTACTTAACGGCATCATGGACTACTGTTCTCCCTAGCTGGAAACATGATTTCTTCTTTGACCTGTCTCTCATGAATCCCTCACATCCCACCAGTTTCTCTAATCTGGCTACATCTTTATATCTTTGTGTCTTTATCTATTAAAGTTTAAAGGAGACATAAATCTTTCAGCCCTGAATCTTACTCTTAAGGACCTGTTGCGTAGATATAAAAGCATCAATATATAAGAATGCAATAATATAGATTGTCGTGGCATGCTTTTACTCTCTCGGTCCTTCTGCTACACTAGTCCCCAAGGGTCAAAGGTCAAACCAATAGGTGATTCCATGGCAGTTGGCAGCCCTCACAGCAACAGGGCTCTGATACAGGAGTGGGCAAGGGTGGGGGCTCATTCCCATGACTACCAGAAGTGATGGCTACTGAGGCTTGCAGTTTCTGAGAGAGAAAGGAATTGTCCCGGCCACAGAAGGGAGATACTAGCCCAGGGACAGCCTGCATTCCACAGCAAACTGAGCTCTCTTGCTGCATTCAAGATTGCTCCAGATCTGGAGCTCCTGGTGGGGTTGTCTAATGTTTCTTTTGTTGCAACTACATCTCAGTTCAACTTCTGTTCAAATCTGTTTCCCTCAAACACTGGCAGGTGTGACTGCTGGACATACTCACCAATAAACTCTCCACATACAATTCTCTGTCTCAGAGTCGCTGTCCCAGGGAGTCCAAATTAAAACTTGCGTAATTGCATACATATCATTTGTCGTGTGCCGAGAACTCTTTTTAAGTGCTTTGCATCTCTAAACTCATGTAATCTTTATAAAATTCTTATGTAATAGGAAGGATTCTTATCTTTAAGATCACAAAGCTAGGGGCACCTGGGTGGCTCAGTTGTTAAGCGTCTGCCCTCGGCTCAGGCCATGATCCCAGGGTCCTAGGATTGAGCCCCGCATCGGGCTCCCTGCTCGGTGGGAAGCCTGCTTCTCCCTTCCCCACTCCTTCTGCTTGTGTTCCCTCTCTTGCTGTGTCTCTCTCTGTCAAATAAATAAAATCTTAAAAAAAAAAAAAAGATCACAAAGCTGCCTCAGTGGTAGAGCCAGGATTTAAAGCCAGGATTGTGAGTCCATTTTCTTTTCTTTCTTTCTTTCCTTTTTTTTTTTTCTTTTTTTAGAGACAGAGAGCTAGAACGTGAGCAGAGGGGTAGAGGGAGAGGGAGAGAGAATCTCAAGCAGATTCCCTGCTGAGCATGGAGTCCCACTCGGGGCTTGATCTCACAACCCTGAGATCACGACCTGAGCTGAAATCAAGAGTTGGCCACTCAACTGACTGAGTCACCCAGGTGCCCCTTGAATCCATTTTCTTAACTACAAAGTCTCCCTTGTAAGATTAAATATACTGAGCATTGCTTTAAAAAGTTTTTATTTTTTAATTTTTTTTTTAAAGATTTTATTTATTTATTTGACAGAGAGAGAGAGATAGCGAGAGAGGGAACACAAGCAGGGGGAGTGGGAGAGACAGAAGCAGGCTTCCCACTGAGCAGGGAGCCGGACGCGGGGCTGGATCCCAGGACCGCGGGATCATGACCTGAGCCGAAGGCGGACACTTAACGACTGAGCCACCCAGGTGCCCCGCTTTAAAAAGTTTTTAAAATACAATATACTAAGATATGTACAGAGGTCTAGAAGAAAGACAGCACAGCATATTTGAGGCAATGAAAGAAATCCAGTTTGGCCCATGGAAAGGGGCCTGCAATAAGGTCAAAGAAATAGGCAGAAAGAGGCTGTTAGATATGACTTTCATCTTAGTTCAGTAAAAACTTTTTTTGGGACTCTAATACAAGTCCCCTGACTCTGAGCTTACTGCATACCATGGTTGCCTACTCAAGGAATCCATAAATGTTTTCTCTGCCAAGTTACAAAGGCAATTGTCAAAAAATAATAGTCTGTGCCTTATACATGATATTTGACTGTAATGCTTCAGTGTATCAAGTCATTTCTTGTGGTTTCAAGGTGCTGGTCCATTTCCCAGACGCCTGCTTAACTAAACTTCTTTAGGCTCTCCAAATGAGGACACAAATTTCTCCAAAACATCCTAAATTTTGAGTGGTCATTCCCTTTTGTGAGGCTACCTGGCTGACTACTCCTTCAATGATCTTGAATTCCTTCTGCTCTTCATTGATCCCTGGCTCTAAAACTGGGCCTCTTCAGTCAGGCATGTTTAACTTTTTTCAAGGTTTCTAGTTATCACTATATCCGGCAGCTCTAATATGTGATATATCTCCCTTTATAAAGGGTAGTTCTCTCAGGACCTGTAGTCTCCTTGGTCTTTCCACTGCGCTAGTCACCAGGGTCAAGGGTCAAGCTAAGAGATGATTCCATGGCAGTTGGCAGCCCTGACAGCAGGCCGGCCCAGATATAGGAGTAGCAGGGAGTAGGATTTATCTTCTCTGCTCCATAGGTTACATCAGCCCCACCACGTCCAATGCCTCTGCATCACTAAGAGTTTAGACTTTGCTTGTCCTCCTGTGAAGAAGTAGCCAAATCAGAGAAGAGCCATGTGAGATATTGGTTGTTGTCTCAGCTTGAACCCCCCACTCGCCATGGTGAATGCATCACTCAGAAGTATCCAGGCCCTCAACATGTTCTTCTCCTCCTGGGCCTTAGTCTTCATGACGATAGGAATCCTCATAGAAGAATGGGTTGAACTGACATGGGAAACAAAGAAAAATACAATAAGCCACAATCCCTGGATATGTTGCACCCCTCTTTGGCCAGAAGGTCAGAACTACACTATGGAAGGAGATGGGTGGAGAGGGAGGGTTCCTCTTTCCTTGACTTCCATTTATCTCACCAGCTTACTCATTGTTCTCTGGGGCAATTTCCCTGGGCTGCACTGTGCCCAGTTCCATAATCAATGGTCAAGGCTGACTCTCAGTCTCACCATTTTGCATATTTTGGGGAAAAGTTTAGAAGGTCATAGACTTAATTGCTGAACATCTGAGACGTGTTGGCAGGAGCAGCAGGGTAATCAGCGCATCTAGAACATGAGGGCATAAAAGAAAGGTCATTGGCAACAAGGAAAATATCTTGTATTGCCACTAGAGGAGGACAGGATGAATTGCACTGAACAAGAAATCTGTTCTGAGAAAAGAATAGAAGAAAAAGAAGCTTATAGAGACACCAAAAGAGAGAGCAGTTTCCTCTGGTTCTCTCCCATTCAGCTTAAGGCTCCCTGCCTCTTTATTCTTTCCCCTTGTCCCTCTTTATTATTTAATCAAATCTTTTTACCTCATTCTAATTTTTACCTAGAGATTTGTGGTCCTCAGGTGGAAATGAGCCTAGAAGAAATCTCTGTCCTTCTCTCAACACTGCTTCTGCTTTCCAACAGATGGCCTGGAAGTGGTCAGGATCATGATGATTTTGGTTCTCAGCCTTTCCTTCTTCCATAACTTGTTCCTGGGTTTGGAATTCACTTATCTGATTCCTCAAACTAAACACATCTTCTTCATCACTGTCTTCCTCAGTTTCTTCACAGGTAACTTCCTGGTTCCCCTGACACAGGCTTGGAGAAAGACTTGGTTTATGGGTCCAGGCTGCAGCCTTCCTAGTTCTTTGGCTCAGAGATGCAGCTTCTGAATTGGATCTACCACTGAGGGGGATTGGTTTTTGGACAAGGTGCAGGTGGACAGGGTGGAGGCTTGGAAGTCAGGCATATCTTGGGTTAAGGCTTGAGTAGAAGAGCCAAAGTTCCTCAGAAGGGACTTTTTTCTCCTTTTGTCTGGACAAAAGGTATCCTTCTGCTCTGTGCACTCCTCCTGTATCAGCAAAAGCTAAGGCAAGGTCAATCCGTGTACTACTCTAGTTACAAAATCACCTGGATCATTTTCATTGCCTACTTAAGCGTTTGCCTCTTTATGGCCTCTGGTGAGTATATTCAGGGCCCCTGATGGGTGATAAGAATCAGTCCATCCCTGATAGAGAGGAGAGGAAAAAAGGATGGGAAAGGGGCAAGGGGAAAATGTACCAACCCTTGAGTATTAAAGGCTAAAGTTCAAGTGGACTCACTCTCCGAGGACAGTTCTTCCAAGGGTAGAGTTGGAGATTAGGGTTGTGTGAAATGTTCAATAAGCTTGCTCCAAGGTCAGCTCTCATTTCTGCCGTTTCTACAGTCTTTCACCCCCTCCCCACTTCAGGACAGAGAAAACCATCAAAGTCATGACTAAGGAGAGTGGCTGATATGGAATGTTTACTAATGTGGAGAGGGACAGGTGTCCAGGGTGGTGCCGAGGCACTTTGAGGTCAGAGACAAGCAATTTCTGATGTTAAGAGGCCACGGGCCAACACTGGAGACTCTCCTTTTCTTAAAAGTATTTAAAATTTTGTTTGGAATTGCACTTACAAACTTAGAAGCACATCTCCTCTCAAAATGAGTCTCCGGTGCTCTTGACGGTGCAGCATTTAAGCTATTTTGCATATGCTTCTCATCTCTTCCACTAAAGCCTCCCCCTCCCCAGTGGTTTGAGGCAGTTCAAAGGGACCCAGTGGGCTTTGGGTAGGGGTCTCTCTCCTGACACAGAGGGACATGTTTTTGTGACTCTCCGTTGTTCCTTCATCACCTTCCCCTGGCTTCTCTTTTCCCTAGGAATCCTCTCTTTCCTAGAGTGCAAGCAGTCCACCAAGGTTTGTCCCTGCGTGACCCTCATCCGTATACCTGAGAGAGAACGTCAGGACATAGAGGAATCTGAGAATTCTTTTAAAGTTGTTTCCTCACCAGATGCAGCAATGCCTCGTAGTATTGTTCATTCAAGGGAAGATTCTCCAAACAGAACACAACTCCAAACACGTCGTGTAACCTGGGCTCTGTGATTTGACATTCGATCTTTCAGTATATACTTATCTTAATGGAAACAGCTTTGCGTGTTATGTGCTGTGTGTGTCTACAGACGTATTGTCTTTGTTTGGCATTATTTAACGACTGTGCCCGGGTTAGTGTCTGTAAGAAGATCCAGAGGGTGGCTCTTTTTTTTTTTTTTTAATCCTGGCCTGCCGAACAATAGTTTCTTCTATTTGTTCTCACCATTTAATAACATTTGTTATTCATATAATAAATATTATCATATAACTAATACTTGCTGTATTGTTAACTCCATACATCACAAAGATTTAAATAGCATAGACTACCCCTTGTACTTTAATGTGAAATATTTCAAACATTCAGACAGAATACAAAACAGTATGATAAACACCTATGTACACATCACTCAACTTTATGAAATTTTAACATTATGCCCTATTTGCTTTAGATGTTTTCAAATTAAATTTATAGATAAAAGTGATATTCGTCTAAAAATTTCCCTAATCTCATTTCCCTCCCTTGTTTCTTTTCACAAAATAATTTTAATAATGCATTGCTGATCACTTTACATTCATGTCATTTTTACAACTTTATGCCTCTTTAAAAATTATACAGATTAGCTTTCCAAGTGTTCAAAGATTATTAAAAGTCAGACCGTACAGATTATTTTTCTGCAACTTTTTTTTTTTACTCAACTATATGTATGGTTTTGTGATTCATTAAGTTTTGTTCTACTTCATTCATTGAAACTACTGTTAAGTTTTCCGTTGTAGAGATATAATGTAAAATACTCATTCTGCAGTTGATGAAAATCTAGTTGTTTTCTTTTATTCTGTTACATAGAGTGCTGCTGTAAACGTGCTTATACACAGTGTCCGTGAGCTAGAGTTTCTCTAGAGTATTTATCTAGGACTAGAAGAGCTGGATCAGAAAGTGTCTTCATTTTCAAGTTACCTAAATGTTGACAGAATGATGTCAAAAAAGGCTGCTAACAATTTATACTTCTGCCAGCAGTGTATGAGAGTTCTAGTCTCTTCGTGCCTTGCCAACACTTTCGTAATCAGTCTTTTTTTTTTTTTTTTAATCTCTACTTGAACAGTCGCTGAGTTTGCTCACCTTCTCATTTCATTATTGAGCTTTTGGATTTCCTCTTCTGTGAATTGCTGTTTGACCATTTTTAAAAATGAATTGTCTATTTCTTATTGATTTGTAGTTCTTATACATTGGAAACTAATACTAACTGGTTGTGCCTTGGGTTTTAACTTTGTTTATGATGTCTTTTTGTTTTACAGAGGTGTTCAAATGAAATGTAATACAATATATCAACCTTTCCCTTTTAGTGGTGCTTCATTGTGTCTTGTTTAAGAAATCCTTCCTTACTCTTTACTCTTAGTGGAATAATCTTTGTGAATTACATAAGGCATAGATCCAATTTTATCTACTTTCCATGTGAATAACTATTTATTCAGAACATTTTTATGGCTTAATTCCTTGTCTTATTGATTTATAACATAACTCTTACATGTATCAAATACATAGATGTGAGTCTGTTTCTGATCTCTATAGCATATTTCATTGGTCTATTTTTATATCCCTGTATGGTACAACAATCTTAATTACTATAGGAAAAGAAAGTGTTGATGTTTAATATGTTCAAGTGCTTGTTCTTGTTCAAAATTATCTTGATTTGTTCTTGGCCTTTTGGTCTCCGAATAAATAGCAGGATTAGCTTGTATAGTTCCACAAAAATGATTCGATTCATAATCATATTAATTTATTAATTAATTTGGGAGAATTAATAATGTTAATAATATTTATCCATCCAATCCAAAAATATGGTAATATTTATTTAGGGCTTCTTTCATGTCCTTCAACAATGTTTTGTGATTTTTTTTTTCTAGAGAGATCTTTTGTTAGGTTGATTCATAGGTAACTTGCAGTTTTGTGCTTTTGTGAATTGAAATATTTTATAATATTTTCTAGTTGCCTGTTATTGGTGTAAAGTTGTTGATTTTTGTATCTGGAAACTTTACTAAACTCTTATTTTAGGTCTTATAATTCATCTATATACTCTCTTAGGTTATCCTTGGAGGAAAACATATTGTCTGCAGAAAAGATGTTTATTTCCTTCCAATACTTATATCACCTATTTCTTTTTTATTGTGTTGTCTTATTCATTGGCTCAGACTTCCAAGATAAGGTTGAATGGGAAAAAAGATAATAAGCATCCTTTCTGTGTTCTTCATCTTAATCAAAATGCCTCTATAATCCAAATAGTTGGTATTATATGCACTGTAGAATTTGGCATATTTGCCTCATAAAATTAAAGGACTTCTTATATATCTCATTGGCAGAGTGAATTTACCAAAAGTAAATGTTTAACTTTATTGAAAATTTTTATGCATCTACTGAAATATCAATTGATTTTTTTTCTATTCCAATAATAGAATGTATCTTATATATAAATTATAATTTGTGGGAAATTCTTCTGTATTTTATTGTGAAATATTTCAAACATATAAAACAAAGTAGAAAACAATGTAATAACCACCTGTGTAGTTATTGTCTAAACTTATAAAGCCTTAACATTATGCTCCATTTGTTTTAGATTGTTTTAAATTCAATTTGCACTCATCGATGTCCCCATACAAATTTTCCCAAACTAATTTTCTTCTCTTGTTTCTCATTGTTAAACACTTTGCCTTCCTGGGAAAGTCCCTCTTTAGTAGTGTTATGTTTGTCTTAATAAACTGCTGAAATAAATTTTCTAATTATTTTAGAATTCTTGAATCTATCTTTATAAGTAAAATTTGGCTACAATTTCTCTTCTTGTATTCTCCTTGCCCAGTTTATTTTATTTTTATGTGCTATTTTCTTATTTTTGTTTTATTTTATTTTGGAAGAAAGTTTGAGTAACCTTTTTTGAAATATAACATGCATATAGAAAAGATCACAAATGGTAAGTGTATAGCTTTTTAAATGTTCACAAAGAGAACAGGCCTGTGTAAAGAGCACTCAAATAAAGAAACAGAAATTCACAGCACCCTAGAAGTCTCCTTCATGCCATTTGAATACAATATTTCACATTATCATCATAAACTTTTATTATAAATATATTTTAAACTCCATAAAATAGCCATCTTAGAAGAAAACATAGGAGACAGTCTTTATAACTTTGGATGCAGCCACGATTTCTTAGTTATGACACCAAAAGCATAGGAAATAACAGAAAAAATAAACTGCATAAAAATTAAAAACTTTTGTAATCAAACACTATCATGGATACTATGTGCGAGCTACTGTTCTAAGTGCTGGAATACTATGGTGAAGTAAACATACAAGGTCTCTACTTACTTTTGGTGGGTAGGAAGTAGCAGATAATACAGAAGTAATTAAAAGAACGAATGATAATTACAGATATAGATACAAGCTCAGAAAAGGCAAAAGGGACTAATAAGAAAAAAAGAATTAGACTGACATAAGACTTCTCAAACACAACTTATAGATCAAGGCATGAAGCAACATTTCAAGATATTAAGGAACAAAAAGCTGAAATGATGATTTTATATCCAACCAAGCATGCCTGCAAGTACCAAGGCTATTGAAAACAGTTTTAAGAATGTGAAGAGCTCAAGGAATTCTTTATTTATAAACCACTTTTGATGAATATACTAGAAGATGAACTTCATGCAATAAAGAGAACTGCAGGAACACCATTATAAATACTGATGGTAAATATTTAATACATTTGATTGCAGATCTAAGACAAGAGCAAGTTTGGGATGATGATAGAACAATACTTTTTAATATGAATATAACACATGTTATGTGTTGTTTGTTCTGAAAAAAAACTAGAAGCAATGCCCTAAAATAAGGAAGAGAGAAAGGGGAAGAAGAAAGTTGAAAAAGCTCATTAACTGTTATATAAGCAATAGGTGATATTTAAGGGATATCATTGAAAACTGACTACCACATAGTCCAAAGGTAAATGTGAAGACAGAGGAATAAGGACTTTAAAATGGTATAAATACCATTCATCAATCAATGAACACTTGAGTTGCTTCTATATCTTGGCTATTATAAATAATGCTGCTGTAAATGTAGGGGTGCATGTATCCCTTTGAATTAGTGTTCTTGTTTTTTTGGTTTGTTTTTGTTTGTTTTGTTTGAATTAGTGTTCTTGCATTATTTAGGTAAATACCCAATAGTGTGATTGCTGGATTGTAAGGTAGTTCTATTTTTAACTTTTTGAGAAACCTTCATACCATTTTCCGGAGTGGCTGCACCAGTTTGCATTTCCCACCAACTGTGCATGAAGGTTCCTTTTTCTCCACATCCTCCCCAACACCTGTTGTTTCATGTGTTGTTGATGTTAGCCATTCTTACAGGTGTGAGGTGATATCTCACTGTAGTTTTGATTTGTACTTCCCTGATGATGAGTGACATTGAGCGTCTTTACATATGTCTGTTGGTCATCTGAATGTCTTCTTTGGAGAAAGGTCTGTTCATGTCTTCTGCCCATTTTTAATTGGATTATTTGTTTTTTGGGTGTTGAGTTTGATAAGTTCTTTATAGATTTTGGATACTAACCCTTTATCAGATATGGCATTTGCAAATATCTTCTCCCATTCCATGGGTTGCCTTAGTTTTGTTGATTGTTTCCTTCACTGTACAGAGCTTTTTTATTTAATCCCAAAGTTTATTTTTTTTAAAAGATTTTATTTATTTATTTGACAGAGAGAGAGAGAGAGCACAAGTAGGCAGAGCGGCAGACAGAGGGAGAGGGAGAAGCAGACTCCCCGCCGAGCAGGGAGCCCGACGTGGGGCTCGATCCCAGGACCCTGGGATCATGACCCGAGCCGAAGGCAGATGCTTAACTGACTGAGCCACCCAGGCGCCCCTAATCCCAAAGTTTATTATTGCTTTTGCTTCCCTTGCTTCAGGAGACATATCTAGAAAGAAGTTGCTCTGGCCAATGTCAAAGAAATTACTTCCTGTGTTCTCTTCTAGGATTTTTTTTTTTTTTAAAGATTTTATTTATTTGACAGAGAGAGCACAAGCAGAGGGAGAGAGAGGGAGAAGCAGGCTCCCTGCTGAGCAAGGAGCCCAATGTGGGACTCGATCCCAGGACCCTGGGATCATGACCTGGGCCGAAGGCAGCCGCTTAACCAACTGAGCCACCCAGGCGTCCCCTCTTCTAGGATTTTTATGGTTTCAGGTCTCACATTTAGGTCTTTAATCCATTTTGAATTTATTTTTGTGTAAAGTGTAAGAAAGTGTCCAGTTTCATTCTTCTGCATGTTGTCTAGTTTTCCTAACACCATTGTTGAAGAGACTGTCTTTTTCCCATTGGATATTCTTTCCTGCTTTGTCAAAGATTAATTGATCATATAATTGTAGGTTTATTTCTGCATTGTCTATTCTGTTCTATTGATCTACGTGTCTATTTTTGTGCCACTACTATACTGTTTTGATTACCACAGCTTTGTAATATAACAAGTCCAGAATTGTGATGCTTCCAGCTTTGCTTTTCTTTTTCAAGATTGCTTTGGCTATTCAGGATCTTTTGTAGTTCCATACAAATTTGAAGATAATTTGTTCCAGTTCTGTGAAAAATGCCAATGGTATTTTGTTAGGAATTGCATTAAGTGTGTGGATTGCTTTGGGTAGTATAACATTTTAAAAATATTTGTTCTTTCAATCCATGAACATGGACTGTCGTCTTTCCATTTCTTTGTGTCATCTTCAATTTCTTTCATGAGTGTTCTATAGTTTTCAGAGTATAGGTTTTTCATCTTTTTGGTTAAGTTTATTCCTAGGTATCTTATCATTTTGGATGCAATTGTAAATGGGATTTTTTTCTTAATTTCTTTCTGTTGCTTCATTATTGGTGTATAGAAATGCAACAGATTTTGGGACACCTGGGTGGCTCAGTCGGTTGAACATCGGACTCTTGGTTTTCACTCAGGTTGTCATCTTGGGATTGTGGGATTGAGTCTTGTGTTGAACTCCGTGATTGAGGTGGAGTTTGCTTGTCCCTCTCCCTCTGCTCCTCCCCCACACTCATGTGTGCGCCCTCTCTCTTAAATAAATTAATAAACTCTTAAAAAAAAGAAATGCAGGAAATAATCTCAATCTTTTGGTATTGGTTGAGACCTGATTTGTGACCCAATATGTGGTCTATTCTGGAGAAAGTTCCATGTGCGCTCAAGAAGAATGAGTATTCTGTTGTTTTAGGGTGGAATGTTTGGTAAATATCTATGAGGTCCATCTGGTCCAGTGTATCATTCAAAGCTCTTGTTTCCTTGTTGATTTTCTGCTTAGATGATCTGCCCATTGCTGAGAGTGGAGTATTGAGGTCTCCTACAATTAACGTATTGCTATCAATATGACTCTTTATTTTGGTTAACAGTTGGCTTATGTAGATGGCTGCTCCCATGTTGGGGGCATACATATTTACAATTGTTAGATCTTCTTGTTGGATAGACCCTTTAAGAATGATATAGTGTCCTTCTGTGTCTCTAATTACAGACTTTAGTTTAAAATCTAATTTGTCTGATACAAGAATTGCTACCCCAGCTTTCTTTTGAGGTCTGCTGGCATGGAAGATGGATCTCCATCCCTTCACTTTCAGTCTGGATGTATCTTTAGGTTCAAAATGAGTCTCTTGTAGGCAGCATATGGATGGGTCCTGTCTTTTTATCCAATCTGCAACCCTGTGCCGTTTTATGGGAGCTTTTAGGCCATTCACGTTGAGAGTGATTATTGAAAGATATGAATTAATTGTCATCATGTTGCCTGTGAAGATGTTGTTTTTATAGATTGTCCCTGTAAATTTCTGTTGTATATCACTCTTGGGGTCTTTCTCCTTTTATAGAACCCCACTTAATATTTCTTGCAGGGCTGGCTTAGTGGTCACATATTCTTTCAGTTTCTGCCGGTCTTGGAAGTTCTGTATCTCTCCATCCACTCTAAATGACAGCCTTGACGAATAAAGTATTTTTGGCTGCATGTTCTTCTCATTTAGTACCCTGAATATATCTTGCCAGGCCTTTCTGGCTTGCCAGGTCTCTGTGGATAGGTCTGACGTTATTCTGATGTTCCTCCCTCTGTGCGTAAGGAATCTCTTCCCCCTAACTGCCCTTAAGATGGTTTCCTTGGTTCTAAGATTTGCAAGTTTTACTATTACATGCCGGGATGTTGGCTTGTTTTCCTTGAGCTTGGGAGGGGTCCTCTCTGCCTCTAGGATGCAAATGTTTGTTTCATTCCCCAGATTAGGGAAGTTCTCAGCCACGATTTGCTCAAATACATCTTCTAGTCCTCTCTCTCTCTCCACTCCCTCCGGGATTCCAATTATTCTGACATTGGAATGCTTCATGGTGTCACTTATTTCTCTGATTCTATTTTCATGGATTCTCAGTTGTTTTTCCCTGGCCTCCTCTTTTCCCTTTTTATCTATTATATTGTCTTCCAGGTCACTTATTCGTTCTTCTGCCTCAGTTACCCTAGCTGTTAGATTATCTAGATTGGATTGGATCTCATTGATAGCATTTTTAAGTTCTGCCAATTCAGCTTTCATTTCTGCCCTTAGAGATTCTATGTTGCCATTAATTGATTTCTCCATTCTAGCCATTGTCTTCACAATTGCTAGCCTGAATTCCATCTCCGACATCTTGGTTATATTTGCATCCATTTGTAAATCTGCAGCAGAAGTCATAATCTCTGAGTCTTTTCTATTTTGGGGGCTCCTCCTCCTAGTCATTCTGTTGGTGGGTGTTTGAGGGAATGTATAGAGTCCAAATTATTGACCAGAACCCAAGCAAGATGCACCTGTTTTCTAGGGACCTTAGGGTTGCTGGCCTCTTGTTTTCCCAGCCTGTCTTCTGGGGGAGGGGCCTGCCGCGCTGTTACTCAGGCAACCCTGTTCCCGCGGAGTTGCCCTGTGCTCTTGTGGCGGGGGATGGGCTCAATGGGAATCAGTTTTTGGGGCTTTTGTTCTCTGGCGGCTTTCCCTGGCGGCTTTCCGTGTCTCTTCCGCGAGTCAGGGCAGAAGAGACCGTTTCCAACCCTCTGCCTCAGAGCAGAGAGACCACAGTCTGTTCTTCAGTGAGCTCTCCAGGCCACACCGTCTCCGTTTCTGTCCGTGCTGCTATAAACTGCAGCGTCCTGGGTTGTGCACCCCTCCGCAGCGCCCCCAGTCCTGCCTCCAGGTCGGGGCACGTCTCTGCCCTTTGTGCTTCTAAAACTGCCAGCCACTCCCAGTTCACAGGCGCGACCCTGCCGCTCCTGGTTCCCGCCCCGGGGGCTGCCCTAGCATCCTTTCCCTGCCGCTACCGGTCTGCGAGTCTGTGCCCCGTCCGCAGCACGTGAGGCTGTCACTCACCGGTGGTGTAGGATCCCCACGGCCAGGCACCCTCCCGCTGCCATTTATCCTCTGATATCTGCCTGCGGGATCACGGCTCCCCACTTCATACCTCAAAACCAACCACCTGTGCTATTCTGTTTGTAGAGATCCAGATCTTCTTACATCTCAGGCTGATTTTGTGGGTGCTCAGAGTGGTCTGGTAGATATCCAGCTCAATTCCGGGGACCATTTGAAATACGGTCCCCTACTCCTCCACCATCTTTCCTCCAAACTCCAAGAAACAGACTCTTAATTATACAGAACAAGCTGATGGTTACCAGAGGGGAGGAGAGTAGGGGGATGAGTGAAGTAGGTGATGGGGAATAAGAAGGGCACTTGTTGTGATGAACATAGGGTGATGTGATTTTCCACAACAAGATGCAACCCTAGTAAACATTTTTGGTGAGTTCTGTAAAAAGCATCAAAAAGTAATTTTCCAGAATCAGGGAAAACTCGAGATGGTCCCTAGTTCATTAGTGTTATCTGGATATCAAGACCTACCAAGACAGCATGAAATGTAAAGTCTATAGACTGATTTTACCACCGGATACAGATGTAAAAGTCCTAAAACTAATACTCACAAACTAAAACAACAGCATTAAAGTTTCATCCAGAAATTTTAGAATCTATTTATATTAAAAAATGTACATAAACTAATCTAATTACAAAATACTGATAATCTCAATAAAATAATGCAAAAACCAAAAAAACTTCAAAATATTTAATAACCTAGTAATAATTGATCTTCCCTCACAAAGAAAAATAAAAACCATAGATATTAAAATAAAAGAAAGAAGACAAATATTTTTGCTATCACCATTATCTAACATTTTTCTAGATTTATGGCTAAATTCAAATAAGCAAAATATACATAAATGCATTGTTTTAAAAACAAGTAAAGCATACTAGTAAGAGAATTGATAGACCCTTTAATGAAATCAAATCAAACGTTGAAACAAATCTTGATATATGTAGAAAAACTTAGTGTATGACAAAAAAGATATCACAAACCAATAGCAAAGATCTAATTTATACAATAAATAGAGTTTGGAAATTTAGCTTCTTAAAAAAATGTTACTGCTTCACCTAAGAAACTTCCAGACTCTCTATAGATTTAAATGGAAAACAAATAAAGGAACAAAACAGAATAAAATTTAGGTCATATAGGATGACTATTTCAATGGGAAAGGCTTCTCTAAACATAAAAAAAAACTATGAAATAATATTTAAAGATTTTTATTTTTTTATTTTTTTATTTATTTGACAGAGAGAGACACAGCAAGAGAGGGAACACAAGCAAGGGGAGTGGGAGAGGGAGAAGCAGGCTTCCCGTGGAGCAGGGAGCCCGATGCGGGGCTCGATCCCAGGACCCTGGGATCATGACCTGAGCCGAAGGCAGACTCCCAACAACTGAGCCACCCAGGCACCCCAGAAAAAAACGATGAAATACGCTCGGCATCAGGGAAATCCAAATCAAAACCTCAATGAGATACCACCTCACACCAGTCAGAATGGCTAAAATTAACAAGTCAGGAAATGACAGATGTTGGCGGGGATGCGGAGAAAGGGGAACCCTCCTACACTGTTGGTGGGAATGCAAGCTGGTGCAGCCACTCTGGAAAACAGTATGGAGGTTCCTCAAAAAGTTGAAAATAGAGCTACCATACGATCCAGCAATTGCACTCCTGGGTATTTACCCCAAAGATACAAAAGTAGGGACCCGAAAGGGTACGTGCACCCCGATGTTTATAGCAGCAATGTCCACAATAGCCAAACTGTGGAAAGAGCCAAGATGTCCATCAACAGATGAATGGATAAAGAAGAAGAGGTATATATATACAATGGAATACTATGCAGCCATCAAAAGGAATGAGATCTTGCCATTTGCAACGACGTGGATGGAACTGGAGGGTATTATGCTGAGCGAAATAAGTCAAACAGAGAAAGACATGTATCATATGACCTCA
Source organism: Halichoerus grypus (assembly GCF_964656455.1). Lineage (NCBI taxonomy): Eukaryota > Metazoa > Chordata > Mammalia > Carnivora > Phocidae > Halichoerus > Halichoerus grypus. The sequence continues at coordinate 92,559,789 of NC_135722.1, read as the reverse complement.
CTGATATGAGGAATTCTTCATCTCAGGAAACAAACTGAGGGTTGCTGGAGTGGGGGGTGGGGTGGGAGGGATGGGGTGACTGGGTGATGGACACTGGGGAGGGTATGTGTTCTGGTAAGCGCTGTGAATTGTGCAAGACTGTTGAATCTCAGATCTGTACCTCTGAAACAAATAATGCAATATATGTTAAGAAAGAAAAAAAGAAGAAGAAGAATGTAGCAGGAGGGGAAGAATGAAGGGGGGGAAATCGGAGGGGGAGAAGAACCATGAGTGACGATGGACTCTGAAAAACAAACTGAGGGTTCTAGAGGGGAGGGGGGTGGGAGGATGGGTTAGCCTGGTGTTGGATATTGAGGAGGGCACGTTCTGCATGGAGCACTGGGTGTTATGCACAAACAATGAATCATGGAACACTATATCTAAAACTAATGATGTAATGTATGGGGATTAACATAACAATAAAAAAATTAAAAAAAAAAACGATGAAATAATATTTAAAAAACAAAAAAAGTGGTCTTGACCACTAAACAGTCAAGAACATAACAGTTGATATAAGTAATAAGTATACATATTAACATATATTAAAATGCATGCATACTCCTTACGTATTCATATGCACATGCATATGAATATGTAAATGTGTGCTTATTTATATGTAAATACAGTTTCTCTTCTTAATAAATAACACAAAAATAATAAAAACAAAGTTTACAGAAACAAATAACGCTTGGGAAGTCTGGGCAAGGAACAGAAAAGTTGTTAATATCAACCTGAAAGTCTTGGAAGAATTTTGAAAAGACAAGAAATATTTATCCTCAATAATAATTTAAAAATATATTAAAATTATATTTTAGGAAATTCTACTGAATATAATGTAAAAATTGATAATATCTATTGGTAGTGAGAATGTGGTGTGATTGGGTCTCCCATAACTGAATTGGAGTAAATTTTCTGGAAATCAATATACAACAAGCATTCAGTAGACTGCTATTTCTGAAGGATATGTTCTAAGGTGTCAACACATTTGAGAATTTTGTGCAGTATACAATTTTCCTCATGAATATGTATAAATATGATCAAATATATAAATGATCTTTTAAATCTTTAACAAGAGTAATTGTGCAAAAAGCAGCTGGTAGAGGATAATAAAGTCAGATTGAGGTACAGGTTCCAGGTAGTTGTCTGAACTCTCACTTTCTCTGAACTTTTTCATTAGTTTATTTTTTTGCATTTAAGTCTTTGATCTATATAGTCATTTGGCATATGGCTATAAAAGAGGATGCAAGAGAAAGATGGGAAAAGAGAATTTTGGAGACAAATCATTACAAATTTAATCTTTGAATTATGGGGCTGTGATGTGATATAGAAACATCTCCAAACTAGAGGGAGATCAGTTAATTGATCCTTGAATCATTGCCTTTCCCATGCTCTGGTCCTGTATGTGGTCCCCAGTGACCTTTGGCTTGGGAGAGCACCTGGCAGGTTTACCTCCTGCTCTGTCAATAATCCCTTTGCACTAAAACTAACAACTTCCACTCCCCAAAGCCTCTCAGAGGCCCAATGGAACCTTTGCAGTCTTACATATTTTGACCTGAATTTATGTATCAATGATTACTATTGGGATATCCTAAATGGGAAGCACCGGGTAAGTGCACCACAGCTATTCTCATGTATTTCTTAGGCTTTTCTTCCTTCATTTGGAGATGTTCAAGCCTGAAATTACCCATTGGAGAAACATGGCACTGAGTTTAGTTCGTGACTCTGCTATCAGCTAGCACTGAGAACTCAGCAAGCGGCCTCAAAGCTGAATGACTTTGTGTTAAAACCTAAGACCATTTTTCCTGCTGTGGTCTTGTTCCACTTTCAGGGTGAGGGATAAGATTTAAAATTAGACTAACTAGTTCCTTTCTCAAAAGTAACACATGTTCACTTAAATAGAGTGATTGAACAAAAAGTATATGCATCTGTGATTCTCTCAGTCTGGGAGAATTCACAAACTTTGAATTGTTACTTAAACTGAATATTCAAATACCACAGCTGGGCAGTAATAGGGCCTAAGCTTGATTCCCTCATTCCCCTGCTCATAAAATCAAAAACAGGAACTCCTTTTTTTTTTTAAGATTTTATTTATTTGACAGAGACACAGCGAGAGAGGGAACACAAGCCGGGGGAGTGGTAGAGGGAGAAGCAGGCTTCCCGCCGAGCAGGGAGCCCGATGCAGAACTCGATCCCAGGACCCTGAGACCATGACCTGAGCCGAAGGCAGACGCTTAACGACTGAGCCACCCAGGCGCCCCCAAAACAGGAACTCTTTAATCTGACATTTACCTGAAGGTGAGGTCATAATCAGCCCTCTATCTACTTTTCCGATATTATCTCTTACCACGATTACTAGTTCAAGCTAGACATTTTCACTTTACCCAGACATTCTCTCCACTGTCATATCTCCACATACTTTCTTCATCTGTCTCTTACCTCTGAAATGTGTTATTTCTCTTCCACCCTATTTCTGACTGTTAAAAATCCTCCCCAAACTTCAACATACAGCTATCATTTATTTATATGCAAGTTAGTGCTACCTAGCTCCCTTCCAGCCGTTGAGCTAAAAGCTTCCTATACATTGTCTAATTTCACACTTAACCCAACCCTACAGGGTAAGTGTCATTATGCATATTTTACATTATAGAAAACTGCAAGGTAGGCATCATTGCCCGTATTATACAGATTAGACTCAGAACAAGTGAGAGACTTTGCCTGGGTGTTCACAGTTAATGGGTGCCAAAGCCAGGGTCTGCAGACAGTGCTGGGTACCCGCTATCTTCTCTGTCAAAGCTTGTTGGTACAGTGTTAGCAAATGTTAGAGTTACTGAGCACTTGCTAGGTGCTTGCTAGTAGAGATCCCCAAATGAATATAACACACTCCTGCCCTTGAGGTGTGACAGCTCCTCAGTCCTCCAAACAGAAGGAATATTTTCCTCCCAATAGTGCTAGATCTAGAATCTTTTAGGGACATTTATCACATTTTAAATTTATTCTAAATTTTATTTTATTTTATTTTATTTTTTATTTTATTTTATTTTTTTTTAAAGATTTTATTTATTTATTTGACAGAGAGAGAGATAGCGAGAGCAGGAACGCAAGCAGGGGGAGTGGGAGAGGGAGAAGCAGGCTTCCCGCCGAGCAGGGAGCCCGATGTGGGACTCGATCCCAGGACCCTGGGATCATGACCTGCGCCGAAGGCAGACGCTTAACGACTGAGCCACCCAGGCGCCCAAATTTATTCTAAATTTTAAATTTATTTTTTAAGTAAACTCTATGCCACACATGGGGCTCGAACTCATACCCCTGAGATCAAGAGTAGCATGATCTACTAACTGAGTCAGCCAAGCGCCCCAAATTTATTCCTAATTTATATTTTATTCTTAATTCACAAAGTGATTATTTCCTTGTCTTTCCATCTAAAATAATATGCATAACTTTCACATTCTAATAAATAACTGGTGCATTATGTTTTAGCTGCTAGAACTCTCTGCTTCAAACAAAAAATTCTGAGAATAAATCATCACTGAATTGGAGGAAAGAGAAAATTCACACATGTATGCACAGACCTATAGGAAACAATGTGTGTTGAAGACTGACTATGCCAGTTAAAAATATGAAATCTACCTTTACATTTCCAGCTATAAGATCTATTGCAGTGAAGAGCCCATAAAATCTAAGGGAAGGTTTCAGATGTGATGAACCAGAGTAAAATCTTCCCCATCTTGGCCCATCTATAACAATACGTTTGCTTAAAATCATACAGTTTGGGGATGCCTGAGTGGCTCAGTCGGTTAAGCGTCTGCCTTCAGCTCAGGTCATGATCCCAGGGTCCTGGGATCGAGTCCCGCATCGGGCTCCCTGCTCCGCGGGAAGCCTGCTTCTCCCTCTCCCCCTCCCCCTGCTTGTGTTCCCTCTCTCACTGTCTCTCTCTCTCTCTGTCAAATAAATAAAAATTAAAAAAAAAAAAATCATACAGTTTGGAAAAAAATCATACCTTCTTTAGGATATATTTTTTTAAGATTTTATTTATTTATTTGACAGAGAGAGCAAGAGAGCACAAGCAGGGGGAACAGTAGAGGGAGAGGGAGAAGCAGGCTTCCCGCCAAGCAGGGAGCCCGATGCTGGGCTCGATCCCAGGACCCTGAGATCGTGACCTGAGCCAAAGGCAGATGCTTAACCATCTGAGCCACCCAGGCGCCCCTCTTCTTTAGGATATTAATCATACCTTATTTAAGTTTGATATTCCTAGATCATCCTTAAAATGCCTCAGTGAGGCAAATTGGGCATATTTTTACCATTTGCATTTTACTGCAAGAAAACTAAAATTGAGAGAGGTTAACTTTCCCAAGATCACATATATATTTTAGTGCAAAGCTTGAACTAGAATCCAGGCTCTTTGATATAGTTTCCACAAGAATATGGGCTTTTGTCAGGCTGTTCACAGGATCTTGGATTCAAACTAGTATATTCTCTGTTGGTCCAAACAGAACATCTTGTCTAATTCTTTAAGGTTTTGAGGCTGATCTTACAAAATGTTTCATATCAGGAATAAGATTTTTTGAAGTTATTGCTTATGTTATAATTTCTTTTTTTTTTTTTTTTAAGATTTTTATTTATTTGTTTGACAGAAAGAGAGATGGCGAGAGCAGGAACACAAGCAGAGGGAGTGGGAGAGGGAGAAGCAGGCTTCCTGCCAAGCAGGGAGCCCGATGCGGGGCTCCATCCCAGGACCCTGGGATCATGACCTGAGCTGAAGGCAGACGCTTAACAACTGAGCCACCCAGGAACCCTACATTATAATTTCTTAAATAACTATCGAATGTAAGGGAGACATTGATAGGGAATTCAAAAGTGGCACCAAATCACTGTAACATAATTAACCTCGAAGGTTATTGCTTGATTTTCATCAATGTCATCAATGAAGGTCATTTGAAAGTCAAAATGGAGCTTTTTTCTTTTCTTTCTTTTTCTTTAAAAGTGCTGTTCAGTAGAACTTTCTGTGATGATAGAAATGTTCTATATCTGTACTGTTCAGTATGGTAAACCCTAGCCACACAGAGCTATTGAGAGTGCTAGAAATATGGAAAAACTTAAAAACTGATCTTTCAATTTAATTTTAATTAATTTAATTTTAAATTGTCACATGTGGCCAAGGGTTACTGTATTGGGCAGCACAAATGTAGATTATTCTCATTGAAGCTGAAGTGGTTCAGGAAGATGGGAATTTGAGTAAACATTAAAAGTCTTCTCAGCTAATTTTTTTCCAGGTTTTCCCTATTTCCTGCATTTTTCTGGTGTTTCATTTTACTTTTTTATTATAATGTTTCTTTTAATTTTTCTTCAGGTGTCATTGATACACATTTATTACAAAAACATAAAATAGTACAGTTTTGTATAAAGTAGGCACTCAGTTTGTTGGATGCAGTATCATCTTTAGACTCAGGCCACAAGGACTCTTGTCCCAAGGCAGTAGAAGAACCAGGGTGAAGTGCCCATGGGGTCCAGGTCACCCCTCCCCACCATGCTCTCAATGCTTAGAACTTTGTCTAAATGGTCCTAATCCCACTTCCAGAGTCTTTTTGAGGACTGCATTCCCAAGGATGGTCTGTGACAGAAGTAAGCATATCCCCCATGCCTGAGGGATGGTCTGGGGGTGACTCCTCTTTGACTGGGTGGTGGGGCAGGAGACAGAGCTTGAATGTGCAAACTAGGGTGCACACATGCCCACAATGAGGGCCCCTCGTGGGCCACATGGAGCCAGGGTGAAGACAAAGCAAGCGGGATGGAGTTGCCTCTTCCCATCCTGTCACATTTCAGAGCAGAACTCCTATGTGACCAAATTTCCAAATTCAGACCTGGCTTTCTGGACCTTACAAAAGTGTCTTCAGTGAGTAAGCAAGAATATATTTCATTTAACAGTTTATTAGCTTGAGTTATAACTTTAAATGTTTAGGCATTTATTTGGGTCTCCATTTACTCTTGCCATGGCAGGGGGGTGGGCAAACGACCCCACGGGCCCTTCACCTTGGCCCCTCCAATGCCTTGCCCCTGTGAAGGTAAGTGATCCTGGGCAAGAGTCCTTTCAGCCTGGATCTAAAGGTAATACTGCATCCAACAAACAGTGCCTACTTGATACAACACGGTGCTCTCTATTATTTAGACCTACTGTCTAAATAGGTAATGTGATATCAGAGGTCAACTGAAGAGAACAACCCTAAAATAATTCCCAAGGTGCCAGTCTCCAGTCAAAAATTCTACCTTCCCTTCTTTCCTACCCTCCTTCCTTGTCCCTCCCACCCTCCCTTCCTTTTTTCTTCCTTTAACAAATACTTGTTGATATTCTACTATGTGTCAAGCACCTTTAAGGTTCTGGGTTAGGAAGATCAATAAGGCACAGTCTCTGTCTTTGTGGTCTTATAGGCTGATAGGAGAGACAGATGCTTAAGTAATGATCTCATATAGAATGAAGCTATGTGAAGATACTATGTGGTAATAGTTCATACATCAGTTTGGATTAGTAGTCACTGCAGTTATGAATTGTGTAGGCAGTTGGAGATGGGGATGTGGTGCATTTCAAATATTCTGCTTCTACTTGACCTTTAGTCTGATTTGACTCTGTTTAAGCTAAGTTTATAGGGTTGAATATTTAGCTAAGAAAGGCTGTGCTTCCTGCGGTCAAGAAGTTGTGTATGAAGAAACTGGAATTCGGGGCACCTGGGTGGCTCAGTCAGTTAAGCGTCTGCCTTTGGCTAAGGTCATAATATCGGGGGCCCTGGGATCGAGCCCGCATTGGGCTCCCTGCTCAGTGGGGAGTCTGCTTCTCCCTCTCCTGCTCCCCCTGCTTGTCTGCTCTCTCTCTCTCAAATCAATCAATCAATCAATCAATATCTTAAAAAAAAAAGAAACTAAATTTTACTTGGCAGATATGTTGGGCAAAACCCTTCCATGAAAAAAAAAAAACCAAAAAACCCTCCCATGATATACTCTCTTAGGAAGAGAGGAAAAGTTAGAAAATTGTAGCTATAATTTTTTCTTCTTACTACTTAGCCAACTGCCTGCAAATTTTTTATAGTACTCTCACTATTATTTTCTAAATATATTTAACATTTACATTTGAATTCTTAAATGAGAGAGTTAAATAAAAGATATAGTATATATATGTATATTAGTTAAAAGATATTTTTAAATTTCTTTTTTTTTTTTTCCTTTTTTTAAAGATTTTATTTACCTATTTAACAGAGAGAGAGATAGCGAGAGCAGGAACACAAGCAGAGGAGTGGGAGAGGGAGAAGCAGGCTTCCCGTGGAGCAGGGAGCCCGATGCGGGGCTCGATCCCAGGACCTGGGATCATGACCTGAGCCGAAGGCAGACGCCCAACGAGGCGCCCCTATTTTTAAATTTCTTAGTGGATGATTTGTTTTACCTACATTTTCACTACTAATTTCTAATAATATAAATTCTGTCATTGAGAATTCATTGAATTTTTTTCTGTGACATAATACATGGACAATTTGGGGGGAAAACACATAGGTATTTGAAAACAATATCGCTTTCTGTTTTGGGGAGTATACTGCTTTATGTATTTATTAGTTTAAGCTGGTTATCTGTGTCATTCAAATTCTCTATAGCGGGACACCTGGGTGGCTCAGTTGGTTAAGCATCTGCCTTCGGCTCAGGTCATGATCCCATGGTCCTGGAATCCAGCCCCACATTGGGTTCCCTGCTCAGTGGGGAGCCTGCTTCTCCCTCTCCCTCTGCCCCTCTCCCTCCCCCTGCTCATGCATGTGCTCTCTCTCTGTCTCTCAAAACAAATAAATAAAATCTTTAGGAAAAAACCCACAAATTCTCTATAGCATTACATATTTTTTTGTTTACATAATTTGGCAGTTTCTGACATCTGGACTTACTTGCCTTTTCCTGTAATTATAATAATTATAACATTTTACTTATATATTCTGGAAACTATATTGCTAGATGAATAAATCCCAAAGTGGTTTTTTTAAAGCATATTTTTAAAACGTTCCTCTCATTATGGTTTTAATTTATTTTTTATATTTCTAGGATTTTCTCCATGAACAGTCATGTTGCTTGTGAACAGGGACAATTTTGATTTCTTTCCTTCCAATTTTTATGTCTTTCATTTTTTTGATACTGATAAGAAGGGCCATCATTTCTTTGTCCTTGACCTAGGTGAAAGTAGTCAAGATTTCACCATAGATTGTAGATATCTTTTATAAGGTTGAGAATATGTCTTTCTATTCCTAATAATTATGAACGGATGTCAAATTTTGCCAAATGCTTTTTCCATATCAGTTGAAATGATCATATAATGTTTTCTTTTATTCTATTAATATGATAATTTACGTTGTCTGCTTTTTAAACGTTAAACCATCCTTACTTTTTTTTTTTTTTAAGAATTTTATTTATTTATTTGAGAGAGAGAATGCAGAGTGAGAGAAAGAGAAAGAGAGAGAGCTCGAGCCAGGGGGAGGGGCAGAAGCAGGCTCCCCACTGAGAAGGGAGCCCCATGCAGGGCTCCATGCTGGGCTCGTTCCCAGGATACTGGGATCATGACCTGAGCTTAAGGCAGACACTTAACAGACAGAGGCACCCAGGCACCCTCACCTTTATTTTCCTGAAAGAAACCCTACTTTGTCATGATATCCTATTATGTATGTGATATAAATGTCACATAGATCAAGGATGCATATTATCAACATAACATCGCTATTGATGTCACTGTAAAAGTGTTTTTCAGCTTTTCTCCATTTGGAACTATTTTTTTCTCACTTTTCATACCTTAGTAGTAGTGACTCACTGTAATTTACACTTAAGGAGTTTACCTCCTTGAGGATAAAGTATCTACCTAAATTATTTGGAATTCTTCTCCCAGGGAGGTGTCTCTATTCTCCCCCATTTATTTATTCAATCATATATTTATATCATGGATGTTTATTTTATGCCTTTGATTATAATCCAATGCTACTTTATTTTGTTGCACAAAATTGTTTCAGCTTTGGCCATTGAGAGCTTGTTTATTTGGCTCCTGTGTCCTTTTGACATAACTCATCAACTTTTTTGAGTGCTTCCATAACAAATCTTACTTGTGTTCCAGGCTCACCCTGCATATTCCTGCCCCAGTCCTAGAATCCGCTATTTCTCCAAGAAGTCCTTGTTCCGTTTATTAGAGACTGAATTAGAAATCAAGGTCTGAGTGCTCTGTGTGCTTTTGCTACTGGGATGTCACCGCTTTCAGGTATTTTATGCGGACAGAGCAAGGAAATATATGAGTGTTTACTTACCCATGTGTATATTTCGATTTGTAACCATCTGTATCTTTATTAAGATAAACATGAGTTCGTACTGATACCTCCAACTGTAGTCCATTACAACATGGATCATTCTAACCTTTTTTTCTTGCTTATCTGTAAGCTTACACTCTAACGGTGAGAAACCTCGCTCTTACCATTGCCATTCACTTCCTCAGTTGTTCAGTTCCTATATACATGTATAGTGCTACCAGAACTGTTGTTCTGTATCTCCATGGAAAACTACTCTATTTGTAATTTCCTAATGACAAATGATGTGTAGCATCTTTTCATATGCTTATTTGCCACCTGTATATCTTCTTTGGTGAGATATCTGTTCAGATCTTTTGCCCATTTCATTGGATTGCTTGCTTTCCTATTGTTGAGTTATAAGAGTTCCTTGTATATTTTGGGTTTGGATCTTTTACCAGATATATGTTTTGCAGATATTTTATCCGAGTTGCAACTTGTCTTTTGATTTTCTTCATGGTGTCTTTTGCAGAGCAGGAATCTTTAATTTTAAAAAAGTCTAATTTATCATTTTTTTCTTTTATGGATTATGCTTTTGCTGTTGCATGTAAAAACAGATCACCAAACCCAAAATTTATGTAAATTTCCTTCTTTTATTTTTTTTGTAGAAATATTATAGCTTGAATTTTACATTTAGGGCTATGTTTCATTTTGAGTTAATTTTCATGGAAGACATAAAATCTGTGTACAATTTCTTTTTGCATATGGATGTCCAATTGTTCCAGCACCATTTGTTGCAAAGAAAATCTTTTCCCCATTGAATTTCCTTGGCTTCTTTGTCAAATATCAGTTGTCTGTATGTTTTTTTTCTTTTCCTGGACTAGCATATTCCATTGATCTATGTTTCTATTTTTCTCTAATATCATGCTGCCTTGATTATGGTAACTTTTGACATCCCAGTAAGTATTGAGATCAGTTAGTGTGAGTCACCCAACATTGTTTTTCTTCAATATTGTGTTGGCTGTTCTAGGCTTTTTGCTTTTCATATACATTTTAGAATCAGCTTGTAAATATCTACAAAATAGCTTGCTGGAATGTTGGTTGAGATTGTATTGTATCTATAGGTCAAAGCGCCGTGGGGCCACCGAGCAAAAGGTCAAGAAAGAAGTCCTGAAACATTTGCAGTGCAAAAAGGTGTTTTTATTAAAGCACAGGGACAGGACCAGTGGGCAGAAAGAGCCGCACTGTGATTGTGAGGAATGATTGATTATATACTTTTAAGTTGGGAGGCGGGTAGAGGTAAAGGAAGTCTCTAAAGTCATTTTCATATGTTAAAGAAGACTTACAGGATCCCAGAGGTCTGGCTATTGTCAAGCTAAGGTTGTTTTTGCCTCTAGCAAGGCATTAACATTAAGATAGCCCTGAGTTCCTTCGGCATTGTCACACTCTGCATGTCTCTGGAATTTATCAAAGGGCTGCAAGTTGTAAGGAAATTTAATTTTATCTACATTTCTTTTGCCTTTGTTCTCTTCATCAAGAGTATTCCCAATTCTTCCCTCTCTGTAAGGATTGGATTTTGTACCCCCCCACCTCCTCCCAAATTCATATGTTAAAGTTCTAACCCCTAGTGTCCCAGGATGTGAGCGTATTTTAAGACAGCTCCTTTACAGAGGTAATCAAGCTAAAATGAAGTCATTGGATTGGCTCTATTGCAAAAGGACTGGTGTCCTTAGGGAAAATCTGAAGCACACACGTAGAGAATGGAGTGTGAAGATGAAAGCAGAGATGTGGGGGATGCTTCTACAAGCTAAGCAATGCCAAAGGTTGCCAGCAAACCACTGGAAGTGAGGTGAGAAGCAAGAAACAGCCTCACAGTTCTCAGAATGAACCAGTCCTGCCAACACCTTGATCTTGAGCCTTTACCATCCAGAACTGAGACAATACATTTTTTCTGTTTAGGCCACTTAATTTGGGGTGCTTTGTTTTGTAGCCTTGGCAAATGAATATACTCCCATCCCTTATGACATTGCTGTCATTCCGTTTACTTACTCATAACTTTGTTTACTTATCCATACCCCAATAGATTGTTATTTTTCTTTTAAGAATAAGAAAAATTTTAAGTTATCTTCATTTATTCTTTCTCCAACCCTCTTCCTTTTTTTTAAGTCTATGCAAGTTTCTGATCGACATCATTTTCTTTTTCCCTAAAGAACTTCTTTTTAACATTTCTGGCTGGGTGGGTTTGCTAGCGAATTCTTTCAGCTGGTATTTGCCTGAGAAAGTCTTTATTTCTCTGTAATGCTTAAAGGACAGTTTTGCTGGATTTAGAATTCTAGGCTGGTGCTCTTTTTCTCTCTTTCAACACTTGTTTAAATATATCAATCAGTCCACTTATTTCCTGCTTTCTTGGTTTCTGACAAGCCTTGCCCTCTAATTCTCATTTTTGTTCCTCTTTTGTTGAGAAATTTTTCCCTCTGACTTCTATCAAGATTTTTCTCCTTAACTTTGGTTTTCTCTTGTTGACTATGATATGCCCGATGTGGGAACCAAAGGCAGAAGAGAAATTATTAAATTTCCTTACTATCTATAGCCCACTGACAAGTCCTTGAAATCGGCAAGTGACATTCCTCTAGGGACTCAGCTGCCTCGATGTTAATACTTTGCTAAGGGCAAAAGGCAATCTTAGCCTGACCCCCAGGATCCTGTAAGTCCACCTTAACATATAAAAATTCTTTTGGAACTTCCTTTATCTCTAATCCTCCCAAGATACATGTTGGCAATCACCCCCAAGCATATGACCCACCATACACCTGAAGGGTCTCATGACTAATGGTGCCAGGAGAGTATCTTTCTTCACTCTTCACTGTGGAGATGGAGCCCACGAAAGTGTAGGGTTTCCTTAAGACTGTAGCTCCCAGGAGTTTCCCACTATCATTCTAGTCCACATTCAGCCTCCAGCAATTTGTCAAAATTGCTATTGAAGTGCTCCTACCAGTGTTTGCCTTCAGTTGGCTCTGCACCAGCTAAGCAGATCTCTGCTATGAATCTGTGTTGCTTCCCTCGTCTCTCCAGGTTTTGAGGGAGTGTTTTGCTCTGTGACCTCTGTTCTCTGATAGCTCCAAGAAAAGTCATTGCCTTTCATTTTATTTAGCTTCTTCTTGCTTCAAGGATAAGAGTATTGATTTCCAAGTTCTTCACATGTTTAAACTGAAACTGGAAATCCCAACTTTGTGTATTTGAAACATTTCATTAAAATTAAGATAAAATAAGTATGTAGAGATTAATAAAGAAAATCAGGGAAGGGGCGCCTGGGTGGCTCAGTTGGTTAAGCGACTGCCTTCGGCTCGGGTCATGATCCTGGAGTCCTGGGATCGAGTTCCGCATCTGACTCCCTGCTCAGCAGGGAGTCTGCTTCTCCCTCTGACCCTCCCGCTCTCATGCTCTCTGTCTCCCATTCTCTCTCTCAGATAAATAAATAAAAAATCTTAAAAAAAAAAAAAGAAAATCAGGGAAGCATGGGGTGAGCATGGCAAATTCAAGGAACTTCTGGTAGGTCGGTATGCTAGATCATAGTGTATGTGTGAGGGGGCTATGTATAAAATGAAGAAACTGGAGGGGTGGGCAGGTGTCATAAGGTGAAGGTCCTATGCAGAGTGTGACATGTTAGATCACTTGTGTCTTATTTTTTAAACCTTAGTGTTTAATGTAGTGCTTAGTAAATAAAAGATGCTTAATAAATGCATATTGAATGAAGAAAGAACAAAGGAAGGAAAATATAGTTGAAAAGTCATACTAAAAATTAAGTGTGGAATGATACTTCACATTTCTCTTAAAGAGTATGAAGAGATTCATTCTAGAATTCTTACAAATAGCTAGCTTTCTCAGTATCTTTTAAAAATACTTAAATATATAAAAACGCCCTTTTTATTTTAAGGTTTTCAGATGTTGAGGCAACTTTGCATTTAGATAGTGATTTTTTTTTTACCTTCAGTTAATATTTATGGCCTTCTCTTGCTGCTTCTCATACGAATAAGAAATTATTCTTTGGATGATATCCCCAAAATTAACAGTGACATGAAAACTTCTCAGAGGTGGTTCAATATTCTAGTTGCCCTCCCAATATTTCCCCCGGGGACTCTAGTTTCTCTGGGTTTCCCAGAGCCACTGGATAGGAAGCTCCTTCTTCTGCATGTTTTCTTATCTAACTTTAGAAAAACACTGGTTCACGACCCTTATATATCTAAATATTTGGCTGGTGGGAATTCTTTGGGTTTTCTAAATAGAGGCCACCTATAGCTATAAAATATTAGACTATGGGAGACCTTGCAGGCATTTTGGCTAGGGTGCATCATGGAGGAGGGAAGTGAGACAGAGAATTTTGGAAGATTGGTCCTATTTATACAGTTGGCTACTAGCAGAAGTGAGATTCACTCCCAGGGTAGCAGTTTTTTCTCTGCGTATCACTTCTCAAGTTTTGAGGGCTGATTATTCTTGATTTTCATGAACTACAAATAGTATCAGTGTTACCTTGAGTTTTAGGCTCCTGGAGTTTGATTACACCAGTATATGATGTTCAAATGCTTGGTTTCCTATAGAACTGCTTACAACATTCATCTATCGTAAATGAGACGGGGGAGAATTCCCCAGAGAGGGCCGAGGAAATTATTCCAGAGAAGCTTGTGGATCCCATGATGAATGTGTCCATTTTCCTCCCAGGTTCACTTACCAGGTCATAGCAAGCAGATGAATCCAGCAAATCACTCCCAGGTGACAGGCTTTGTCCTTCTGGGGCTCTCTCAGGTATGGGAGCTCCGGTTCCTCTTCTTCATTGTCTTCTCTGTTGTGTATCTTTTGACTGTAATGGGAAATCTCCTTATTATGGCCATAGTGACCTCTGACCCTCGCCTTCACACAACCATGTACTTTCTCTTAGGCAATCTTTCCTTCCTAGACTTTTGCTACTCTACCATCACAGCACCTAGGATGCTGGTTGACTTGCTCTCAGGCAACCCCATCATTTCCTTTGGCAGCTGCCTGACTCAGCTCTTCTTCTTCCACTTCACTGGAGGCATCAAGATCTTCCTGCTGACTGTGATGGCATGTGACCGCTATGTTGCCATCTCCCAGCCCTTGCGCTACACGCTTATTATGAACAGGACCGTCTGTGGGCTCCTCGTGGTAGCCTCCTGGGTGGGGGGCTTCATCCACTCCATTGTACAGGTGGGACTAACTATCCAGCTGCCATTCTGTGGGCCTGACAAGCTGGACAACTTTTACTGTGATGTGCCTCAGCTGATCAAATTGGCCTGCACAGATACCTTTGTCTTAGAGCTTCTGATGGTGTCTAATAATGGCCTGGTAACTTTGATGTGTTTTCTGGTGCTCCTGGGATCCTACATGGCACTGTTATTCATGCTCCGAGGCCACTCATGGGAAGGCCGCAGCAAAGCCCTATCCACCTGTGCCTCCCATATTGCTGTAGTGACCTTAATCTTTGTGCCTTGTGTCTACATCTATGCAAGGCCATTTCGGACACTCCCTATGGACAAGGTAGTCTCTGTGCTGTACACAATGGTCACTCCCATGCTGAATCCTGCCATCTATACCCTGAGAAACAAGGAAGTGATTATGGCCATGAAAAAGCTGTGGAGGAGACAAAAAGACCTTCTGGGTCCCCTGGAGCACTGACCCCCTGATTAGCAGAGGCAGAGCCTGAGAATCTGAGAGCTGCTCAAGAAGACCTACAAAGTAGCTAAAACTACTTGCTTCTCTATTATTCTCAACCTCAGTCAAGTACTGGGGACCTGAACTTTTAACACAGTTAGGAAATGGAATGAGTATCCTAGAACTTCTCCCAAGTGCCTCCTAGAGAAAGAGTCTCAGGTGCTATGCAGAAATGGTGTTTGGCTCAGATGGCACTTGCCCATATGATGATGTTGGCCCTGCTGAGAAAGTTCCAGCTGCATGGAGGTGGTACATCTGGTGTTTCTTTTCTGATATTTCTTCTTGGACACAAAATATATCAGAGGAACTCAAAACAATTATAAACTTCCTAGAGACAGGCAGGATCTGGAGGTTAACATAAATGTGGGATACTGAGTTCTGATTTCGGAAGGCTGATTGAATTTAATGTCAATGAAGAGAAAGGGAATTGTCTTGGGAAAATTACTTCCTACTAGTAGTTTCTTAAGGTATTCACCATCATCATGATTTAAATAATATTTGTTAAGACCTTACTATTTGACAGGCATTGTATCAAGTGATTTACATTTACTATTTATTTTAATTATCTCAACATTCTTAGGAGGTAAGTATCATCTTCATTTTAAAGACGAATCTGTGGCAGCTGAGAGACGTTGAATAATTTATTTATGTCTCTAGAGCTTGTTTCTGGAATCCAACCCAGGTCTGTTTAACTCTGGAACCCAAGTTCTGGATAATATCTAAAACTCTTTGTAGCTACTAAGGGTCACTATGTCTTAGTGAGTTTGTGCCAGTTAAATTGGCATCATGGGTAGAGATAAACTATTCTAACTTGGTCTTGGTCTATTGTAGTTGGGAGAGTGAAAGGGACTGGATTTTGGAATGCGGGGACATGGAGTAAGAGATCATTTGTTGACAGCTAAACCCAGTGAAAAATGCAGAATTGGGTTATAAGGTGGAAGGGTAGATTATCCTCCAGTCCCTAAATAAGGAGTGGTACAAGATAATACATAAGTACCCCTAGAAGCTCTACTCAATTTAAGAGGGAATGGAGAAACAGTCATGGTCTTTTCTTACATTGTCTCTCTATTCTCCCCTCACACCTTAACTCCCTGATCCATATTCCTGCATCTCCTACCACCAAGTTAACCATTTGGCTTCTTACCTTTATCATAGGACCTGCACCTTTTTATCTTCACTCCCATACCTGAGAATCAATTTTAAAATAAAGCAATGTTTTGTTTATATATGTTGAATGTTATTTAATCATTTGGTGATACCTACCCTGGATGTGGGATGGGAAGAGGATGATATTTAACAAATGTCTTTGCAAACTTAGCATTAAGTCATCACCCATCACTTATATCTTAGTAAGTAAATTAGTATAAGCGAAGTTCCTTTCCACAATGATAGCCAGCTGAGAGCAAATGTTCAGTACACAGGGCCTAGAGCATGGGTCAAACTTGAAAGAGGAAAGGCATAGGTCTAGGGAAAAGGGAGCTGGAAGGTTGGAGGAGGAGATAAGACAGCATAGAGCAAACACACAAGCTATTTAAAAAGAGTATCTTTTAGTGGAAAGATAATTTTGGAATCGGAAAGCTCAGGTCAGAGTTCTCTTTCTATGCAGTTTGGTTTAGTAGCAAGAGTTTAATTCTCCTGCCACTATACTTTGGACCTGTAGCAGGGTCAAATCTTGATTTATACAAGTCATATGCACAAATACACTGAAGAGGACATATAGGTGCAAAGAAAATGCAGCTTCTTTATTTTTCAATAAACAAAATGATTTTCCTTATAAGCGTCATCTTGCTGGATAGTAGGGGAGAAGAGCTAAAATTTAGGCAGGTCTAGTACACTTACTTCTATGCGTAAAAATGCACATAGTCCCCTTAAGTAGGTGGTCATTCTCTTCAGAAAATAATGCAGTCACCCTTCGGATTCTGCTCTCCCCCTCTTTCCAACTTAGTCCGTTTGCCAGCCTGGCTCTTTCATAGGCTGTGAGATCTCTGGGGGGCAGGATCAAGTCTGCTTCCAAACTACGTATTGTCCATTTTTCTCAGCCTCCCCTGCCAATTGTAAAGTCATAACTAATCCATCTAGGCCACGCTGTGACTTCATATTTGATCCTCTAAAATCCACTTGTCTCCCTCTAACCAGTTGTCTCCACAACCGCTGATTGATTTTTTTCAAAAATACGATTTGATCACTTCCTCGCTTAAAACCCTTCAAAGGCTTTACATTGCCTTTACAAAGGAAGAAAAATGCACATAAACCTTATAGATAGGGTCCTGTCTGAACTGACCTCGGCCCACCTCTCCACTTCCAGTCCTCTTGTACATTTGTTTCTCTTCATCCCTCTTGTCTTACTCTGGGTCCTGGCAAACACTATTCGCTCTCTCTGGAATGCTCCTCCCTTATTGTCTGGATAACTGCAGCTCAGCCTGAGGCCACAGTTTAAAGCTCATCTCCTCAGAGGTGTGTTCCCTGGACTTTCATCCAAATTATTTTTCCTTATTAGCCCCTTTAACAAAACTCAACTCTTTTCTCAAAAGCATTGATCACAGATTGCAATTACATACTAAGGTGTGTATTTAGGTTTTCTTGTTTGTTTGTCTGTTTGGGTTTTGTTTTTTTTCTTTCTTTCTTTCTTTTTTTTTGCCAGCCATCCCAACTATACTATAAATTCTATAAAAGTGAGAGCTATGTCTACTTTGTTTACTACCATATACTGAAGGTCTAGCTCCAGAGCCTAGATTCCAGAGCAGCAACAGAGCGGCCTCAGGTGCAGAATTGAGGGGACATTCACTCCCAGGTTTGTGCATGGCCTGACCCTGAACTTGTGTGACCACTGGGGCATGTGTGTCTTTAAAATTTGTGCCCTACATGTCTTTCTTGGCCCAAGACGTCACCCTAGTCTCATCCCTGCCTAGCTCAGTGCCTTACACATATTGGTATTTAATAATATTTTTTTAAAAAAGATTTTATTTATTTATTCGAGAGAGAGAGATCCCACGAGAGAAAGCATGAGCAGGGTGAGGGGAGAAGGAGAAGCAGGCTCCCCACTGAGCAGGGAGCCCCATGCAGGACTTGATCCCAGGACCCTGGGATCATGACCTGAGCTGAAGGCAGACGCTTAACGACTGAGCCACCCAGGCACCCCTAATAATATTTCTTAAAGGAATAATGGAATGATTGTCCTTGTATTTAGACTTGGGAATTTGGGATATCCAAATGTTTTGTTGGTCACAGCATTCTTCCTTTATGTGATTCCTATAGGAGCTGCTAGTCACATAAAGAGCAATAGCAAGTGAAGGAACCATTTATTACCATAACCAAAATGTAATTTTCTGTATACAGGTTCTGTTTAATCTCGTTTGTAATACTCAGTCTAGGTGGAAGGCCGCAGAAACCCTCTTACTCCCCTCTAAGCTCCTGATCTGAATCTCCATGTTTCAGCATCCCCCGCTTGGCTTCATCATACAGGATCCTGAAGCAGGAATAAGTGTACTTGAACACACATGTAAGGAAGAAGACAAGCGGTCTCCCTGCATGAAGGCCACATGCTTACCTGCCCCAAAGGAAATGTGTCCTAACCAGAATCCTGAAACTTGGCCAGTTGGATCAGCCTTCTCTGGGGGAAGGCATCAGGAAGATAGGAGGGAGGAAAATGAAGGCTCACTCCCTGTTTTATATTGTATATTTATGGAGACTTTTTTTTTTTAAGATTTTATTTATTTTAGAGAGAGAGAGTGTGTGTGCACGTGTGCAGGAGGGGCAGAGGAGAGAGAGAGAATCCTGAGTGGACTCCGTGCAGAGCCTGACTCGGGGCTCGATCCTACCGCCTGGAGATCATGACCTGAGCCGAAACCAAGAGTCAGATGTGTAACTGACTGAGCCACCAAGGTGTCCCATATGGAGACTATTTTTAATTGTCTGAGAAAAGTGTAGGGTGTTGCTTGAGTGATTTAAACTTCAAATACATTTTTAAAAAATTGCATACATTAATCTCCTCATCTAATATTTCCTTTTACTTGTGACCTTCATAGTCTCTCACAGCCATGGTTCTGTGCCACCTCAGGGCATGTCTCAGCGCCTGCTTCACCTTCTCATTGCGGAGACTGAAGATGAACGGGTTCAGGAGGGGTGTGATGATACAGCTCTGGACTGAGGCACCTTTGTTGAGCAGTGTGTACTGAGCATCTGACATACGGATGTAGAGAAAAATGGAGCTGCCATAGACGATGATGACAACAGTAAGATGTGAGGCACAAGTGGAGAATGCCTTCTTTCGCTCAGCAGCTGTGGGGGCCCTGGAAACAGTGGCAAGAATGCAGGCATAGGAAACCGAGGTCAGTGCCAGTGAGCCCAGTAACACGGATGTGGAGAGCACGAAAGCCACCAGCTCCAGGAGGCGGGTGTCTCCACAAGAGAGCCTCAGCAAAGGCCAACTGTCACAGAAAAAGTGGTCAATACCATTGGGGCCACAGAAAGGTAGGCAGGCCATGAGGATGGTGGGGCAAAGGACCCAGAGGAATCCAGCTAGCCAGGAGGCCAAAACGAGTTGGGAACAGACATGACCACTCATCAGAGTCTCATAGTGGAGTGGTCGGCAGATTGCCAGATAACGATCCAGAGACATGACAGCTAAGAGGAAGAAGTCGGTGGTGCCTAGGAGGAAGTAGAGGTAGGACTGGAGGATGCAGCTGGCAAATGAGATGGAGCGATCCCCTGTGAGAATGATGACGAGCATCTTGGGAACCACAACAGATACGAGCAACATCTCCAGGAAGGACAGGTGCCTCAGGAAGAAGTACATCTGTGTGTGCAAGTGTCGGTTGGTCCAGCTGAGTCCAATAATGAGCAGGTTGCCTATGGCTGTTACAACGTAGATCACCATCAACCCCAAGAACAACAGGGACTGCAGGATGTAGGTTCTGGGGAAACCCAGAAGGACAGGAAACCCTGTCACCAGCATCTAATTTTCAGGACTCATCTCCAATGACCTGGAGGAGAAATGAAATGAAACTTTGTAACTGGATCTATAGCCACAAATCATCATTTAACCAATCAATAAAATTATGAGAACCTAGTGTTTCCCTACATTCTGAGACTATATTAATCTTTCTGCTTATAGGTGACTTACAGAAAGAGACGCAAATTATGATAGCAAGCTGTATACCAATAATAACATGGATGATATTGAGCACTAATTATGTATTAGGAAATTTGGATGCAATATCTCCTCTCACAGTGGCTCTTAAAGTTAGATATAACTGTTCTCATTTTTTAAAAAGATTTTATTTATTTATTTGTCAGAGAGAGAGAGCACAAGCAGGGGGAGTGGCAGAGGGAGAGGGAGAAGCAGGCTCCCCACTGAGCGAGGAGCCCAATGCGGAACTCGATCCCAAGACCCTGGGATCATGACCTGAGCTGAACCAGACACTTAACCAACTGTGCCACCCAGGCATCCCCTTAATCCTATAGATAAAGAAAAGATGACTGACAACTCTCAGTGTTTTGTGGTCCTTCTGTGTCCCGGCTTAACATAAAATAATAATGAAAATCAGGGTTTTCAGTATCTTTATTTTTTTTTAAAGATTTTATTTATTTGAGAGAGAGAGAATGAGAGAGAGCACATGAGGGGGGGAGGGTCAGAAGGAGAAGCAGACTCCCTGCCGAGCAGGGAGCCCAATGCGGGACTCGATCCAGGGACTCCAGGATCATTACCTGAGCCAAAGGCAGTCACTTAACCAACTGAGCCACCCAGGCGCCCTTTCAGTATCTTTAGAGATTTTATTTTCCTTAATCAGCCTCAGAGTCACAGGGGATGAAACTGTGCAGAGCCCCAGTCTTGTTTGGTTATTTTGTTGTTGTTGTTTTTACCAAGACTTCCTTCTGTGGGTTACAGGAAATCCCTCTTCCTGGTGTAACATTGACTAGCTTCCCCTCATCCTCAGCTCTCCCAACATGTTTGTGGCATAAGATGAGGAGGGAGAGGGAACCTTACCAAAGGAGACAGGCTGTAGCAGCTCACCTCTTCAACTATTGCCTTCATTTGGAGATATGTTCATCTTGTCCTTGGAACTTTTGACATCTTGTGAAATTTACCCAGAAGTTTTGAAGGGTTGGGGTTCAGTAGACATCTTGGTTCTAGGATCCTTGTCTCACATCCAGCAGCAAATACTCAGAGTTTCATAGCTCTTACCTGTCAATTTCATTGCCTGAAAATACATTCTAAGACAGAAAGAATGCAAGTTACCATCAAGTTACTTTATTTAATTGATGAGGAATGAAGTGTTCAGAACTTTGGCAAAGTTTAATCTAGCATCATCTATTACTCCAGACTTCCAGCATTAGAGATGAAGAACAAAAATATTTTCTCAATTCTGTCTGAAGAAGCCTTAAGAAAAATTATCAGCTGAAGTAGAGAATCTTGGTTCCAAGGCTGAAAGAAAGAGACACTCAGGCTAAGTTCTGGTTATGTCAATAAGGAATAAATCCTGGGATTAAGTAGCTAGCTATCTAATAATAAAGCTTTATTCTGGAGGAGGAGCAAGATGGCAGAGGGGTAGGAGACCTAAATTTAATCTGGTCCAAGGAATTCAGCTAGATAGGTATCAAACCATTCTGAACACCTACAAATTCAACAGGAGATCGAAGAAAAGAATAGCAGCAACTCTCTGAACAGAAAAGCGACCACTTTCTGGAAGTCATATTCCATCCCTTCAACGTATTTACCCTTATTTTTGTACATATATAAGTTTTTCTTTCTTTAAAATTTTGGGAGGCACTTTCTTCTAACAGACCAAAATACGCCCAAAATCTAGTGTGTGGCACTGATTTCTTCACTAGCCTGATCATATTTGATCATATTCATTTCTTTCTTTCTTTCCTCCGTTCTTTCTTTCCCTTTCTTCCCCCCCCTCCCCAGTTACAGGTCTCTTCTAATTTGCTTAGAGTATATTTTTCTGGGGTCATTATTACCCTGTTAGCATTTTGTTCTCTCATTCACCTATTGTCCTCTGGACAAAATGACAAGATGGAAAAAATCACCTCAAAAAAAAGAACAAGAGGCAGTACCAACTGCCAGGGACCTAGTCAATACGGACATTAGTAAGATGTTGGAACTAGAGTTCGGAATGACAATTGTAAAGATACTAGCTGGGCTTGAAAAAAGCGTGGAAGATACTAGAGAATCCCTTGCTGGAGAAATAAAAGAACTAAAATCTAACCAAGTGGAAATCAAAAAGGCTATTAATGAGGTGAGATAAAAATGGGGGCACTAACTGCTAGGATAAATGAGGCAGAAGAGAAATTAGTGATATAGAAGACCAAATGATGGAGAATAAGGAAGCTGAGAAAAAGAGATAAACAACTACTGGATCACGAGGGCAGAATTCGAGAGATAAGTGATACCATAAGACGAAACAATATTAGAATAATTGAGATCCCAGAAGAAGAAGAAAGAGAGAGAGGGGCAGAAGGTATATTGGAGCAAATTATAGCAGAGAACTTCCCTAATTTCGGTAAGGAAACAGGCATCAAAATCCAGGAGGCACAGAGAACCTCCCTCAAAATCAATAAAAATAGGTCAACACCCTGAAATCTAATAGTAAAACTTACAAGACTCAGAGACAAAGAGAAAATCCTGAAAGCAGCTTGGGACAAGAGGTCTGTAACCTACAATGGTAGAAACAGATTGGCAGCAGACCTACCCACAGAGACCTGGCAGGCCAGAAAGGACTGGCATGATATATTCAGAGCACTAAACAAGAAAAATATGCAGCCAAGAATACTATATCCAGCTAGGCTGTCATTGAAAATAGAAGGAGAGATAAAAAGCTTCTAGGACAAAAAAAAATAAAAGAATTTTCAAACATCAACCCAGCCCTACAAGAAATATTGAAAGGGGTCCTCTAAGCAAAGAGAGAGCCTAAAAGTAACATAGACCAGAAAGGAATAAGGACAATATACAGTAACAGTCACCTTACAGGCAACACAATGGCACTAAATTCATATCTCTCAATAGTTACCCTGAATGTAAATGGGCTAAATGCCCCAATCAAAAGACACAGGCTATCAGATTGGATAAGAAAACAAGACCCATCAATATGCTGCCCACAAGAGACTCATTTTAGACACAAAAACACTTCCAAATTGAAAGTGAGGAGGTGGAAAACCATTTACCATGCTAATGGACACCAAAAGAAAGCTGGGGTGGCAATCCCTTTATCAGACAAATTAGATTTTAAACCAAAGACTATAATAAGAGATGAAGGACACTATATCCTACTTAAAGGGTCTATCCAACAAGAAGATCTAACAATTGTAAATATCTATGCCCCTAACATGGGAGCAGCCAATTATATAATCCAATTAATAACAAAATCAAAGAAACACATCGACAACAATACAATCATAGTAGGGGATTTTAACACCCCCCTCACTGAAATGGACAGATCGTCTAAGCAAAAGATCAACAAGGAAATAAAGACTTTAAATGACACACTGGACAAAATGGACTTCACAGATATATTCAGAACATTCCATCCCAAAGGAACAGAATACACATACTTCTCTAGTGTCCATGGAACATTCTCCAGAATAGATCACATCCTAGGTCACAAATCAGGTCTCAACTGGTACCAAAAGATTGGGATCATTCCCTGCCTATTTTCAGACCACAATGCTTTGAAACTAGAACTCAATCACAAGAGGAAAGTCGGAAAGAACTCAAATACATGGAGGCTAAAGAGCATCCTACTAAAGAATGAATGGGTCAACCAGGAAATTAAAGAAGAATTTAAAAAATTCATGGAAACCAATGAAAATGAAAACACAGCTGTTCAAAATCTTTGGGATGCAGCAAAGGCAGTCCTAAGAGGAAAGTATATAGCAATACAAGCCTTTCTCAAGAAACAAGAAAGGTCTCAAATACATAACCTATCCCTACACCTAAAGGAGCTGCAGAAAGAACAGAACAAAGCTAAACCCAGCAGGAGAAGAGAAATAATAAAGATCAGAGCAGAAATCAATGAAATAGAAACCAAAGGAACAGTAGAACAGATCAACAAAACTAGGAGCTAGTTCTATGAAAGAATTAATAAGATTGATAAACCCCTGGCCAGACTTAACAAAAAGAAAAGAGAAAGGACCCAAATAAATAAAATCATGAATGAAAGAGGAGAGATCACAACCAACACCAAAGAAATACAAACAACTGTAAAAACATATTATGAGCAACTTTATGCCAACCAATTAGATAATCTGGAAGAAATGGATGCATTCTTAGAGATGTAGAAACTACCAAAACTGAACCAGGAAGAAATAGAAAACCTGAACAGACCCATAACCACTAAGGAAATTGGAAGCAGTCATCAAAAATCTCCCAAAAAACAAGAACCCAGGCCAGATGGCTTCCCAGGGGAATTCTACCAAACATTTAAAGAAGAATTAATACCTATTCTTCTGAAACTGTTCCAAAACATAGAAATGGACAGAAAACTTCCAAACTCGTTTTATGAGGCCAGCATTACCTTGATCCCAAAACCAGACAAAGTCCCCATCAAAAAGGAGAATTATAGACCAATATCCCTGATGAACATGGATGCAAAAATTCTCACCAAAATACTAGCCAATAGGATCCAACAGTACATTAAAAGGATTATTCACCACGACCAAGTGGGATTTATTCCTGGGCTGCAAGATTGGTTCAACATCTGCAAATCAATCAATGTGATACAATACATTAATAAAAGAAAGAACAAGAACCATATGATCCTCTCAACAGATGCAGAAAAAGCATTTGACAAAGTACAGCATCCTTTCTTGATCAAAACTCTTCAGAGTGTAGGGATAGAGGGTACATACCTCAATATCATAAAAGCCATCTATGAAAAACCTACAGCGAATATCATTCTCAATGGGGAAAAACTGAGAGCTTTCCCCCTAAGGTCAGGAACGTGGCAGGGATGTCCACTATCACCACTGCTATTCAACATAGTCCTAGAAGTCCTAGCCACAGCAATCAGACAACAAAAAGAAATCAAAGGCATCTGAATCGGCAAAGAAGAAGTCAAACTCTCACTCTTTGCCGATGATATGATACTTTATGTGGAAAGCCCAAAAGACTCCATCCCAAAACTGCTAGAACTCATACAGGAATTCAGTAAAGTGGCAGGATATAAAATCAATGCACAGAAGTCACTGGCATTCCTATACACCAACAACAAGACAGAAGAAAGAGAAATTAAGGAGTCGATCCCATTTACAATTGCACCCAAAACCATAAGATACCTAGGAATAAATCTAACCAAAGAGGCAAAGGACCTATACTCAGAAAACTATAAAATACTCATGAAAGAAATTGAGGAAGACACAAAGAAATGGAAAAATGTTCCATGCTCATGGATTGGAAGAACAAATATTGTGAAGATGTCAATGCTACCTAGAGCAATCTACACATTCAATGCAATCCCCATCAAAATACCATCCACTTTTTTCAAAGAAATGGAACAAATAATCCTAAAATTTGTATGGAACCAGAAAAGACCCCGAATAGCCAGAGGAATGTTGAAAAAGAAAAGCAAAGCTGGCGGCATCACAATTCTGGACTTGAAGCTCTATGACAAAGCTGTCATCATCAAGACAGTATGGTACTGGCACAAAAACAGGCACATAGATCAATGGAAGACAATAGAGAGCCCAGAAATGGACCCTCAACTCTATGGTCAACTAATCTTTGACAAAGTAGGAAAGAAATCCAATGGAGAAAAGACAATCTCTTCAACAAATGGTGTTGGGAAAATTGGATAGCCACATGCAGAAGCATGAAACTGGACCATTTCCTTACGCCACACAAAAAAATAGACTCAAAATGGATGAAAAACCTAAATGTGAGACAGGAATCCATCAAAATCCTAAAGGAGAACACAGGCAGCAACCTCTTTGACCTCAGCCACAACTTCTTCCTAGAAACATCACCAAAAGCAAGGGAAGCAAGGGCAAAAATGAACTATTGGGACTTCATATCAAGATAAAAAGCTTTTTAAAAAAATTTTTTATTGTTATGTTAATCACCATACATTACATCATTAGTTTTTGATGTAGTGTTCCATGATTCATTGTTTGTGCATAACACCCAGTGCTCCATGCAGAGCGTGCCCTCTTTAATACCCGTCACCAGGCTAACCCATCCTCCCACTCCCCTCCCCTCTAGAACCCTCAGTTTGTTTTTCAGAGTCCATCGTCTCTCATGGTTTGTCTCCCCCTCCGTTTTCCCCCCCTTCATTCTTCCCTTCCTGCTATCTTCTTCTTCTTTTTTTTTCTTAACATATATTCCATTATTTGTTTCAGAGGTAGGATAAAAAGCTTTTGCACAGCAAAGGAAACAGTCAACAAAACCAAAAGACAACCGATAGAATGGGAGAAGATATTTGCAAATGACATTATCAGAGCTAGTATCCAAAATCTATAAAGAACTTATCAAACTCAACACCCAAAGAACAGATAATCCAATGAAGAAATGGGCAGACACATGAACAGACAATTTTCCAAAGAAGACATCCAAATGGCCAACGACACATGAAAAAGTGCTCAACATCGCTCGGCATCAGGGAAATCCAAATCAAAACCTCAATGAGATACTACCTCACACCAGTCAGAATGGCTAAAGTTAACAAGTCAAGAAACAACAGATGTTGGCGAGGATGTGGAGAGAGGAGAACCCTCCTACACTGTTGGTGGGAATGCAAGCTGGTGCAGCCACTCTGGACAATTCAAAAAGTTGAAAATAGAGCTACCCTATGATCCAGCAATTGCACTACTGGGTATTTACTACAAAGACACAAATGTAGTGATCCGAAGGGTTATGTGCATCCCAATGCTTATAGCAGCAATGTCCACAACCGCCAAACCATGGAAACAGCCAAGATGTCCATCAACAGATGAATGGATAAAGAAGATGTGGTATATATACACAATGGAATATTATGCAGCCATCAAAATGAATGAAATCTTGCCATTTGCAATGACATGGATGGAACTAGAGGGTATTATGCTAAGGGAAATAAGTCAATCAGAGAAAGACATGTATCATATGACCTCAGTGATATGAGGAATTCTTAATCTCAGGAAACAAACTGAGGGTTGCTGGAGTGGTGGGGGGTGGGAGGGATGGGGTGGCTGGGTGATAGACATTGGGGAGGGTAGTGCTATCGTGAACGCTGTGAATTGTGTAAGACTGATGAATCATAGACCTGTACCTTCGAAACAAATAATACATTATATGTTAAAAAAAAAAAAAAGAAGATGGTAGGAAGGGAAAAATGAAGGGGGGGAAATCGGAGGGGGAGACGAACCATGAGAGACTATGGACTCTGATAAACAAACTGAGAGTTTTAGAGGGGAGGGGAGTCGGGGGATGGGTCAACTCGGTGATAAGTATTAAGGAGGGCACGTATTGAATGGAGCACTGGGTGTTATATGCAAACAATGAATCATGGAACACTACATCAAAAACTAATGATGTAATGTATGTTGACTAACAAAACATAATAAAATAAAATTAAAATAAAAAAAGCTTTATTCTGTTAGCCCAGAGTTTATATCTCCAAAATCAAAGAAATACCTCAATAAAATCCAGAGAAGGATGCTAGAGCACTATTTCAGGATGACATAATCATTTCAGATAAGGGAAATATGTTAACTGTGGCTTTTTCTGTATCAGGTCAATATTATGTTTAAAAATAGCTTATAAAGCCTAGCTCTCAAATGTTTAATATTAGCTTTTATCTACTATTATAAAACACATACACTAATGTCTGTTTTTACATAGCATTCCACTGACAGCCTTCTGACTACTTGCAAGTTTCTGAGTAATTTCCAGTTGGCTGGCTGTCTTTCTTATTATTCCACATAATGAAAATATAACCCCTATGTATACATGTTTAAAATTTTGTCATTTGGGGGGTTCCTGGGTAGCTCAGTTGGTTAAGTGTTTGTCTTCAGCTCAGGTCATGATCTCAAGGTCTTGGGATCAAGCCCTTGTCAGGCTCTGCACTCACGGGGAGTCTGCTTCTCCCTCTGCCCCTCCCCTTGCTCATGCTCTCTCTCTCTCTCCCTCTCTCTCTCAAATAAATAAATAAAATCTTAAAAAAATTTTTGTCATTTTAAAGCTCCAAATAATGTTGTTGGTTGGCCTACTTAATATCTAAGAAGTCTTACATAAAGTCATAGTTAGAAATTGTTAAGGTTATTATTGGAAATGATTTTTTTTATTATGTTAATCCCCATACATTACATCATTAGTTTTAGATGTAGTGTTCCATGATTCATTGTTTGTGCATAACACCCAGTGCTCCATGCAGAACGTGCCCTCCTCAATACCCATCACCAGGCTATCCCATCCTCCTACCCCCCTCCCCTCTAGAACCCTCAGTTTGTTTTTCAGAGTCCATCGTCTCTCATGGTTCGTCTACACCTCCGATTCCCCCCCCTTCATTCTTCCCCTCCCACTATCTTCTTCTT
Organism: Halichoerus grypus; assembly: GCF_964656455.1. Taxonomy (NCBI): domain Eukaryota; kingdom Metazoa; phylum Chordata; class Mammalia; order Carnivora; family Phocidae; genus Halichoerus; species Halichoerus grypus. Next base: position 92,531,239 of record NC_135722.1, on the reverse strand, counting down.
TTTTTTTTCTTAACATATATTGCATTATTTGTTTCAGAGGTACAGATCTGAGATTCAACAGTCTTGCACAATTCACAGCGCTTACCAGAGCACATATCCTCCCCAGTGTCTATCACCCAGTCACCCCATCCCTCCCACCCCACCCCCCACTCCAGCAACCCTCAGTTTGTTTCCTGAGATTAAGAATTCCTCATATGATGTCATATGATACATGTCTTTCTCTGTTTGACTTATTTCACTCAGCATAACACCCTCCAGTTCCATCCACATCGTTGCAAATGGCAAGATCTCATTCCTTTTGATGGCTGCATAATATTCCATTGTATATATATACCACTTCTTCTTTATCCATTCAACTGTCGATGGACATCTTGACTCTTTCCACAGTTTGGCTATTGTGGACATTGCTGCTATAAACATCGGGGTGCATGTACCCTTTCGGATCCCTACTTTTGTATCTTTGGGGTAAATACCCAGTAGAGCAATTGCTGGATCGTATGGTAGCTCTATTTTCAACTTTTTGAGGAACCTCCATACTGTTTTCCAGAGTGGCTGCACCAGCTTGCATTCCCACCAACAGTGTAGGAGGGTTCCCCTTTCTCCACATCCCCGCCAACATCTGTCATTTCCTGACTTGTTAATTTTAGCCATTCTGACTGGTGTGAGGTGGTATCTCATTGAGGTTTTGGTTTGGATTTCCCTGATGCCGAGCGATTTTGAGCACTTTTTCATGTGTCTGTTGTCCGTTTGGATGTCTTTGGAAAAATGTCTGTTCATGTCTTCTGCCCATTTCTTGATTGGATTCTTTGTTCTTTGGGTGTTCAGTTTGATAAGTTCTTTATAGATTTTGGATACTAGCCCTTTATCTGATATGTCATTTGCAAATATCTTCTCCCCTTCTGTCAATTGTCTTTTGGTTTTGTTGACTGTTTCCTTTGCTTTGCAAAAGCTTTTTATCTTGATGAAGTCCCAATAGTTCATTTTTGCCCTTGCTTCTCTTGCCTTTGGCAATGTCTCTAGGAAGAAGTTGCTATGGCTGAGGTCAAAGAGGTTGCTGCCTGTGTTCTCCTTTAGGATTTTGATGGACTCCTGTCTCACATTGAGGTCTTTCAACCATTTGGAGTCTATTTTTGTGTGTGGTGTAAGGAAATGGTCCAGTTTCATGCTTCTGCATGTGGCTATCCAATTTTCCCAACACCATTTGTTGAAGAGACTGTCTTTTTTCCACTGGACATTCTTTCCTGCTTTGTCAAAGATTAGTTGACCATAGAGTTGAGGGTCCATTTCTGGGCTCTCTATTGTCTTCCATTGATCTATGTGCCTGTTTTTGTGCCAGTACCATACTGTCTTGATGATGACAGCTTTGTCATAGAGCTTGAAGTCCAGAATTGTGATGCCGCCAGCTTTGCTTTTCTTTTTCAACATTCCTCTGGCTATTCGGGGTCTTTTCTGGTTCCATACAAATTTTAGGATTATTTGTTCCATTTCTTTGAAAAAAGTGGATGGTATTTTGATGGGGATTGCATTGAATGTGTAGATTGCTCTAGGTAGCATTGACATCTTCACAATATTTGTTCTTCCAATCCATGAGCATGGAACGTTTTTCCATTTCTTTGTGTCTTCCTCAATTTCTTTCATGAGTATTTTATAGTTTTCTGAGTACAGATCCTTTGCCTCTTTGGCTAGATTTATTCCTAGGTATCTTATGGTTTTGGGTGCAATTGTAAATGGGATCGACTCCTTAATTTCTCTTTCTTCTGTCTTGTTGTTGGTGTATAGGAATGCCAGTGACTTCTGTGCATTGATTTTATATCCTGCCACTTTACTGAATTCCTGTATGAGTTCTAGCAGTTTTGGGATGGAGTCTTTTGGGCTTTCCACATAAAGTATCATATCATCGGCAAAGAGTGAGAGTTTGACTTCTTCTTTGCCGATTCGGATGCCTTTGATTTCTTTTTGTTGTCTGATTGCTGTGGCTAGGACTTCTAATACTATGTTGAATAGCAGTGGCGATAGTGGACATCCCTGCTGCGTTCCTGACCTTAGGGGGAAAGCTCTCAGTTTTTCCCCAGTGAGAATGATATTCGCTGTAGGTTTTTCATAGATGGCTTTTATGATATTGAGGTATGTACCCTCTATCCCTACACTCTGAAGAGTTTTGATCAAGAAAGGATGCTGTACTTTGTCAAATGCTTTTTCTGCATCTATTGAGAGGATCATATGGTTCTTGTTCTTTCTTTTGTTAATGTATTGTATCACGTTGATTGATTTGCGGATTTTGAACCAACCTTGCAGCCCAGGGATAAATCCCACTTGGTCGTGGTGAATACTCCTTTTAATGTACTGTTGGATCCTATTGGCTAGTATTTTGGTGAGAATTTTTGCATCCATGTTCATCAGGGATATTGGTCTGTAATTCTCCTTTTTGAAGGGGTCCTTTTCTGGTTTTGGGATCAAGGTAATGCTGGCCTCATAAAATGAGTTTGGAAGTTTTCCTTCCATTTCTATTTTTTGGAACAGTTTCAGAAGAGTAGGTATGAATTCTTCTTTAAATGTTTGGTAGAATTCCCCTGGGAAGCCATCTGGCCCTGGGCTTTTGATTTTTGGGAGATTTTTGATGACTGCTTCAATTTCCTTAGTGGTTATGGGTGTGTTCAAGTTTTCTATTTCTTCCTTGTTCAGTTTTTGTAGTTGATACATCTCTAGGAATGCATCCATTTCTTACAGGTTATCTAATTTGCTGGCATAGAGTTGCTCATAATATGTTCTTATAATTGTTTGTATTTCTTTGGTGTTGGTTGTGATCTCTCCTCTTTCATTCATGATTTTGTTGATTTGGGTCCTTTCTCTTTTCTTTTTGATGAGTCTGGCCAGGGGTTTATCAATCTTGTTAATTCTTTCAAAGAACCAGTTCCTAGTTTCGTTGATCTGTTCTACTGTTCTTTTAGTTTCTATTTCATTGATTTCTGCTCTGATCTTTATTATTTCTCTTCTCCTGCTGGGTTTAGGCTTTATTTGCTGTTCTCTCTCCAGCTCCTTTAGGTGTAGGGTTAGGTTGTGTACTTGAGACCTTTCTTGTTTCTTGAGAAAGGCTTGTATTGCTATATACTTGCTTCTTAGGACTGCCTTTGCTGCATCCCAAAGATTTTGAATAGTTGTGTTTTCATTTTCATTGGTTTCCATGAATTTTTTAAATTCTTCTTTAATTTTCTGATAGATCCATTCATTCTTTAGTAGGATGCTCTTTAGCCTCCATATATTTGAGTTCTTTCCGACTTTCCTCTTGTGATTGAGTTCTAGTTTCAAAGCATTGTGGTCTCTAAATAGGCAGGGAATGATCCCAATCTTTTGGTACTGGTTGAGACCTGATTTACGACCTAGGATGTGATTGATTCTGGAGAATGTTCCATGGGCACTAGAGAAGAATGTGTATTCTGTTGCTTTGGGATGGAATGTTCTGAATATGTCTGTGAAGTCCATTTTGTCCAGTGTGTCATTTAAAGTCTTTATTTCCTTGTTGATCTTTTGCTTAGACGATCTGTCCATTTCAGTGAGGGGGGTGTTAAAGTCCCCCACTATTATTGTATTGTTGTCGATGTGTTTCTTTGATTTTGTTATTAATTGCCTTATATAATTGGCTGCTCCCATGTTAGGGGTATAGAGATTTACAATTGTTAGATCTTCTTGTTGGATAGACCCTTTAAGTAGGATATAGTGTCCTTCCTCATCTCTTATTACAGTCTTTGGTTTAAAATCTAATTTGTCTGATATAAGGATTGCCACCCCAGCTTTCTTTTGGTGTCCATTAGCATGGTAAATGGTTTTCCACCCCTTCACTTTCAATCTGGGGGTGTCTTTGGGTCTAAAATGAGTCTCTTGCAGACAGCATATCGATGGGTCTTGTTTTTTAATCCAACCTGATAGCCTGTGTCTTTTGATTGGGGCATTTAGCCCATTTACATTCAGGGTAACTATTGAAAGATAGGAATTTTGTGCCATTGTGTTGCCTGTAAGGTGACTGTTACTGTATATTGTCTGTGTTCCTTTCTGGTCTACGTTGCTTTTAGGCTCTCTCTTTGCTTAGAGGACCCCTTTCAATATTTCTTGTAGGGCTGGTTTCGTGTTTGCAAATTCCTTTAGTTTTTTTTGTCCTGGAAGCTCTTTATCTCTCCTTCAATTTTCAATGACAGCCTAGCTGGATATAGTATTCTTGGCTGCATATTTTTCTCATTTACTGCTCTGAATATATCATGCCAGTCCTTTCTGGCCTGCCAGGTCTCTGTGGATAGGTCTGTTGCCAATCTAATGTTTCTACCATTGTAGGTTACAGATCTCTTCTCCTGAGCTCCTTTCAGGATTTTCTCTTTCTCTCTGAGACTCATAAGTTTTCCTATTAGATGTCGGGGTGTGGACCTATTTTTATTGATTTTGAGAGGGGTTCTCTGTGCTTCCTGGATTTTGATGCCTGTTTCCTTTCCCAAATTAGGGAAGTATTCTGCTATAATTTGCTCCATTATACCTTCTGCCCCTCTCTCTCTTTCTTCTTCTTCTGGGATCCCAATTATTCCAATGTTGTTTCATCTTATGGTATCGCTTATCTCTCGAATTCTGCCCTCATGATCCAGTAGTTGTTTATCTCTCTTTTTCTCAGCTTCTTTTTTTTCCATCCTTTGGTCTTCTATCTCACTGATTCTTTCTTCTGCCTCATTTATCCTAGCAGTTAGTGCCCCCATATTTGATTGCACCTCATTAATAGCCTTTTTTGATTTCGACTTGGTTAGATTTTAGTTCTTTTACTTCTCCAGAAAGGGTTTCTCCAAGAACTTCCATGCTTTTTTCAAGCTCAGCTAGTCTCTTTAAAGTGATGATTCTGAACTCTAGATCTGACATCGTACTAATGTCCGTATTGAGTAGGTCCCTGGCAGTCGGTACTACCTCTTGTTCTTTTTGTTGAGGTGATTTTTTTCCGTCTTGTCATTTTGTCCAGAGGAGAAGAGATTAGTGAGAGAAGAATATGCTAACAGGGTAACAACGTCCCCAGAAAATATACTCTAAACAAATCAGAAAAGACCTGAAGCAGTGGGAAAAGAAAGGGAAGGAGAGGAAAAGAAGAAGAAAAAAAAAAAGAAAAAGAAAAAAATAAAAACAAACAAAATAAAAAAAAAACGGAATATGATCAAATATGCTCAGGCTGCTATATAGATTAGTGCCACACACTAGATTTTGGGTGTATTTTGGTCTGTTAGAAGAAAGTGCCTCCCAAAATTTTAAAGAAAGAAAAATTTATATATGTACAAAACTAAGGGTTGATATGATGAAGGGATGGAATATGACTGTAAAGATGGACATTATAAAAAAATTTATAAAAGGAATTGATAAGAAGTTTTTTGAAAAAAGAAAGAAGAGGATTTAAAAAAAAAGAAAAAAGAAAAATAAAGGGAGAGAATGTGATCAGGCAGGGGAGTAGAAAAAAACCATACACTAGAGATTTAGGGTATATTTTGATCTGTTAGAAGAAACTATCTCAAAATTTTAAAGAGAGAACAACTTATATATATATCCCAAAAATACGGGTAACTACTATGAAGGGATAGAATATGACTCTAAAAATGAAAAATAAAAATGTTTTTTTAAAAAAGGGATTGATAAGATGTTGGTTGAAAAAGGGAAAAAGAAAAATTAAAAAAAAAAAACAGGGAAAAAAATTAACTTTGAAAGACTACAGAATCATGGTAAAAAAGCCATGGATTCTATGTGCATTCCCCTAGCGCTGGAGTTCTGCCGTTCTCATTGATCGGTAAACTTGGTCTTGGCTGGCTGTTCTCGCTGATCTTCTGGGGAAGGGGCCTGTTGCCGTGGTTCCCAAATGTCTTTGCCGGAGGCAGAATTGCCCCGCCCTTGCCGGTCCGGGCTAAGTAATCTGCTCGGGTTTGCTCTCGGGAGCTTTTGTTCCCTGCAAGCTTTCCGTACAGCTTTGGAGGCGGAGAGTGAAAATGGCGGCCTCCCAATCTCCGACCCGGAGGAGCCGAGAACTTGGGGTCTCGCTCCTCAGTGCGCCCCCAGAGAAAAGCAGTCAGTCACTCCTGTCTCCCCGGTCTCCGGCCGCACTCCGTGCTCACCCGGCCTGTGACCGCGCGTTTCTATCTCTGGCACCCGACCCCGGGTGGAGTCTCCAAACCCAGCAGATCCCCGCGGTGCGCTCCCGCACCTCTCCTCCCGGGGGAAGAAGGTGAGTCTCCCCGGATCTGCCGCTTGTTGGGTCCCTGCTGGAGGAGCAGTGGCCCGACTGTGCCGCAGATCACGGTTTATAGCAACCCCGAGCTGAGAGCCCGCGCCTGGGCTCCGTCTCTGCAGCCGGCTTCCCTGCTCCGATACCTGGGAGCTCTGCCGCACTCAGGCACCCCTGGTCTTTCTGTGACCCCGAGGGTCCTGAGACCGCACTGTCCCACGAGGGTTCCACCCCCCACTTAGCCACCGGAGTGACGTCCCTCAGCGGAGCCGACTTTTAAAAGTTCCGATTTTGTGTTCCGCGGCTCTATCACTTGCCAGAAGCGGCCGACGGAGGCCCCTTCCCCGCCGTCTATCCTACCGAATATCGCCTCGGATTCACTTCTCCACACATCCTACCTTCCAGAAAGTGGTCGCTTTTCTGTTCAGAGAGTCGTTGCTATTTTTTTCTTCGATCTCCTGTTGAGTTCGTAGGTGTTCAGAATGGTTTGATCCCTATCCAGCTGAATTCCTGGGACCAGACGAAATCCAGGTCTCCTACTCCTCCGCCATCTTGCTCCGCCCCCTGGAAATGATTTCTTGTTCCATGCACTTTGTACTAGAGATACTTCTTGGCAAGGTGCGAATCAATGGAGGGAATTAAAGCTATGAGGGCACACATGTACACACATTTTCCACTCTATCTGCACCATGACTTAATCTACACAATAAGATAGCTACTATTGTCCACTTTACAACTGAGCAAACTGCAGTAGAGCAGGTTTAAAAAACCTCAGAGCTAAGATGAACATTTAAGATGATTCAACCCTGATGTCAGACCATGGCACTAGTAAATATGGCTATTTTTACTTGAAGCTTGAACCTGCCAGAGGGAAAAAGGACATTGATTTGGAATGCCACAATATAATAATGCCTCATAATAATGACAGCTAGCATTTACTGAGTAGCTACGATGTGTCAGGAAAGGAAATTTTCATTCATTTCATTGTTAAATCTCTCAGCAACTACACAATCTAAGTATTACTTCCATTCTATAGGCAAGGGAATTAGTTAGAAATTAAGGACCCATATCTAGTGAGTAGAAGAGTTAGGGATTGGAATTTTAGAAAGTCTGACTTTGGAACCTGCACTTGTAACTGCTCAGCCATAATATCTTAGGTGAGAGAGAGTTTGTGACTGTAAATGTGATCCAATGTCAACTTCCAATTGTTATCTTGTTTCATTTGTGGGCTAATGATAGAATTCTGCATATGGAAATTACTTATTGTAGTTTAAAGGTTTGATCCTGAAAAAATAAAAATATCCCTCAGAATGTGTGCAAGACTGAGCCTTATCTCAGAAGCTTTCAGCTCCTCCTACAGAACAATGAAAGGTAGGTGTTCTGCCTCCAATCACCACTCCCTCCCCCCAGAGGATGGACTCCCTTACCTGAGTACATCATAGAAACTTGTCTTCCTTGTGTTTCAAGTTCTATCACAGGATATGCTGGATCTATATCATGGAGAAAGTGGAGCATTCTGCTTGGGTTGCTTATAGATCTAGAATCACACACAGGTACTTACCTACTTTATCAATACCCTTCTGAAAGATAAGACCCTCTTGCCAGGACTTACCATAAACCTTTGCTATGAGACCCTTTCTCTCTCTCTCTCTCTTTTTTCTTTTTTTAGAGAGGGAGAATGCATGAGGCAAGAGTGGTGGTAGGGGCAGAGGGAGAGGGAGAGAGAGAGAATCTTAAGCATGATCCACGCTCAGTGCAGAGCCCGACTTGGGGCTTGATCTCAGGACCCTGAGATCATGACCTGAGCCAAAATCAAGAGCTGGATGCTTAACTGACTGAGCCACCCAGGCGGCCCTGAGATCCTTTCTCAATCCTTTCATCCACTTGTATCATTTGGTCTCGCCAATTTCCAATCTCCAGGTTGTATGTCCACGTGTCTGTATAGTCCTCCAGCTCCTTACATTCCATTCAGAGCTCCTCTCCTGCTTCCTTTAGCCAAATCCTTCTCATTCTACTGATAGCACATTTGCTTAGCTTGTTTCTCTTTTTTCCTTTTTAGGTATACTCCTGGTATCTTGTAAGTTTGAATACATTTTATTTTATTTTATTTATTTATTGTTAAAGATTTTATTTATTTATTTGAGAAAGAGAGGGAGAGAGAGAGCATAAGTTGGGGAAAGGGTAGAGGGAGGAGGAGAAGCAGACTCCCTGCTGAGGAGGGAGCCCAATGTGGGACTCCAACCCAGGACCCTGAGATCATGACCTGAGTCAAAGGCAAACACTTAACTGACTGAGCCAACCTGGTGCTCTTTATTGAATTATTTCCTAAGAGCATGGAAAAAATGCACCAGAATCATCTAGTTTGTCAATTAAAAATGCTGATTTCTAGACTCAACCTATAAAAATGCAATCATCCTCTGGGGTTAGGGCCCAGGAATACAGATTTTTAACAATTTATCTGGATTATTCTTATTTACCTTCAAGTTTGAGAACTACTGGATTTAGAGAGAAAGAAGAGAATTGGGCAGTTTGAGTGTGATTAGGAAAAAGGGCTGAGGTATAAGAGGAGGCTAAGTTGTTGGTCGGAAATAGAAGAGCCTATAAACAGGAGGCCTAATTTTCTTTTTTCTTTTTTTTTTAAAATTTTTTTATTGTTATGTTAATCCCCATACATTACATCATTAGTTTTAGATATAGTGTTCCATGATTCATTGTTTGTGCATAACACCCAGTGCTCCATGCAGAACGTGCCCTCCTCAATACCCATCACCAGGCTAACCCATCCTCCCAACCCCCTCCCCTCTAGAACCCTCAGTTTGTTTTTCAGAGTCCATCGTCTCTCATGGTTCTTCTCCCCCTCCGATTTCCCCCCCTTCATTCTTCCCCTCCTGCTACATTCTTCTTCTTTTTTTCTTTCTTAACATATATTGCATTATTTGTTTCAGAGGTACAGATCTGAGATTCAACAGTCTTGCACAATTCACAGCACTTACCAGAGCACATACCCTCCCCAGTGTCCATCACCCAGTCACCCCATCCCTCCCACCCCACCCCCCACTCCAGCAACCCTCAGTTTGTTGCCTGAGATTAAGAATTCAGGAGGCCTAATTTTCTAAACTAGAACCATCACCAACTTTCTAATATGATGGTAGAGCTAACTTTATAGTTGACCCAGAGAAGCAATAAATTGACCCAGGCTTCTAATTCTCACAACATTCCAGATGGCTGGCTCATGCCCCATTGTGCCCATGAATATGCAGGGATTATGCCTTTCAGGCGTGGGCTAAGTACCCCCATACATATGAGATTAGATACAATCTTGAACACTTTGTGCCAGGTATCTTACCAGGTACTGGAGATACAAAGTTGCTTAAATTGCTAAGGCGCCATAGCGTAGTAAGGGCTAGATATCTTGATTGCAAATTTATAAATTCCATTAGAATTCATTTAAGGCTGTGATAAAAATAAAATCAAAGTCATGTGGGGGCAGAGAAAGGAACAAATTTTGTTTGGGGGCAGTATGGAATACTTTATAAGGTTAATAACATTTAACTGAGCATTTAAGGAGGACTTGTTGCAGATCAAGAAAGGATGTGAGTCTTTCAGGTTTAAAGTAACCCAAAATACCAAAACTTTTGAGTTTTTCAATGGGAAAATGAGACTATAAAGATTATTCCTTTTTTATTATCAAACTACTGTTTAAAATACACTTATAATTATTATGTAAGTATATTCCTTTTTATTTTATTTTACTTTTATTTTATTTTTTTAAAAAGATTTTATTTATTTATTTGACAGAGAGAGACACAGCGAGAGAGGGAACACAAGCAGGGGGAGTGGGAGAGGGAGAAGCAGGCTTCCCGCGGAGCAGGGAGCCCGATGCAGGGCTCGATCCCAGGGTCCTAGAATCATGACCTGAGCCGAAGACAGATGCTTAACGACTGAGCCACCCAGGAGCCCCTGTATATTCCTTTTTAAATATAGCAAGGCCAGAGCATATTTGTTGGAGGAAGAATGATTCAAACCTGATGGGTTTCAAGGCTCATAGGAGCATAAACTGGCCCTTGAGACAGATGAAATTTAACTTTTGTCTTTGGATCCTTCCCATTTCTGCCAGTAGTGCCTTTATATATCCATTACATGGTATTCTTGCTTTTAGGTTATTGTCAAATCATCACTAATGTGTTAATTTAAAAAGAAACGTGACTATTTTGAGTTATTTACTTCTTAATAGAAATAATGCAGTTCTTAAAGGCTTGAGGTTAGAATGACTCACACAGTAACTGCAGAATGAAAATTTTCCCTGAAATTGTGCTATCCGGGGCAGGGTACTTTGTCTTGTGCTTTCTCAAATACAGTAGGTTCCCAGTTACTTCTCTACATGCAAAACTGGATCTTTACATGAAACTTCAGTGACAAGAATAAAGACAAAATTTTCCAAAAACTTGGAGGTGTGCTGTTTGAGGACCTAAGAAAAGAGGAAGTTGTTAGCCTCATTATCTGGTATTCAAAACATATACATCAGAGCTTCCCATAGTGCAGTACTGCACTTTATTAGCTCAGGTATTGATCTACGTGTGCAGGACTCAACAGCCAAAACTAGGAATGGGGGGCTCCCATTCCTCTCTTCCTTCCAAAAAACTGAAATTGTATTACTGTGTGCAATGAAATACACCATATGTTTTGTACTGCAAAACTATAAGCGTTAAGATATGTATACACAAGATTTGATTCCAACAAGTTCCTTTCTAAGTCAGAGAAAGAATAGATTTTGAGTACACGAAGTTGCCTGAGATAGGAGGCTGATATAAATTGGCTTGTACCTGTTCCAATACGGGGCTTCTTAGGCTTCTTCCCCTGGCCAGTTTGAGGAAGGTGAAGGCAGAGGACCTATAGGGCTCCTGTTCATGGGGAACAGAGCACACGGAAGTCTTCTTATATTAACACCTGTTTGCTTCACGTGATACCAGGCAAAACCCCTCTGTGGTGTTGAAAGAAAAGTTCCTATAACTTGGCATGATTAATTCTTTCCATACCTAATCAACAAACATTTACTTTAACTTGCTTTGAACTTGCTTTGGAATCCCAAAAGGGAACACTTTTGATCCAACTTTATTAAAAATAAACAGTGTAATTAGTCCTTTGAGGCTATAAGGAGTAAGTTGTTTGTCATGAAGTGGCAGCCATACTCCTTTAATTAAAAAAAAAAAAAAAAAAAAAGAGGGGCGCCTGGGTGGCTCAGTCGTTAAGCGTCTGCCTTCGGCTCAGGTCATGGTCCCAGGGTCCTGGGATCGAGCCCCGCATCGGGCTCCCTGCTCAGCAGGAAGCCTGCTTCTCCCTCTGACCTTCCCCCTGCTTGTGTTCCCTCTCTCGCTGTGTGTCTCTCTGTCAAATAAATAAATAAAATCTTTAAAAAAAAAAAAAAAAAGAAAGAGCTATTTCTTGAGTACAGGGTAGAAGAAAATTTGCATAGGGTAGAAGAAAGTTTGCTACTATATTCAAACTTAGGGAAATTCTTTTAAACTTGGTTAGTGACTCAAGACCTTGGGTATCTTGATAATGTAATGAAGTTATAAAAATTTAAATATCTATATGTTATCAGCACAAATAACAAAATAAACCCTATTTTCAATAAATACTGGATATTGAATCACATACTAGTTATGACACAACTAGTTGCATGAACTTGAATATGTTAAATTCTTTGAGTGTCAGTTTTCTCATCTGCAAAATGGGTTTCACAGGGCTTTCAAGAGAACGGATTGTATATAGTTTGCACTAAGATAATAAAGATTAGAAAAATCATTTAAATTTTGCTCATTATCAAGTAGAATAAAAATTCTCTTCTCATTTACATAAATTCTATAAGCTCAGAGTATCCATTTTTCTCTGCTGACTACCCCCATCCCCTGAATAAATGTTGAACTTAAAGTCCTTTAAAACAACACCATGAGCTGTTAAGAGTCTGTCCCCTTTTAGATGCCGTTCTACTGAAAAATTTTGCACACTCTGGAGCATGAAGTAAATTGTGAATACTATTGGCTTAGCAGAGATACAATAAAATCAAAAGAACATATTTAAAAGTTCTATTGGTGGTTGTCCAAACTTGGTTGGAATTAGGAAATATAGTCATGTCAGACTGTGTATTGGCAATTTTTATTTGTAGCTAATTATGTTTTTTTTTTCTTTCTCCTTGAAAATGGGAAAATATTCTATGATATTCTTAGGAGTTCATAGGCTAAATAAATTATGGTTTAAAATATACAATAGATAAAAGATAATTTTGCACTGATCAGAATTATCTGTCTAGAGAAAAGTTTTTTAACATTCCAGGATTGTCAAATCTTGCCCCTTTAAATCAGATAGAATGGTGAGGTCAATAAAAGCAATCTACTTTTAATATGGGAAAGTGAGGAGCCAGCCTTGCTCTGATTTTCAGGAATCAGAGAAAGTGTGCTCAAGAGTGTTGAACGGTGGTTCAACTATGGGTGGGCTCTTCCCACTTTCCCACCTGGTGGTTACTATGGGTGGGCTCTTCCCACCTTCATTTTAACCTCCCCAGTGGGTCAGATCTGCAGAGGACTGGGAGTCCATCCTGGAGTCCCAGTCTAAAATCCATTTCCTAAGTACAGCTGGTGATTTTGTAAGCACTTAATTCCCTGTAATCATCTTTGCTTAAAATTCCTAGAATAGTTTCTGTTTCCGTCAGTGAAACCTAACTGATATACATTCCAATTAGAATGGGACTTCTACAAAGTGTGGCAGATAATCACCTTACCTGGAGGATGTTTTGGTGCCCTACTTGACTCCAAAGCCTTCTCTCATAAGAACAGGCCAAGAAACAAGAAATGAATCCAAATGTTGTTCAACAATGCACCTGGTGATATCTACATTCATTCTGAGAAAAAATTCCCTTATGATAACATTTCATCTTAGAATAAAGACGGAATATCATTCTGAAGGGAGATTAGTATAATTGCTATCTTTTCCAAAAAATGGGCATTTTCCCTTTCTCTTTTTTTTTCCCCTTATACCTGTTTACTTTGGTTAATGCAAATGAATAGGGACACAAGATTTTAATATGGTCATTTGTCCTAGAAGCCAGGCTTTCACCCACTTTATTACACTGTTTTCTTCACATGTGTGATTATTTCACAAACATCAGACAAATAGACTCTGATAGCAGCATCTGTCACAGACAAACGTTTATTGAGCACCCAGTCTGTGCCCGATCCTGTTTCCTAGCACCTTAGAAATATTTATTCTTTCTCTTACATTTCCATGGAGGAAGGGACTTCCTTTCTTCTCCACATTCTGGAAATCTTGGATTTTCCCCCCTTAACCTGATTTTGTAAGTGAAGAGAAAGAAATAGTAATCTGGAGTCCGCTAAAATTCTTTGGGCCATCCCTTTACCAGTAGGTGGAGCTATCGTGCTTCAAAAGCAAGAAGGCAGCTCCATCCTTTTCTTCGGACCGATTCATTTATTAATAGAAAAATGACTCTTTGGGGGCACTATCTCCCCACCCTTACTCCTGCAGGGCAAATAGATTGGTACATGGAATTCCTTTTCTGCTTGTGGGGAATGTCCACAATTTTCCTTTTGTTTACAGCGGATCAAGTAAGAGGGAATACGTGGGAAGCCTCATTTGGCTTTAAGATTAAGGTGTATTTTTCCCATCTAGTATTTACTAGAGAGTTCTGCTTTCTACAGATAATGGTCCCCTTGACCATTGCTACAGCTGATTCATTTATCTTATCTGACTAGAGGCCTTTGTGTATATTCTTTACTGATTAGAATTTAGAGAAGAAGAATTAATCTTAGGATGAGCTACTTTCTAAAAAAAATGCTTATGATTTAGTCAGCCTTAAAAAAAGAAAGAAATGCTGCATTTGGGACAACATAGATGGACTTGAAGGACATTCTGTTAAGTGAAATAAGTCAGACATAAAAAGACAAATAGTGCATGATTTCACTTATATATATAAAATCTAAACATGTTTTAACTCTGAAAGCATAGAGACATGGGGACCTCTCTGAGAGCCTATGGCAGACCCCTATGTGACATCGAGGGAGGAGGAAAATTATATTTTTTCTGAGTTCAATAACTTTGATCTGAAGTGCTCCTACATGGACCCCAGGAGTTCAGCAGTGGCCTTCACATACTTTACTGGTATTTTTCATATTCCACACTCAGGTGTGCAAAGAAAAACATGGATGGGATGTAAGCCTTTGCCTGTGCGGCAAGAATTCTGTTGTAGTCAGGGCCTAGGAAAGTTGGAAAAAAGGGATTCTCATTCATTCATTTAATTAAACAAATATTTATTCAGTACCTACTATATATGCTTCATATTACTCTAAGGTGCTGCAGAAATAGTGCCGAAGAAAACAGATAACAGAACTTAAATTCAAATGTATGTGAGTGTATGAATGTGTGTGTATGTGTTGTGGGAAGACACATTAACAAACAAATAATGTATAGTATTTCATATAGCAATAGGGGCTGTGGATGCAGGAAAGATCATTTGCTTTTCTGCTTGGGGATGTGTCCGATTTGGCAACAAACCAAAAGGTGTGTAAAATGATATATTCCAAGCAATCAGTGTTACTATAATGAACTTGGGCTATAATCCACAGTAGGTAATTTCTTTTTGCTACAAAGTCTTATCTCTGGGGAAAACACTAGGAGAACCTGTCTTCTAGTTTTTAATCAGGTCCCTAGGATTTCCTAACTCATGAAAACCCCTGGGGTCATATTAGCAGAAGGCTCTTTTGGCACCGGCAGATGCTATTTACTAGCCCCTAGTCTGGAGAAAAACACTGGGCAAAGCCACTATCAGAAATCATGATCTGTAAGTCATCGCTCATCAGAGGTCTGTGCTCTGGCTCCCTCAGTCAAAACAAAAACAGTAACAAAGAAGAAGAATCTCCATTCTGGGCTGCTCACCTCTAAAATTCATCAGAGCCACATGTGTCTCCTTGGAAATAAGGGAGAAAAGTTCGCAAGGCCCAATATTGAAGTCCCAATGCAGAAGGGTGAGTGTTGAATTTTATCTGTCCTGTTCTTGTTCTTCCCAACCTCAGCAATGGAAGCGGAAGATTCGAGAGGACGTTATCACCTCTCTGCTGAGGCAGCCATTGATCATTAGGTGGGGCTGGTGAACTTTCAAAGCAGAAGTGGAGCAGAGACAATGTAGCCCTGATTAGTCACAGGGTTACTCAGTCTTACCCATACGGCCCTTACCTGTTAGTGGGTTTGATAGACATCTCTGAACAATCTCTCGGCCTTTATACAGTGGGGACAACAAAGGCACACAGCAGGGTGGGTTTGAGTTCATTCTGGGTCTCAATCTCAATATGGAGGGTTTGGGGGGAGAGAGCTGGGTACTCATTGTAATGTCACCCTTTGTCCTGTTCTCACAGATATGCCTTAGGGAAGAATGGCCGCAGGAAATGACTCTTCAGTGACCGAGTTTATCCTGCTGGGTTTAACACAACAGCCACAACTCCAGCTGCCTTTCTTCTTCATTTTCTTAGGAATCTATGTGGTCACCGTGGTGGGGAACATGGGCTTGATTATTCTGATTGGTCTGAACCCTCACCTGCACGCTCCCATGTACTACTTTCTCTTCAACCTTTCCTTCATCGATCTCTGCTACTCGTCTGTCATAATCCCTAGAATGCTGGTGGGTTTTGTAAAAGAGAATGTCATCTCTTATGCAGAGTGCATGACACAGCTCTGTTTCTTCTCCTTCTTTGTTATTGATGAGTGCTGTATTTTGACATCAATGGCCTATGACCGGTATGTGGCCATCTGTAAGCCCCTGCTTTACAAGGCCATCATGTCCCATCGGGTCTGCCTCATGCTGATGGCAGGAGCGTATGTAATGGGGTTTGTGGGTGCCATGGCCCACACCGGCTGCATGCTGAGACTCACCTTCTGTGGGGACAACTTCATCAATCATTACATGTGTGACATACCTCCTCTCCTCCAGCTCTCCTGCAGAAGAACCTACATCAACGAGCTGGTGGTTTTCACTGTGGTGGGCGTCAACGTAATAGTGCCCAGTCTCACCATCTCCATTTCTTACACCTTGATCCTCTGCAGCGTCTTCCACATCCGTTCTACAGAGGGCAGGTCCAAAGCCTTCAGTACCTGCAGCTCCCACATAGTTGCTGTTTCTCTCTTCTTTGGATCATCAGCATTCATGTATCTTAAGCCTTCTCCTGCTGGGTCTCTGGATCAAGATAAAGTATCCACAGTTTTTTATACCATCGTGGGGCCAGTGATGAATCCTTTTATCTACAGTCTGAGGAACAAAGATGTTAAAATTGCACTGAGTAAGACTTTGAAGAAAAGAGTGTTCTCCTAAATGGAAACTGTGTTAGTTATGGATGCCAAATCCTAGTAAGGGCATGCAGTGTATGAAGCTATGGAGAGAACAGTAAGAAATCAAAATAGAAATGCAAGTGATTCAAATAATAGGGTAAATGAAGTTAATTATTTATAAATCACTTCACACAAAGAATATAAGGAAGAAGAGGATCAGTCCTTTATCTTTTCAGAGAAAGTAAAAAAGAGTTCATTTGTCATTCTCTAGCTTCTTTTCAGAAGTTATAAAGTTTTAAGTATAAAAGGTTGAATATTGGTAAATCCAGAAATGGTAAATTGTGAGATTTTTGACTGAGGCATGTCTGGAATTCCTGTGAAGCTTTGTCATGGATATATGGACTTTGATGGACTTGAGATTTGGTCATTTATTCATTCATTCATTCATTCATTCATTCAATAAACCTCTATTGAAAAGCTGTGGTGGAAATGAGAGAGGTCTATTAGACTGCTGTAGGGCATTTTGTTTAGGGAGATTCCTTTGTTTCCCCAATGAAGATAAAAATAGAAAGATGCTCTTCTCCCTGTGGTCTTTGGTCTCAGGGGAGTGTGGTAAAGGGAGATTTACTTCTGATCCTAGATCTTAAGGACAAGAAACTAAGATAACCTTTTAGAGCCTTCAGGGATAAAAGGAACCTACACTGGCTTTTGTCTCTTGGGACTTCAGGGCAGGAAATATAGATAATAGGAGAGGTTATATTAGTAGAAGAATTTTTGTCCTTTTCTCAAATAGACCATTTTTAGGTCTCTATTCTTTTAGTAGTCAGCATTTTCCCTTTATGATTTTTACTGTCCCTTTTGTCTCAGATGTTTAATGGCACAAACAATATAGTTATTTCATCAACAAATAGAGACTGAGCGTCTATCCTGCACCAGGCTCTGTTGTTAAACATTGTTAAACAAATATAGTGGTAAGTAAGACAGACAATGTGTGTGCTCTCATAGGCCATATAGGGTTGTTTGTTTTCTTAGTCTTGGGATTTCTTGATATATTCTGAATGCAAAGTATATCAGACATATGATTTAAATATTTTCTCCTAATCTGTCTTGTCTTTTCATTCTCTTAATAGTGTCTCTCAAAGAGCAGAGAATCTTAATTTGATGAATTCTAACGTCTCATTTTCTTTATTATGGATTGAGCTTTTGGTGTCATATGTAAGAGATCTTTTGCTTATCCCAGAGTTCCAAGATTTCTCTGTTATGTTTTCTTCTCTAAGTATTATGGCATTTACATTCATGATCTGTTTTGAATTACTTTTTCTATATGGTGTGGGCTGTTGATCTGAGTAAAAGTTTTTGCATTTGGATATCTAATTATTCCAGCACCCTTTGTTGAAAAGTAGTTCAGACTCAAGATAAGTCAACAAAGATATCTGGATCCAGAGGTAGTAGTGGAGGAGAGGAGATGTGTGGATCTCTGGGCACTGATGAATGCCTTTGTGCTTCTGAGTGAGTTAAGTGAAAGTATGAGAAGTGGAATTGCTGGGCGAAATGAAAAGTCTATGTTTCACTTTTTATGAAACTGCCCAACTGTTTTCAGAAGAGACTCTACTACTGTTATATTTCCACTAACAATATATGACAATTTCCCCCCCAAGTTTTTGCCATCACTTGGTAACATCTGTCTTCTTAATCATAGCCATTCTGGTGGGTGTGCAATCGTATCTCATTTTGGTTTTAATTTGCACATCCTTAATGAATAATACTGAGCATTTTTTCATAAGTTTACTAGCCAATTATATATCTTTTTTGAAATATCTGCTTAAATATTGTGCCTATTTTCTTTTTTCTAATTGAAGTGTAGGTGACATACAGTTTATATTAGTTTTAGGTATATAACATAGTGAATTGATAATTCTATGCATGATGCAATAATCACCATGTAGTTACCATCTGCAACCATGCAATATTGTTACAATATTATTGACTATATCCCCTATGCTGTCCTTTCCATGTCTGTGACTTTTTCTGATTTGGTTATTGCTCTATTCAATATTAAATCATTAGACACAGTTAAGAAAATGAAAAGTTAAATCATAAACCAAGGAAATATATATCTGATAATGGACTTGTGTTAAGAAAATATAAACAACTCTTACAACTTATTATGTTTTTATGGTTTATTATTTTTCATTCTTTTACTTTCAACCTATTTACACTGTTATATTTGAAGCAAGTTTCTTGTAGGTAGCATATTTGGGTTGTTTTTAAATGAACCTTGAAAATCTCTGCTTTTTTAAAAGATTTTTATTTATTTATTTATTTGAGAGAGAGAGAGAGAGCTAGAGAGAAGGAGCAGGAGGTGGTGAGAAACAGCCCCCACTGAGCAGGGAGCCTAATGCGGGGTTCGATCCCAAGACCCTGGGATCATGACCTGAGCTGAAGGCAGCTGCTTAACCGACTGAGCCACCCAGGTACCCCCCAAATCTCTGCTTTTTAATTGGCCTTTCCATTTCATTTATTTAGACCATTATTGATCTCTTGATGTCTGAGGGCTTACTCTACCATTGTGTTGTTTTCTACTTGTTTCCGCTGTTTCTTGATATATCCTTGATATATTCTGTTTCTCTGCTTCTCCTTTTCTTGCCTTCCTATCAATTACTTAACCTTCTCAGAATTCAACTTTGATTTATACTTAGTGATTTGAAGTATTTCTGTCTGTCTACTCTAGTTAGCACAATATACATATGTAACTTACATAGTCTAGTGGTATTGACATTTTATGACTTGGAGTAAAGTGTAGAAAACTTGTTTCTATTTACTTCCCTTTAGTCTTTTCCATTTTAAAAAACTGTCTTTAGTATTTCCTCTACATACATTGAGTATCATATCAGGTGGTGTAATTACTTTTGCTTCAAATGTCAAAAAATAGTTTAAAAAATCATGAAGATAAGTCTATTTTATTTATCTCTATTTTTCCACAGTCAGTATTTCTTCCTTCCTGGAGTTCCAGGCTTCCTCCTGTGATCATTTCCTTTATGTTCTGTATACTATCTTAGCCATTCTGAAAGGGTCAGTATGTTGAAGACAAATTATGTTAGATTTCCTTCATCTGGAAATGTATTTATTTCCCCTTTATTCCTGAAGGATATTGCTGCTGGATATAGAATTCAAAATTAGTGTTGAGTTTGAGAAATTCTTTATAGATTTTGGATCCTAACCCTTTATCAGATATGTCATTTGCAAATTTCTTCTCCCATTCCAAAGGTTGCCTTTCAGTTGTGTTTATTGTTTCTTTCACTGTGCAGAAGATTTTATCTTGATGAAGTCCCAATAGCTCATTTTTGCTTGTTTCCCCTGCCTCAGGAGACATCTAGTAAGAAGTTGCTCCGGCCGATGTCAAAGAGGTTGCTGTCTGTGTTCTCCTCTCACATTTAGGTCTTTCATCCATTTTGAATTTATTTTTGTGTATGGTGTTAGAAAGTGGTCCAGTTTCATTCTTTTGCATGTTGCTGTTCAGTTTTCCCAACACCATTTGTTGAAGAGACTGTCTTTTTTCCATTGGATATTCTTATAAAACTCAACTTATAAAACTTATAGAACTTATGAAGCTCAACACCAGGGATGCCTAGGTGGCTCAGTCAGTTAAGTGTTCCAACTCTTGATTTCGGCTTAGGTCACAATCTCAGGGTCCTTAGATCTAGCCCTGCCTTGGGCTCTGAGCTGGGCGAGGAGCCTGATTGGGATTTTCTCTCTCTCTCTGTACCTCCTCATGCTCGCGTGTACACACACACTCTTTCTCTCTCTCAAAACAAAACCAAAAACTCAACACCCCAAAAAAACAATCCAGTTTAAAAATTGGCGGAAGACATGAGTTGACATTTTTCCAAACAAGACATACTGATGGCTAAGAGACGCATGAAAAGATGTGCAACATTATGCATCATCAGGGAAATACAAATCAAAACTACAGTGAGATATCACTTCACACCTGTCAGAATGGCTAAAATTAACAACACAGGATACAAAAGATGTTGGCAAGGATGTGGAGAAAGGGGAACCCTCTTACACTGTTGGTGGGAATGCAAACTGGTGCAGCCACTCTGGAAAACAGTATGGAGGTTCCTCAAAAAGTTGAAAATAGAACCACCCCATGATCCAGCAATTGCACTATAAGGTATTTACCCAAAGGTTACAAAAACACCAATTTAAAGGGATACACACACCTTGATGTTTATAGCAGTGTTGTCAATAGCCAAATTATGGAAAGAGCCCAAATGCCCATCAACTGATGAATGAGTAAAGAAAATGTGGTATATATTTATAGTGAAATATTACTCAGCCATTAAAACTCTTGCCATTTGTGGGGCGCCTGGGTGGCTCAGTGGTTAAGCATCTGCCTTCGGCTCAGGTCATGATCCCAGCATCCTGGGATCCAGCCCCGCATCAGGCTCCCTGCTCTGCGGGAAGCCTGCTTCTCCCTCTCCCACTCCCCCTGCTTGTGTTCCCTCTCTCACTGTGTCTCTCTCTGTCAAATAAATAAATAAAATCTTAAAAAAAAAAACCCTCTTGCCATTTTTAATGACGTGGATGGAGCTAGAGTGTATTATGTGAAGCAAAATAAATCAGAGAAAGACAAAAACCATATGATTTCACTCATATGTGGAATTTAAGAAACAAAACAGATGAACATAGTGGGGAAAAAAAGAGAAGAAACAGACTCTCAACTATAGAGGGCAAACTGAGGCTTACTGGAGGGGAGGTGGGCAGTAGGATGGGTGAAATGGATGATGGAGATTATTAAAGAGCGCACTTGTTGTGATGAGCACTGGGTGTTGTATGTACATATTGAATCACTAAATTCTGCACCTGAAACTAATATTACACTGTATGCTAACTGGAATTTAAATAAAAACTTGAAAAAAAAATTCAAAATTGCCAGTTCTTTCTTTTCCATTGAAACCCCTTTCTTTTCTTTCTTTCTTTCTTTTTTTTTTTTTTTAAAGATTTTATTTATTTATTTGACAGAGAGAGAGACAGCGAGAGAGGGAATACAAGCAGGGGGAGTAGGAGAGGGAGAAGCAGGCTTCCTGCGGAGCAGGGAGCTGGATGCGGGGCTCAATCCCAGGACCCTGGGATCATGACCTGAGCCAAAGGCAGATGCTTAACAACTGAGCCACCCAGGCACCCCTAAACCCCTTTCTTCTTCACTATTTCAGATGGGGAATCTTCTGTCATCTTAATCATTGTATCTCTGTAGGTTATTTGTCACTTCTCTCTACCTTCATAGAAAATTTTGTTTTGTTTTTAGTTTTCAAAAGTTTGACTATAATGAGCCATGACATGGATTTCTTTGGATTTATGCTAAATTTGGTACAGCTCTTGAATCTGTCTTCCACTGATTTTGAGAAAATTTTAGCTACTATGTTTTTGTTTGTTTGTTTATTTCAAGTTTTTATTTAAATTCTAGTTAGTTAACAGAGTGGCTGTGGTACCGTTTTACATTCCCTCCAGTAATATATGAATGATCCAGCTTCTGCACATCTGTGCCATCATTTCCTATTGCCGCTGGATTTTATTTTGGTCATTCTAATGGATGTGAAATATCTCATTGTGGTTTTAATTTTTATTACCCTCATTCCTGATGGTATTGAACATATTTTCATGTGCTTATTTGGCAGGTATATGTCCTCTTCAGTGACCTGTCTCTTCATATCTTTTGCCCTTTTTCTAATAGGAATGTTTAATTGCTCTTGTTGTTTTTACCATTGAGTTTTGAGAGTTCTTTCTTTTTCTTTTAAAAAATATATACTAAGGGTGCCTGGGTGGCTCAGTTGGTTAAGCGACTGCCTTCAGCTCAGGTCATGATCCTGGAGTCCCGGGATCGAGTCCCACATCGGGCTTCCTGCTCCGCGGGGAGTCTGCTTCTCCTTCTGACCCTCCCCTCTCTCATGCTCTCTCTCTCTCATTCTCTCAAATAAATAAATAAAAATCTTTTAAAAAATTTAAAAAATAAAAAATAAAAATACATTCTAGATACATTCTAGGAAGTCCTTTGTTGGGTATGTGGATTACAGATATTGTCTATAGTTTATGTATTTTTGCTCTTATCTTTATTATTTCTTTTTTTCTGTTTTCTTTGGGCTTCTGCAACAGGCATTTTCCATTTTATTTATTTATCTATTTATTCAATCATTCATTTATACCATGGTGGACTGATGGACATTTATTTTATATTTTAAATTATAATCCATTACTGCTTTATTTATTCTGTTGCTCAATTTATTCAATTTTGGCTATTGAGAACCCTTTCAATTGGCTCTTGTGTCTCTTTTTATTTTATTTTTTTAAGATTTATTTATTTGAGGTGGGGGAAAGGGCAGAGGGAGAGAGAGAGAGAGAGAATCCCAAGCAGACTCCCTGCTGAGCATGGAGCTTAACATGGAGCTCGATCCCATGACCTGATCATGACTTGAGCCAAAATCAAGAGTCAAAAACTCAACCCACTGAGCCACCCAGGTGTCCCAGCTCTTGTGTCTCCTTGACATAACCATATCTGTGTGTATGTGTGTGTGTGTGTATGCGTGTGTGTGTGTGTGCGTGTGTGTGTGTGTATAGTTCAGCACTTCTTTGCTTTCTGGTACCACAAGATGCTCCAGGCTCATCTTTCTTGCCCAAGTTCCTTTCCTGGTTTCTTTTATTGCAGAACATCATTAGAAACTAGTATCTAGGCACTAGATGGACTTGCTGCTACTAGGGTATCATTGCTTCTAGGCTCTCTAAGCTGACAGAACAGGGAAATATATGTACCTACACATATCTATAAATATGTCCATATGCAGTCATGTGTGGCTATATTCAGTTAAACATGAGTCCATAGTGATGACTCCAGTTCTAGTCCAATACCACTTGCTTTCTCTCCTTGCTTGTTTGTAAGTTGCCAACTCCCACAGTAAGGTACTTGATGCTTACCATCTGCCATTGACTTACCCAAGATTTTAAGAAAAATTGGTATTAATTCTTCTTTAAATGTTTGGTAAAATTCATCTGTGAATCCTTCTGGTCCTGGGCTTTTCTTTGTTGGGAGGTTTTTTTTTTTTTTTTTTTTTAAAGATTTTATTTATTTATTTGAGAGAGAGAATGAGAGACAGAGAGCACAAGAGGGAAGAGGGTCAGAGGGAGAAGCAGACCCCCCGCTGAGCAAGGAGCCCGATGTGGGACTCGATCCCGGGACTCCAGGATCATGACCTGAGCCGAAGGCAGTCGCTTAACCAACTGAGCCACCCAGGCGCCCTGTTGGGAGGTTTTTGAGTACTTATTTAACCTGCATATTTGTTAACAGATCTTTCAGATGTTCTATTTCTTCATGATTCAGTCTTGGTAAGTTTTATGTTTCCTGGAATTTAGCCACTTATTATGCATTACAAAATTTGCTAGTCTATATTTGTTCATAATAGTCTCGCATGATCTTTTTCATTTCTGGCCATCAGTTATAAAGTCTCTTACTTTATTTCTGATTTTATTTCTTTGAGTTTTTTCTCTCTTTTTCCCCTTAGTCTAGCTAGGGGTTTGTCAATTTTGTTTATCTTTTCAAAAAACCAACTCTTAAACAAAAAAACCCAATTCAGTTTTGTAGATTTTTTCTCTTGTTTCCCTGTTTTCTATATAATCTATTTCTACTCTAATCTCTATTATATCCTTCCTTCTGCTAACTTTGGAATTAGTTTGTTCTATTATTATAAGATGTATGAGGGAACAGAATATAAAGATAGGTAAATTATTTGAAAGTAGAACCAGTGGTTCCTGAAGGATACCTGGGGATGACACCATGCTCATGTCTGTGTGTATATGTTAGTAGCAGTGACCATGCACAGATTGTGTTCTGTTATTTTTTTGCTATGTAACAAAACATCCCAACATTTAGTATCTTTTTTTTATTATTATGTTATGTTAATCACCATACATTACATCATTAGTTTTTGATGTAGTGTTCCATGATTCATTGTTTGCATATAACACCCAGTGCTCCATGCAGAACGTGCCCTCTTTAATACCCATCACCAGGCTAACCCATCCTCCTACTCCCCTCCCCTCTAGAACCCTCAGTTTGTTTTTCAGAGTCCATTGTCTCTCATGGTTCATCTCCCCCTCTGATTTCCCCCCCTTCATTCTTCCCCTCCTGTTATCTTCTTCTTCTTCTTTTTTGTTAACATTAGTATCTTAAAACAACAACAATCATTGATTTAGTCCCAAGTCTGGAATTTGTGCCAGGTATGATGAGAAAGGCTCATCTCTTCTTCACTTGGTGTTCCCTGGGGCAGCCTGAGGTTAGATGGCTCAGTCCTATGGCTGGTAAGCCCATACTCACTGTTGTCTCTGAGAACTTAGCTGTTGAGGGCCCAGGGCCTTAACATCTCTTCCCGTGGCCCATGGCTGTCTGCCCTTCCTCAGAGCATGGTGAGTAGTTCCAAGAGTAAGGGCCTTCGAGAGCCAGGGAGAGGCTGCGCTGCCTATAGTGATCCAGCCTGAGAAGTTACCTAGCATCTTCCAAATTCAAAAGGCGGGGGGGGGGGGGGGGGAAGGACCCCTTACCTCTTGATGGAAAAATGTCATCATTTCTTTTCAAGAAGGTTTGGGATGGATGATACTGTTGTGGTCATCTTTGGAAAATACAATCTGCCTCAATATCTCAGAATTTATAAACCTTTATTGAGGGGTTTAAAAAGAGAGAGAGAGAAAGAGAGAGAGAGAATTATCTAAGTTCAAGGAGTCTTACTCAAACTTTGGGGCATCCTTATTTCAACATGAACCTCCCTTAATTAAAGAGTGGTAAAACTGGTTCTTGAACATCTGACTCCTAAGCTTACACATTTCTACAACATTCTGGGGAAATATTACCTTGTCATAGCTTCTCTAAGTCTGTGCTCCCCCAATTTTAATGTTTTCAAATATTACCCTAATTTACATAGCACAACCGTTAGCAATCATTAAAATGGGAAGTGGATATAAACTTGGCAATAAAAACTAAGTAACAAAATATTTTCAAAGAAATATTATTTTATTAAATTCTAGCATTGCTGGTGAGCGGGATACAACTATATGTTTTACAGATTTTCACATTATTAAAACAACATTATTGAAATCATATATCACTTGCATATTCATTATTTGAATGCCATTGCTGCCATGGAAGTCCTTCATTCGATGAGGTTAGTTAGTCCGCCTGATCAATTTCCTTTGCACACTCTACCTTCAGGAGTACTGGTGAACTTCTCCCTCAGAAGCTCCATGCCATAGATGACTAATAGTAAGGACGCTTAGTCACTCTTGTAGCATGTTCTTCTCTGCAAGTTATCCTGCCTAAATAATAACGCTTTTGTTTCCTGTCCATTTTCCATATTCATAAAAAAGGGAATATCAGTCTATGCCCTATTGGCATTGCCAGGGGGCTGAGAAAATGATAGCCCTATGCAGTTGTCCTCCTTTTGTTAAGTATTGCTTTCATTTTAATTAATACTGAGTAATTCTCTAGTCTGTTTCCCTTAAATTTCAAGTGAACCTGTAATGTTATAAATATACCAAGTCTCCTAAATTTAAAAATCAAACCTAAAGATCAAAATATCTAAAAGGAGAAAATAATCGGGAGGAACAATTTGTCTCTTTTCCCTACTGGATGAAAAACCAATTTTCTGACTTGATACCTTTATTGTGAAGAATGGATAGTTTCTTGTTTGATTTTCAGATCTTGAATATTGAGTTGAACAAATATTTTATAGAGTTAACCTTTGGTTGGGACATATACTAGGTATAAGGGGTCTGTGCTCTTAAAGTTCTTATAAGCCAGTTATGCACATGACACATTCAATAACTATGTAAGACAGGATAGCTTTAGTGCCATTGTTGAAGCTATAATAAATCAGTGTGATGAAGAATCCATGCTGACCGGGTCAGATATGAAATGGAGGAGCAGAGTTTGAGAGAGCGAAGGATTCTCACTGGGTAGACAGGTATAGAAGGGTTAGGGCCAAAGTTGAGAAGAAGGGACTGGAATGCTATAGGCACAGTCTTCTTCTGTGATGTATCCTATTATTTCAACAAAGCAGCCATTTGACGAGATAGAGGAATGCTTTAGGATAGGACCATACCTTGTCTTAGCTCTGCCTCCCATTCTATGTTTGGCTCTCCCTATATTCTTTTTTTTTTTTTTTAAGATTTTATTTATTTATTTCAGAGAGAGAGAGTGAGAGAGAGCATGAGAGGGGTAAGGGTCAGAGGGAGAAGCAGACTCCCCACTGAGCAGGGAGCCCGACGCGGGACTTGATCCTGGGACTCCAGGATCATGACCTGAGCCAAAGGCAGTCACTTAACCAACTGAGCCACCCAGGTGCCCGGCTCTCCTTATATTCTTAAAACCTACTCTATGGGAATAATGAACTTCTCTGGGTTCCTTCTGGCCTTCCTACAGATATATCAGTAACTCTGAGATACTAGAACAAAGGAGATTAGCTCTGAATTTTGGCTGAGTGCTGCATCTTCAATGCATTTCTTCCTTTTTTTGATGTATTTTTTCCCTTCCGGAAATGCCAGTTCAGATCCTGCTTTTATGGAGGATGAGGTACTATTTAAAGATCAGGGAATCCCGGGGCGCCTGGGTGGCTCAGTTGGTTAAGCAACTGCCTTCGGCTCAGGTCATGATCCTGGAGTACCGGGATCGAGTTCCGCATCGGACTCCCTGCTCGGTGGGGAGTCTGCTTCTCCCTCTGATCCTCCCCCTCTCGTGCTCTCTGTCTCCCATTCTCTCTCTCAGATAAATAAATAAAAAATCTTAAAAAAAAAAAATAAAAATAAAGATCAGGGAATCCTTATCTCAAAGAGGAGTGCCTTTGGTTCAAGGTCTAGCATGATGTTGAGACCTCTAATGTAATTGGGAGTTCATAAACAGTGAAGGTTAGATTCAGTTCTCTCTAAGGTATTCTGGTATAATTGAAATGTGGGGTCTCTGAAGCGATACAGATGTGAGTTGAAATCCTGGCTTCAACTATTACTGGTTGCATGACCTTGGAAAAATTATGTCACCTCCTTCAGTCTGTTTCCTTGTCTGTATAATGTGATTAATAACATTGTCTTAAAATATAGTTCTAAGGAGGAATAATATAAAGTAACAGGCACAGTACCTTGTACATATGTGTGCTCAAAATGATTATGGTCACTATTCCAATGCTAACACTCTTTCGATTTGTTCCCTTTACAATACCTCTAACATAATTCTGTAAAATGCCTCTCCATCTCCAATGATATCACCCAAGTTAGACACTTTCTCTCATGTCTAGGATGTTATAATGGTCAATTAACTGGTCATTCAACCATTTGTCTCTTTTCCTCTCTCTTCTTACTTATCCCATGTTTTAGCATTTATGAATGTGGCTGCTTCTTTTTCCTATAGAAGAACAGGAGAAATAAAGCAGCAGAATGCCTGGTGCATAATCCAAACTATTTTTTTAAATTTTTTATTGTTATGTTAATCACCATACATTACATCATAGAAACTCTTTAGTCTGACATTCAAGGCCCTTTTTCAGTCCATAGAGTACTTCTGGGTCATTCACAGACTGTTTTGAACACAACACTGCTCCACCCACTTATATGGCAAGCTGCTCTAACTAAAGCCTTGAGTTACGATTTGTTACCTTGGAGTCTAGAAATATATATATTTTGTGTGATGCTTCCTCCATGTTCAATGAAGATATCAAAACCCTGCCAATTCTTCAGAGATACTTTGAACCTTAGCTTATATAATAAACTCTCTTTGACATGCTTAGCAGACTTGGTAAAAAAAAAAGGGAACATTTATTTTGCACTAGGCACTTAACATAATTATATCATTTAGTCCTCATAAAATCCTACAAAGTAGTTATTTTTAACCTTACTATTAATAGAGGACATTGAGACACCAAGTACTATAAAATTTGCCCAAGATTCTACGTCTAACTGACTGGTGGGATCAGGATTAGAATACTGGTAGCTCTACATGCACCCCGATGTTTATAGCAGCAATGTCCACAATAGCCAAACTGTGGAAAGAGCCAAGATGTCCATCAACAGATGAATGGATAAAGAAGATGTGGTATATATATACAATGGAATATTATGCAGCCATCAAAAGGAATAAGATCTTGCCATTTGCAACGACGTGGATGGAACTGGAGGGTATTATGCTGAGCGAAATAAGTCAAACAGAGAAAGACATGTATCATATGACCTCACTGATATGAGGAATTCTTAATCTCAGGAAACAAACTGAGGGTTGCTGGAGTGGGGGGTGGGGTGGGAGGGATGGGGTGACTGGGTGATGGACACTGGGGAGGGTATGTGTTCTGGTAAGCGCTGTGAATTGTGCAGGACTGTTGAATCTCAGATCTGTACCTCTGAAACAAATAATGCAATATATGTTAAGAAAGAAAAAAAGAAGAAGAAGAATGTAGCAGGAGGGGAAGAATGAAGGGGGGGAAATCGGAGGGGGAGAAGAACCATGAGAGACGATGGACTCTGAAAAACAAACTGAGGGTTCTAGAGGGGAGGGGGTTGGGAGGATGGGTTAGCCTGGTGATGGGTATTGAGTAGGGCACGTTCTGCAGGGAGCACTGGGTGTTATGCACAAACAATGAATCATGGAACACTATATCTAAAACTAATGATATAATGTATGGGGATTAACATAACAATAAAAAAATTAAAAAAAAAAAAGAATACTGGTAGCTCTAACTTCAAAATCCATGTTATTTCAACTACTTCGTTATGTACCATCTTGAATGGGAAAGTAAAGATAATGACACTTTCTAAGTGACCTTGAGCAAGTCACTTTTCTCTGTGTAGTTGTATTTTACCATCTTAAAAATGTGGTTTGTTCTCTCAAGCTAGGTGATACATAGGTAAAGTCTCATTTATTATTTGTTCATTACATTTTGTTATCAGTATTCTTTAATACTGATATTTATTTAATCAAATTATTGCATATGAAATAAAGAATCATTTATTAAAACAAGTGAAGATATGAACAGCATTTCACATACCTCTGAGCCATGGAACTTAGATCTTGAAGATACTCTTAGACAACCCCTACACTGTCCTTCCATTTTATAGATGGAGAGTTTGTGACTGAGACATTGAGAAATGTCACTTGGCCAAAGGGAGGGGGGGAAAGTTCGTGGCTGAGCTGAAACTCAGTCGCACTGATTCCCACTTGAATGATTTTCCCTTCTCATCTTGCTATGGGAATAGTTGTTTTCTTGGCAGGCAAATAAAGAGTCCCAGCACAGGTCAGGAGGGTGGGCTGCCTGCTGGAGGATCTCGCGAGCCTCGTCCTAGAAGTCTTTGCAGAGCCCGCTTGACCTCCTTGTTCCGCAGAGTGTAAATGAAAGGGTTGAGCATGGGAGTGACGACTGTGTAGAAGACAGCAGGGGCCCCAGCTCCTGCCTCCCCGGAGTGAGGCTGCAGGTAGATGCAGAGAGGTGGCTCATAGTACAGGAGCCCCCCTGTGAGGTGGGAGGTGCAGGTGGAGAAGGCACGGCGCCGCCCTGGGCCGTGCGGAAGCGCAGCACCGCCGCCACGATAAAGACGTAGGATACAACGATGAGGATCAGGCAACCTGCAACCACAAAGCCAGTGTTGGCCAACATGACAAGCTCATTAATGGTGGCGTCTGCGCAGGCCAGCCTGCGCACCGGGGGGATGTCACAGAAGAAGTAGGCAATGTGGTGAGGACCACAGTAGAGCAGGCGGAAGGTGAGGGAGGTGTGGATGGCAGAGCGCACAGCACCTACGGCCCACGTGAGTCCAGCCAGTCCTGCACACATCCGTCTCTTCATGGCCACTGGGTAGTGTAGGGGTTGACAGATAGCTAGGTAGCGGTCGTAGGCCATGACCGTGTGTAGGAAGCACTCGGTGCTGGCCAGGAAATGGAAGCAGTAAAGCTGTACAGCATAGCCCTCAAAGGAAATCACCTTCCCATCCACAGTCAGGAGGCCTGCCATGATCTTGGGCACGGTCACTGTAGACAAACAGGCATCCAGGAAGGAGAGGTGCCCCAGGAAGTGGTACATAGGGGAGCAGAGGTGAGAGTCAGAGCCCACAGTTATGAGAATGAGGAGGTTCCCGGTCAAGGTAATGCTGTAGATGAGGAGGAAGAGGAGGAAGAAGAGGGTAGGATGTTCAGCTGTGTATATCAGACCTTCCAGAAAGAAGTGGCTCACCACAGTCTGGTTGGGGTCTTCTGTCTCCATGGCCATCTTTTCACACACAAAGTGGTTAGTTATCCCCCTTTGTAACAAAACTGACATCAACAAACATAATAAACAGCCATTCCTCTTGGCTGAAATGTCATTAGCCATTGGGCTATGCCAGCTTGGTCTTGCCCCATAAATTAGAGAAAGATATACAAGTTCATTTCACTCTTTTGACATGTTCTGGTGTTTTCTTGCGGTTGTTTCAAAAATGAATCTTTCAACATGGGGATCCACAATCCTTTGAGGCACATAAAGGATGTAACAATTACTTGGAGAAATGCATTCCCTAAATAACAGCAAAATAAATATGGATTGGAAATCTTATTCTCATGGACCATATCTTTTTTGCAAATATTTCAGAATTGTGATGCCTACACTCCTAATTTACTCTGCCATACTGCAGTTGTGGATAAGCAGGCTCTTATTGCCATGTGACACTAGGGAGTTATATCCCATCCTTGGAGGTGAATTGCCCAGACTTTGGGTGCTGTTACATCAGCCGGGAACCCAGCAGTTCCATCCATTCTTCACCCAGAGGGAGTTCTTCGGAATTAACGGCCACCCATAGCCAAGTCTCAAGTGTATGACAACGAAGCCTTAGAGAATTGGCTGAATAACTAGAAGGACAAATTGTTAGTACATTTCTTGCTGTTCCTGTAAATCTCTGTTTCAACCTTTTGGAAAATGTATACCTGTGCCTTTATTGTTGAGTTGGAATTGAAATCTAAGAGTTTTCTTCAATTCTTTCCATCCTTTATCTCCTAAACCTATTTAGATTGCATTATGTGAAAAATTTCTTTAAACTCCTGATTTCTAGGGGCACCCGGGTGGCTCAGTCAGTTAAGCATCTGCCTTCAGTTCAGGCCGTGGTCCTGGGGTCCTGGCATCCAGCCCCGCATCAGGGTCCTGGGATCCAGCCCCACATTGGGCTCCCTGCTCAGTGGGGAGTCTGCTTGTCCCTCTCCCACTGCTCCTTGTGCTCTCTCAATCTCTCTCAAATAAATAAATAAATCTTTAAAAAAATAAACTCTTGATTTCTATTGTAGCTTCAATTCTCATGGACCTAACCCTGCATGTGAATATTTTATACCTATATTTTCACAATGGTTTTATGTTCCATTTCTCTCCCAGTTCCCGAATATATCAAATGGTTCTGTATTCAGGTTCTTTGTCAGTCTTCTTACAGTAACATTGTTTAATTTTTCTCTGCTCTTTACTGTTCCCCACTGCCTAAGGCATAAAAAGTATCGCTCTCTGATATTCAAAATTACCTATACATTGTTTCCATTATTATCACAAAATCTTTATCTCCTACAACCCCCTAAAGAAATCTCTCTTATGTAGGGATGCTCTTTGCCTCATCTTCTATGCAATTTGCCATAATCTCTCCCTGATCTCCTCACTGCATTCCATTTTTGAACATGAATGAAATTCATTTAATCTCTTACAAATCTACACTCTGTACTTAAGTTTGAAATTAATTCCTCTACAAGCCCTTTATGAATATTTTATCTCACACGGGTTTATTCATTCCTGAAACCTATGGTATTCACGATAACTATGAATAAATACCTAAGCATGTAGTGTCTCGACGACTTTAGTGTTCCACGTGCTATGTCACGTCTTCCCACGAGGAACACAGGGAAAATATCTTATGCCTTCTCTAGTTTCCCATGAATATTTTGGGGATAAAGCAGTTGAAATATTAAGAAGCCAAGTTTATTTCGATTTTTATAAACTTAAGTGTAAACCCCTGGTCAGGCAGGCACTCATTAGCAGAAAGAGAGGGATCATGGTGCTTAATTTCTCCGTTCCTCCATTTCTCAAATTAAAAATGGGGATATCATCATTTGTGATAATTATTATTTTACTTAGAATGTAGCAGGACACATAACATATGACCTTACATTTCTTCATTTTCACTAATTTATTCAATGCAGTAACGGAGTAATCCCTATTTCACAAGAAAGCCCATTTCAATGTTGGGTAGATCAATATATCATAATGTCCTTTATATCAGTGGTAGGTACATATCCCTGATATTTTAGCCAATTTAGTTTAAGATTTTCTCTCATCACACCCACTAGAATGGATGTCATATATATATATATGACATCCATTATATATATATATATCCATATATATATATATATATATATATATATATATATGACATATGGTAAGAAGTGTTACTGGATGTAGAGAAACTGAAACCTGTATACATTGCTAGAGAAAATGCAAAATGGTATACCCACTTTGGAAAACAGTTTGGCATTACTTAAAAAGTTAAACATAAAATTACCTAATGATTTGGCATTTCCATTTTTAGGAAGCTACACAAGAGAAATGAAAATGTATGTCCATATAAATGTGATTGTTTATAGCAGAATTATTCATAATAGCCAAAGCCTTGGAAACAATCATGTTTGTTGTTCATTGACTGGTGAATGGATTGAAAAAAAAGAGTATATTCACACAATGAAAATCATTCAGCAATAAAAAGGAACAAAATACTAATGCAGTTCATGAAATGGATAGAACTCAAAAATAGTGTGCTGGGGCACCTGGGTGGCTCAGTTGGTTAAGTGTCTGACTCTTGATGACTGACTCAGGTCATGACCTCAGGGTCGTGAGACCGAGCCCTGCATCAGGCTCCGCAATGGGCATGGAGCCTGTTTAAGATTCTTCCTCTCCTTCTGCTCCCTTCTCCCACCCCTCTCTAAAAAACCAAACCAAACCAAAGCAAACAAACAAAAAACAGTGGGCTAAGAGAGAAGCCAGACACAAAAGGTCACACATTGTATGCTTTCATTTTGATAACACATCCTGTCAAGACAAGTCTTTAAAGAGAGCATGTAGATTAGTGGATGCCTGGGACTGGGCTGAGACAGGGAATGAGCACAAATGGTCAGACAGATCTTTCTAAAGTGATGGAAATGTTCGAAAATTGGATTGTGGTAATAGTTGTGCAACTTTGTAAATTTACTAAGCATCATTGAATTGTATACTGAAATAGGCTAATTTAATGGTTGTGATGTATACTTTAATAAACTGTTAAAGAAATCTAAAGAAGGAAAGTCTGCTGAGTGACACAAAACATGATTTAAATAAATGGAAAGATACTGTTTGCTCAGGATGAGTATAATAAAATATTTACATTCTTTCTAATTTTTAAAACTGTTTATTTTGAAATGTTCAATTTATAGAAAAGTTAAAAAAAAAGAATAAGTCATGGGAATAAAAGGCACAGCATAGGGAATATAAAAAAACAGAACACGGGACACCTGGGTGGTTCAGTTGGTTAAGCGTCTGCCTTTGGCTCAGGTCATGATCCCAGAGTCCTTCCTGCTCCTACCTCTGTCTGCTTCTCTCTCAGCCTGCCGCTCCCCCTGCTTGTGTGCACTCTCTCTCCCTCTGAGATATAAATAAAATCTTAAAAAAAAAAAAAAGCAGAGCACAGCTTGAAATCTGAATAGGGTGATATCCCGTGTAATGAAGGGATTGCAGCTGACAATCTCCAAGGCACTAGGATACAAGAAATGAGTAGGTGTTCTGGAAAGAGGTAGACTTGTGTTCAAATCCAGGCTCCATGCAAGAGAACTAGCTTGTTATGAAGTCCCTTGAAATTTCTGAGACTTAGTTTCCTCATATGTAAATGGATTAAAAAATACTTAAGCTGTAAAGTTTTACAAGGATTCCAGGTGTGCTAGAGTAACTGCGAAATAATTTACTTGCTGAATGACCACTATTATAATTCTACATCCAATATTCTATGACTTCATGCCCATCTTTGAAATAGCTCTACCATGCACCCTTCTACTTTCTCTATAATCACTATAGTTAATAACTTGAACACTCACACTTGATATATTTTCATTTCTATTAATTGGTCACACAAGTATCTGTCATGCTTCTCTCAATTTTTCCATATGATGCTTTCTTCATTCTCCACTTAAGAAAATGGAGATTCTGGGGCACCTGGGTATCTCAGTTGGTTAAGCAACTGCCTTCAGCTTAGGTCATGATCCTGGAGTCCCGGGATCGAGTCCCGCATTGGGCTCCCTGCTCAGCGGGGAGTCGGCTTCTCCCTCTGACCCTCCCCACTCTCATGTGCTCTCTCTCTCTCTCTCATTCTCTCTCTCTCAAATAAACACATAAAATCTTAAAAAAAGAAAATGGATATTCCACCATCTGAAGCCCAATCAAAACTTTTCAAGGCAACTTAGGTTCCTCTCTGATATCTGAACATAACATTTTCCTTCCTTGTAAATAGTCAATTCCTCTTAGTAGTGCTTTATGCTGCATTGGGCTGTATGTGTATCTCCTGAGGACCTAGAAACACATGTCTTTTATATTTCAGATACTCGATCAAAATAGTTGAGCAAAGGCTACCAGATGCTTTCCCTACAGCAGTGGTACAAGAAGAGATTCAGGGGGAAAGGTGAGCTTTAGAGCCCACAGTCATGAGGATGAGAGAGTCTCAGTCACAGTGATATAGGGTGTGCTGCTCAGGAGGAAGTGACTCACCTGCTTGGAGTTGGACCCTTTGTCCCCATGACCATCTTTTTACTTGGTTGGTTAATTGCTCCTCTTCTTACTTATCTGAGTCCAATTTTTGTATTTTAACATTTCCTTTTTCTAAGAGGTCACCTCCAAGTGCAGTTTGCCTCATGGAACATATAAAGACTTATAAGATTACTGTGCAGGTCTTTAAAAGTCACAGAATTTTACTATTGCCTGCTTCCTTTGTGTATGAATTCCTCAGTAGAGAAATTACTCATTGCGTTTGGCACACAAGGTAGAGCCAGGGGGTGAAAGCGCTCATGTCCTATCCGAGTAAATACATTATCTCCAAGAGAGCCTGGAAAATCCAACTCCTACTGAAGAACTTGCAAAACTTGATTTCTTCCAGACTTTTACTATCCTGCTTTTTAAAAAGATTTTAGAGCTTCAGATGGTGATGGGCAAGGCCTTTTTTCTAGGAGGCATGGAAAAGTTTATCAAACTCGGATAAATTATTGCCTGGAGTCTGCCTTTTATTTCATTGGCAGGAACCTAATAGTCCCAAGCTTTACACATCCAGAGTGAGATTTTGTAGTCTGAGCTCTACACATTCTCCCAAAGCTTGGGATTGTGTGTTCACTGAATAATCAGAATGGCAATTCCTGGGGTTTATGCTCTTTGGTATGGTTTATGGATTTTGTCTCTTTAAATTATAAGGAATTGTCTTTCTGCACATACTTTTTCTAGTCCCTTCAGTGGGTCAAGCTCAATGTTTGAATTTTTCTATCTTTTTTGTTTCAATCTTTTTTTTTTTTTTTTTTTTTAAGATTTTATTTATTTGCGAGAGAGAGAATGAGAGACAGAGAGCATGAGAGGGAGGAGGGTCAGAGGGAGAAGCAGACGCCCCGCTGAGCAGGGAGCCGGATGCGGGACTCGATCCCGGGACTCCAGGATCATGACCTGAGCCGAAGGCAGTCGCTTAACCAACTGAGCCACCCAGGCGCCCCTGTTTCAATCTTTTTTTTTGTTTTTGCGATGCTTTTATTGAGAGCAAGGGAACGATCCCAGTGTAAGCAGCCTTCAGTTCTGAAATGTATCTCCATCTGGATCTGCATCTTAACTTTCACAACCTTTACCATTATTCTCTTATTTCATCCCAGCTGGATGATTAGAAAAATGGTCTCCCACAAGGTTTCCTCAACTGTCTCCTGTCTCCTTGAATGAGACAATTTCCTGCCTGTCGCTGCCTGATCAAATCCCAGCCACACGTGTCTCACCGCTCCCCCTGGCAATGCAAGCCATCCCATCCTCGCACCCTTCCTCACTGTGCTCCATAACGGTTTCACTTCACAATTCAAGACTATCTAAAATCTGACAGAGTGTTGTCTATTTATTCTTCTTTCCTCCACCCCTCCTCTATTCAGTACGCTGCTCTATTCAAGTAGATTTCTTCATTCTCTCCTAAATTTATCACAATTTTCTCCTGTTCTCACTCTGCTCTAGTCCACCTTGCAGAAATCAACCTTCATTTTTACCTGATCATATCTCCAAAGCTTCTTAGAGCTTAATGTGCATCTGAATCCCCTGAGAGGTCATGATCCTGGAGTCCCGGGATCGAGTCCCGCATCGGGCTCCCTGCTCAGCAGGGAGTCTGCTTCTCCCTCTGACCCTCCCCCCTCTCATGTGCTCTCTCTCTCAAATAAATAAATAAAATCTTTAAAAAAAAAAAAAAATCCCCTGAGAATCTTCAGATACAGAGTCTAATCCCCCAGGTGTGGAGTAGGGCCCGGGATTCTGCCGTTCTGACTCCTCCCCCATGATGCTCATGCTGCTATTCCATGGGTTGCACTTTGAGAAGCAAGAATCTAAAGCACTATTTGAGATTAGATTGAGCTTTTCTCCCGCAGGAAGTTTTCCTATTCCGTCTAAGAGTGTCCTGGCTCCTCTGTGAACTCCAGTGGCCTTGACAGTGTATTGTGGTAGGGACCCTGTTCCCACACTGGCCTAGTGTACTACTTCCCTCTTCTGTGAGCCCCCAGGAAGAAGGCCTGTGCTATGGGGTTTTGTGCTTTCCATGAGCATCTTTGAAAGAGCACAGCAGAAAGAGCATGAACTTTGGAGTCAGATGGACTTAGGCTTACATCCCATCATCACCACTTATTAGCAAGATGGCTCAGTTTCTCAGCTCACGCTCAGTATGTCAACTCCACATCTTTAAAAGTGTTCTGTTAACAGTAGGCATGAACCCTGGGACACGTGACATAGCACAACATCCTCACTGTTTCTGAACCGCTTACCAGCCCACCGATTTCTCCATGACCCGTTCAGTATGAGACCATTACTACTTCACAGAAAAGCCTATTCCACTATTGCACGGTTCAGATACGTTAGAATATTCTTTACATGCTGTTCAAATCAAGATACCTCACTTCCTTCAGTTAGTTCTCTCTTTGCCCTTTGAAAGCAATGAAATAGTCAAACTATGCAATAAATGCAAACAGAAGCAAATTTTGATAAAATTGTTCATTCCATAGTCTATCACTTCTAGCATATGAAAAAATCTGGCTAGTGGCTGCCAGTGTTGCTATTTTTCTGTGATTCCTCTTTTCTCGTCTCTCTGTTAAGAACATTTCCTGTAGATACCAATTTGTAAGAACATTTTATGGAAACACTGGGACTAGAACAATTATAGAGCTTTTGAATATCAAAATAGAAGGTAGTTTAGAGATTATGTTGCTTAACTTTATTTTACAGATGAAGAAAATGAGTCCTAGAGAGATTAAGTAAAAGAGGGGTAAATTGAAATGTTCTTCAGGAATTTAGAAATAAGCATAATCAGATTTCTTGCTGAATATTAAAATTAAAAATTAGTACATAAGTGATCTGAACAGATATATATAAACGTAACTTAGATGGGATGACTATCAGATCATGACAGCAAAACATAGAAATCAAAATATTTCTAAAAAATATAATATATAATACATTAAAATACACAAAATATATATAACATACAAAATTTTTATAAATCCACCTAAATAACTATAAGAAAATAGCTGGAAATAATCTAAACATGAATAGAAAATATGGGAGAGTACTCCTACCAGGTATTTAAAGGTATTTTTAAAATACAGCTATTCAAAAAGTTTGTGCTAACAGACATATTAATGGAATTTGTATTTTGTCTGTCTGTGTTATATATACACATATATATGAAACATATGCATACATATAATATATCTATATGTATAAAGGATATTGTGAAATAAGATGAAGTACATGTAAGAATTTAGTATATTTAGAAGGTAGCATATTAAGCATGTGTGGGTGACAAGTATTTAATAAGGGTAATGTGACAATTAGCTAGTCATTTGGGAGATGAAAGCTAACACAATTTTCCAATTTGCTTCTTTCTCTAATATAAAATCCTACTTGGATCAATTACTTAAGTTTTAAAATACGAAGCCAGAGAGTTATTTGAATTTTAAAACAAGAAGCCAAATTTAGAAGGAAGCCAAAGCACACTGAAAATTCAAACTCTAAACAGTAGTATGTTCTTAGTTACTATTTTTAACACTGGAGAAACATTCAGGCTAGTGCTTTTCCTCTCTGTTTTATTTTTCTCACCCTCAGGGCTACAAAACCTCAAAACAAACTTGAAAACAAAACACCTTCCCTAGAGGTGAAGTTACGTAGAAAACAGGATTCCCTGTAGTTCCTTCTAGTGGAGAGTTCAAACTGTAGACTCAGACTTAGGTTCACCCCTCAGCTCAGCTGCTGTTTTAACTGTGGTTGGAGGATAGGTGAAATTTGTTCCTTGTTGTGTTATGTTTTTTGGTGTCTTATTAAAAAATTGATAACATGTATTTTATAGTTCTCTATTAAAAGTTAAACAACATACTAAGTTTTTGATGTGAGCCTTCATTTTGGTGCATGATGTGTCATTGGCCTCAGTGGGAAAGGAGGTGCTTATGTTTGCGTTCCTCTGACTTCGCGGCAGTCTGTTCTGCCCAGGAGGCTTACTGATAGAGTTCTGCCTCCTCCTGCCCTGCGGGATGCCGAGGTGCCCGTGACACTCTGCTTTGTATATGTGGCCAAATAGAGTTTGTAAACTGCCTTTTCCTAGCCCCAGGGCTGCTCCTCCTAAAGCGGTTAATTAGACTTTTCTAGAGCATTCTCCTAGGAACATCCTTAAGGGAGTTTTGTTTTTCCCCTCACACAAAAACTTCTAGCTACTCCTTTCCTCTGACTGACTAGATTTTACAAGACCTTCAACTCATCTGTGATCCTGTACTTCCCATGATGCCGGCTTTACAAATCCTAGACCTAACGCTCTTTCTCGGTCTCCTTTTCCTGAACTACTACCGTACTTATTGGACACTGAATTGTACCAATTGTTTCTTATTCATTTCTAGCCAGATATTTTATCTCTATACTCAGATACAAATGAACTTGCTTCTCAGAAGACCACAGGCTCATTTAGAACAGACAACAATGTCATAGTTTTGGAGTTATACTGCATACATTTCTGTTGAGTTGAGTTGGCTTGCCTCTTCATGCATATTTAGATGTGTAAGGTGGCATCTTGGCTGTTATAACAGAGAGCAAGAAAGGCTTGATCATACACATTTCATCTTTGAAAGTTTTGGTCCAGAGAAATTAGTTCGAAAGTAGTTCTTATTCATTATCATCATTTTATTTAACAAATGGAATTGATCTTGGAGAATAGAGTGAACCTTCTTAGGTTGTCCTTACCCATGTACATTTGAAACAACAAAAGCATCTCTAGCACCCCGTATCCCAAAACCTAGGAGTGAAGGGCCTCCAAGAGCTACTGGCCACATTCTCACAAGGAAAACCAACAGGACAGGCTTCGGGTCATCATCTTGCCACCAGGTCTATGCCCCAACCCATCCTGCTCCTCATTCATACTCAACAGTTGTGGGAAAATGCCAGAATGTGGTAGCACATACATTCTCCCACCACCTCACATGATCTGTTTTGCTGATCTCCATGGAAACACCAGGGGATCTAGTCTATGTTTGGGGAACAAGAAAGCTTATCCTTGACATACCTCCCTCAGTTTTACCAAAGTGGAGCCCTGTGCAACCTGAGAAGGCTAGAACTAGTGAGGTAGTGATGCAGTGCACATGAAGAGCTCCCTCACAGTGTGGGGGAATTGCCTCCACAAGTTCAAGTCCATCAACCAATTTTGTCAAAGTAAAAGGTTGAGAGCAGGAAGTATGGAAGGGCCACACTCACCCTTGACTTCAGTTTCCCACAGCTACATGGGAATAATAAAACCTGCCTCACATAATTGATGTCAAGGTCAAACCTCATGTTTTGCATGAAGGTTATTTGTAACATGGAAAAAGCAATATGGGAATCAGCTCAAGGATTAGAAGCAATACTAAACATGTAGATTGATGCCCATAGAGGATCAGACTTCTCATGTGGATTTTTACTTATCTTGGATCTTTTCTGCAAGCTTCCATCCTTGTTGAGTTGCTTTGCCTGATTCCCATTGGATTTGAAGGAAGAAATACGAAAAAATCCTGTTTGAAAGCAGGAAGAATTCCAGAGTTTCCATCTGTGCACCTAGGAGTCTTCTACTCTCTGCATGGATCCTTCTTCCTTTCTGCCTTAAATCTCCCCAGTTATCAGTGTCCCATCTGGTGTCCTAAGTCTTAGTGTCTTCTGCATGTCTGCGATGCATGAGTCAGTGAGGCTGCCCATCTCTGCGACCTGCCAGCCTCCACAATGCTGTCTTCATCTCTTTGTTACGGAGTGTGTAGATGATGGGGTTGAGCAAGGGAGTGATGACCGTGTAGAAGACAGCAACCACGCCATCCAGGGGTTCCTGAGAACCAGGACGAAGGTAAATGAAGGTGCAGGGCACATAGTAAACAATGACAACGGTCAGGTGGGCGGCACAGGTGGAGAAGGCGTTGCGACGCCCATCGATGGACTGCATTCGCAGGATGGCGGCCACTATATACCCATAGGAAGTGAGGATAAGCATAAAGCAGGTGAGGGCCAGGAACCCAATGTCCACAAAAGTGACCAGCTCATTGATGGTGGTGTCAGCACAGGCTAGACGCAGCATGGCAGGAATGTCACAGAAGAAGTAGTCTACCCGGTTTGGACCACAGAAAGGCAGCCGGAATATGAAGCTTGTTTGGAAGAGTGAGTGGACGGTGCCTCCCAGCCAGGTGCCAAAAGCCAGGAAGTTACAGACATTGCGGGTCATAATGGTGGCATAATGTAAAGGCTTACAAATGGCCAGGAAACGATCATAAGCCATGAGCGTGTAGAGGAAGCATTCAGTACAGCCCAGGAAATGGAAAGAAAAAAGTTGGATTGCACAGCCTCCAAAGGAGATAAGCCTGCTATCCAAGAGAAAGCCAGCCAGCATCTTGGGGACAATGGCAGAGGAGATGGTCATGTCCAAGAAGGAGAGGTGACACAGGAACCAGTACATGGGGCGGTGGAGCCGGGTGTCCACCAAGACGGTGAGGATGATGAGCCCATTGCCAGAGACGGTGAGGGCATAGATGACTAGGAAAGCCAGGAAGAGTGGCACCCCCAGCTGTGGTGGGTGGTGCAGGCCCACCAAAATGAAGTGAGACACAGCAGTCTGGTTTCCACTGTGCATTTCCTTGCTGTTCACATCTGCCAGAAGAAGTAGCAGAAGGGAAAGCTCAAGGCCCATTAAATTCTGTAGGCATGGAACACATATTCTGTGTCATTCCCGAGCATGGACACAAAAGGGTCTCAGAAAGAGACAGATCGTGCTCCAGCTCTTGTTCTTAATCATTCTGTCATCCCCACACCCAACCACCCCTCACCCCCACCCACCTGCCCAACCCTTGATTTTTGGAGTTCTGCTTGGTTCCGGAGAGTGATTGTTTCGTCCAAGGTTCTGTGACAGATTATGTGTATGTAATTCAGGAGACTGAAGGAAAGACCATACATAGAGCTCTTCATGTCAGGAAGAAGTACAGTCATATAAAGCCTAAATCAATCCATGAAGAAATGGCTATCCCATTGTTTTCCTTCACTTCCATCTCTGATCTATGGCGTAATATCAGAGACATAAGTAACAGCTTATTTATTTAACAACATGAGAGTTGGAATTATATTTCCTAATATAGATGTGCCCAATAAAAATCAGCATAGATTTTTAAGCATGCATTACTTGGGCCACACATTGAATGAAGTTGTAGGTAGGAATAACCATCTTCATCAACTGCATCTCAAAACTACACATGCCATTTTAAATTTTTCAAGATAATGAAACAATACAAAATCTCATCCACAAGGCACCTGTTGTCATCTTTTCTCTCTGCTTCTGGATAAGTGCAGTCTATCTGTCAATCCATCCATCCATCCATCCATCCATCATCCGTACATCCATCCATTCACCCATCCATCCACCTGGCCATTCACTAAGGAAACATGTATTGTATCTTAAGAGCATGGCCTCAGAGGTCAGACCAGAATTAATAATCCCAGCTTTTCCACTTATACTTGTTGGTAAACTTGGGAAAAGCCATTTCTCCTTTCCTTGCTGAATTCTATAAGTGGGGACAATCATTGTGCCCATTTCATGGGATTGTTGTAAGGATTAAATAAAATCACCTGGTCCATAGCAGCACTCAGTTAACATCAGCTGTTATTTCCCACCAGCTATGTGGTGTGGTCCTCATTATTAGGCAAATTTAGTCATCGCCCTTGTGCCAGCTTTTTGGGGATTGAGCAGTTTCCTGGTCATGAGACTTCCCTTGTTAAACCTAGGAGCGTCCAGGGCACACAGAGACAGGTGGTCACCCTCAGGAAGGTCTAAACCACATAGAAACTAAATAATCCCTCACCATAGAGCAATAGAATCTATTCTGAAAGAATTTCAGAGAAAATTCTTAGAGATTTCCCAGAGGCTTCCTTGCTTACCAACCTTATTGGCACCAGAGCACCCAAGGGCAAGGTGCAAAATTACTGGCATGGGCTAGAGAACAAGGAGCTTTGTAATATGGTGTGGACTTATTTCCCCAGCCTCCCCTCTCTGTGCTCCATCCCACAAATTTGTGCTATGGCCAGACATTCTTTCCTGTTTCCTTTGACATCAGTCCCTTTAATCTAGAAGGGACTTGTTCTGCTGATGCCTGAAAATTTTCTACTCATCTTTCAAGATCTCATTCATGTGTGATCTACTAAGGAAAGCCTTTTCTCCCTTTCCCCCAAATGGTCACTCGGTCTTTGTAGCCTCCACAGTCCTTCATGTTTCCCTGGGCTCCCGAAGCATGCTGCAATTCACCCTTCTGAGCGTCTGATTTCCCCCATTAGACTGTGAGCTCCAAAGGGACTTTGTCTCATTTTCTTTTCATCCTGTATTTGTGGCATATCTTGCACTGGAAGATTCTATTTTTTTTAAGGTATGTTTCTTTATTTTAGAAAGAGAAAGAGAGTGGAAGGGAGGGGCAGAGGGAGAGAGAGACCCAGGCAGACTCCACGCTGAGCGCAGAGCCCCACACCAGGCTTGATCCCACGACCCTGAGATCACAACCTGAGCCGAAACCAAGAGTTGGATGTTAACTGACTGTGCCACCCAGGCTCCCCTTGCACTGAAAAATTGAAAAATTCTTAAATCCTATTGAATAAATTCATTCTCCTCTGTCTGGATGTCCCTGTTATCTAGACACGGAATCCGGGATAATATCACTTAGGTCTTAATGTAGCTCCTGAAATCATAAGAATTCCAATACCGACTATCACTACTTACTAGTTACATTATTTTGAACAAATCTCTTAATATTCTTAGTCTCAGTTTCTCCTCTGTTAAAAAAAAAAACAACACAGAGAGACAGAGAGAGAGAGAAGAGGAGGTAGTGTAGATTCCCACCCAAAAAAAGAAATCGCAATCTCTCCCACATCCATATCAATTCACATTTTAAATTTAGTTCTTACACATACAAGATCAATTCTCCTGCGAGCCCCAATTCCCTTTTGTTCTGTACTTTTTCTCTTGTCTCCCCACTGTCCTGCCATCTCCGTCTCCATTCATTTTTACAATTTCTTCTCTGTACATAGAAATAATAATTTCTCCCCTGGGAAAACCAAAAAATTCCCTCTTTCCCCCATTAGAAACTAAAACTGCTCCAGTTACATGGTGTATACAATTTAGTCAGGATCACATGATATTATCAACAATTGATAGACTCATCTATGTGATGGGAAAAGAAGGAGTCTCCAGGCGCAGTCCTGGGGAAAAGGACGTTAGTACCCATATACTAGCATTCTCTGGCCATTTCAAACCCTGGATGAGCTGAACTAGGCTTAAGCTAGACCCTGAAACTCATCTGGGTCAGAAAACTGAGGCAATCCGGTGAGCAGAGCATAAAA
This sequence comes from Halichoerus grypus, assembly GCF_964656455.1. Classification (NCBI taxonomy): domain Eukaryota; kingdom Metazoa; phylum Chordata; class Mammalia; order Carnivora; family Phocidae; genus Halichoerus; species Halichoerus grypus. The sequence goes on along the minus strand of NC_135722.1, from coordinate 92,486,497 downwards.
GTCCTCCCCTCGCACCGTGTATTTGTAAAGCACAGGCTGTTAGGAGATCTTAGCTGTGCTCTCTGTTCCCAACACCTCTCACATACTTCTAATAAGTATGTGTCTCAGAAGAATTTCCATCACTCCACCTCTGCCTGCCTTCTGGAGTCTTCTCTGCTTATGGCTTTTACCTGGTTGTGACTCTGCCATGAGGCCATGGCCTGCTGCTTGCTTCAGCTCCTTGCTTTGTGCTGTTTCTTGTGGAAGCCCCTTCTTGAGCTGGACAGGTTCCCTGGGCTCTCTGAGACGCCCCAGCTTGACTTCATCCCTGTGATCTTTCTGTACACTTCTCTGGGCGCGTCCCTCCTCTTTATAGCTTTGTTCAAAGGGTTGGCAGCAATGTCCCTGGGCTTTGAGCTCTGGGTCTCACTTTCTGGCAAGCAGCTTCTTCCTTCCTGTAGTCCCCATGGGGTGGGGGCCAGCACTGACATCACTTCTGCTTCCCCCTTCAGGGGAATTAACTTGCACGAAATAAGGTGCAGTGGGGCTTTGTTAACAGCAAAATGTGAGCCAGGGCTCTTCCAGGAAGTCTGCTTAGTTGCTAGTGGTGTCCCTGAAGCATAGGATCCTGCTGAGAGCAGGACCTGATCAGGAGTCAGGAAGGATCACACCTCCTATTTCTCACCTGTAAATTGGAGATAATGTTGCCTTATCTGTTTATCCCATAAAAGTGTGGGGAGGGAATTTGAAAGAACTTTAAAGCCAAAGATGCTACATGAATGCCATATGTTAATTACCTAAAAGTGTCCTTTGAATTTCACTCAGCTTGAAAGAGTGAATTCCTAGGACAAGCTACACTGTTTCAGGCAGAAATATCTTGATCATCCAATAGGCAAATTAGAGACTAAACTAGATGGAGTATGTAATTTTGACAATCCCTTAAAAGTCAAACACACTTGGGGGCACCTGGCTGGCTTAGCCTGCAGAACGTGTGACTCGGGATCTCGGGATTGTGAGTTCAAGCCCCACGTTGGGTGTGGAGCCTACTTTAAAAAAAAAAAGTCAAACACACTTAGAGCTAGAAGGCACTTTAGAGAAATAATCTAGAGCACACCCCCATTTTAAACTTGAAAAAAGAAACTGCATTCTAAAGAGAATAGGACTTTTTCGAGGTGAAAGATTCTACTGCTTAGGTATTGAATAAAATCTCTAAGTCTATATCAATAAATGATAAGAAATCCCCCATGTATGAGAATAGAGGAACGTGTAATTCTGGAATAATGCTGGAAAAATATAGATCAATAAATATCTGTTGGAAACATTTTGTTTTCTAGCATGTGTCAGTTATTTACCTTGAACCATTGTTAGTGTGCAATTTTTATGTAACACGTTGTGAGATCCAGCTATGCACTTGGTCAATTTTTTGAATGAGCCATTCTCCACTTAAGAAATTATAAAAAGTCAACATCAGTTTATTAGTACATTTTCCTATTATAAGGACATGAATTCCTAGTTTTTCTATACTTCCTCATGATACAGATTTAAAGCGAGATTTAGGGTTCTGCTGAGAGAGAATTCTACATATAGAGAGGAAGATGTAAGGAAGTTAAGACTCCAAACACCTCATCTTCCCCTGTCACAGGGAGCTTGTAAGTTCTCTGGTGGTATCTCTGATGGGAATAAATATTTACTTAGAAAGATACCAGGCAAAGGAACACTTGATTACAAACTGGGGCTTTGGTTCCAAATTCTGATGTGGATCCTTGGCCTTGGAATGTCAGGAAAGCCCTTTTATCTATATTAGGAAGCCTGAGTGGCTGTTTTTCTGCCCTACAGCTCCCTTTGCTTCCCATTTGACTTTCCTTATTGATGGGGCCATGGAAGGTCTTCCAGGAGGGGGTGACAATTTCAATGTAAGTAACAACTAACAGGGAGGGTCTGAGAACCTCCAATCTTCATATGTTTAAATAAAGAAGATACTGAAGCCCAGTGGCCTTCTATTACGATGATAAAATAATGCCTTATTTTGTTGTGGAGACTGGGATGAAACAGTAAAAATCAAAAACCAAACCCCACACACTTTGACTGTGGATTATTAACTATAATATCAGATGAACTTCCTAGTTTGCTAGTGCTCTCATGTAAAATTAGGGAATGAGAAAGGACAGAGTTCTGAGAACTGGAGTGGGTATGGTGGCCCGATTTGGATGGGGCAGTCCCTGACTCCCCGATCCCACACCGAATCTCCCTACCCAGAAAAATCCCTCCTGCTCCATCTGGTGAGGCTGTTCTTGCCTTGCTTGGAGATCTAAAAGCCTCTCCTTCTAAGAGGAAGGAAGTTTTCCTCAGTCTCACACCTCAAATGCCCTTTCTCCCTCCCAGGCCACCACCACCTTCCCGGCATTAGTTTCAGTCAGGTGAAAATGAATTCCAAAAGAATCTGACCAAGGAGAAAAGACGGCCCTTAGACATTTGGATAAATTATCACTATGAGCCTTCCAGAAGTTCTGCAGGCATCGTGCTAGCTTGGTCAGATGACAGTAGCCTTACACCATTTCCTTACTGATTGGTTGACTGATGCTTGGACTGCACAGTGGCTTATGCTAAATAGAAATACAGGGAAAGAAATCTAATGACTTGAGAAACTGGCGATGTGGACGTGGATTTATCACACATGTGCAACCAGTCTACTCAGGTGCAAACCATATCCTCGGAAGGGCAAGAACGTATTCCTTTAACAAGACTCTAAGAATGAATTGATAAAGGATATGACCGGGAGCCAAGAATACTGGTTGGAATTATTGCAATTGAAATGAACTTTTAATTTTTACAGTGTTTTAAGGATCATAAGTAGTGGGTCTTAACTCGCAGATGAGAGGTGGGGCAAACTATCAGGGTGAGTAGTCAGAACAATGTAGTGGTCCAAATCAATCAAAGAGCAAAAAGCTTTGCCAGCCTCAAAAATCTTTCCTTATTGATTAATATAACCACATCCCACCAGGTGTCATAAACAGAGGCCCAAATTGAGCCACCAAGGGTGTCAGTGCCCTTCCCCCAATTCCTGGGTGAGCCAGTTCACTGATTCAGGGCCACTTTGGAGAAAGACCAGGTATTCCCTATAGTAACAACATGGCCTGCACTGTGCATATTCTTCCTATCTTTCCCCAGATGGACCTGTATTCCATGCAGTAACTATGCCAGAAAGATAACCAGACCAATTACATTTCTTGAACTTTGGCTTTGTCGGGTGAGAAATGGTGCTCTGAACCAAGTCTGCCTTAGCAGCATGTCAAGTTACCCTGCAATATACCCTAGTTCGCGAGTGTGGAGTTGCAATGGGTGTTCTCAGCAACTGAGAGAATCTCCGGATTGGCTTCCCGCCCATGGAGTAAGTAAGAAGTGTTTTGATAGAGAGGGTCACACGGTAGCCCTGGGGCTCCCCACTTCCAACAAAAGAGTCATGAAATTTTTTGTGTCTTTGGAGAGGCCACCGGAGATTGACTATTAACAAAGATTTAAAGATTCAGGATGGAAATTTCGAGGTCATCCCCACTTAATTCTGCAGTGTGACAGGTGCAGAAAGACAGAATTGCAAGCGTAATGAAATGGTGACTAATCTCACAGCTCCAGATCTAGACGTGGTCTTGCTAGAATGTACCTACACAGCCAATCAGCATGGCGGCACCTCCACCTCATAGAGACAATGCATTTGTAACAGTTTCCAAATACGTAGGTGTATATTAAAACCTTCAACATACAGAAGTTTTTTTTTTTTAAGATTTTATTTATTTATTTGAGAGAGAGACAGAGCACAGAGGGAGAGAGATAGGGAGAAGCAGACTCCCCACTGAGCAGGGAGCCTGATGTGGGGCTCGATCCCAGGATCCTGAAATCATCACCTGAGCTGAAGGCAGTCGCTTAACCGACTGAGCCACCCAGGTGCCCCCAGAAGTTTTAATGTATACCTATGTATTCTGAAAGTGTTACAAATTAGATGTATATGTAATGCATGTATAATACACATATATAAATACTAATAAAACAAAATATGCATAACCATGATCCAGTTTAAGAATAAAATGTTACAAGAACCACTGTAGCATCTCTGTGCTTTTCTTCCATGGCATCCTCTGCTTTCCACATGAGAAGTAATAACTATCCTGAAATTTCTGTTACTCCTTCCCTTGATTTTCTTTTGTCAGTTCAGCAAATATATATGCTCATTCGTATTTTGAACTTCATATAAATGGAATCATACAGCAGTATTCTTACCTAAAAGGTATGTTTTTGAGACTCACTGATTTTCATGGCTGTGGTTTATTCATTTTTTTTAACCTCTGTGGTTCTCTTTTATGAATAAAGCCTGTTTTTCATCTCTCTCTCCTTTCACAATGTTCTCTTTCTAAACAACCCTTGAGTTGTGAACATTTTTTTGCTATATGTAAGCAGAGCTGCTAAGGATATGTTTATACATGGTAGGAAGCACACATGTACAAAATCTATGTAGGTCCCTGGAGAGGGTCTGCTGGACCACACAGAGTGCAGATCTGTACCTGTGTTGGAGATCTCATGTCTCCACATTAACTAGGATTGTAAAAGAACTCTTGTAGTCCCCATTCTTGCTAGTACTTGGTATATTCACAGATGACACATTTTTTTGATCTAATCTTAATCACATAAGTTTATATATTATTGTAGCTTAAATATGCATTTCTATGATTACTAAGACGTTGAGCATGCTTTCTTTGGGTTTTCAAACTTTCTTGTTCTCCATTTCTCTGAAAAGTCTGTATGTGACTTTTGCCTATTATGTTTGTTTTCTTTACTTCTTGAGTCAATATTTTTCTCTATTACAACTACTAATACTTTTTGTTTTCCATTTAGTTTATGTATATTAAATATCTTTTCTCAATGTATAACTTAACCTTCTCTCTGACTTTATAATGTCTTTTGATAATTCAACCACATCAAAATTGAGAATGTCTACTTAATTCTTTTTGTGCCTTTTAAAGAGAAATCCTTCCCTACACTTTGTATGGATTTACTGCAAGCTAATTTTTTTTTTTATCACATATGTGTCGGTATAGTTTTGGATCATGATTTTTGCATAACTATTTCCCTGTAGTGACTTGTTCACTCACGAACACACAGGATATTATGCGGGTTAACAATACTGATGACATCATGCTAATAGGAGATGGTGTGTGGGAAATAGAATATAACCCAGATGCCCTGCAAATTCATATGTGTACCACATCATGGGAGTCAATCTTACGGAAACAAACTGCCACCTCAGTGACATTTCTGGTCATCTAGTTGCCGTGTGATGAGTTAGGCTAGTCCACAAAATCTGGTCCAATCTGATAACGTTCAGCAATGTCAGCTTGTACTTTGCTCAAGCAATGTCAAACTTGCACTTCTTTTATTTCATTTTACTCCTGAAGTACCAAACAAGTGATTCCAAGAATGTATGTGACAGACTGACATAGGACAAAGGACACAACTTCCCCTGGCATTCCTATTGCCACATGGGGATGCTCTCCAAGGTTTCATTTTCTTGGCACACTACATGATGAAAAATATCTGGCCTGTAATATGACATAAAATTCTAGAATTACTGGCTTTAATCCCCCTACTGAAAAAATATTTGCACTAACACATAAGGCAGTAATATTTCTACTCTGCCCTCTTCCTTACCCAGACAATGAATCTAGGGAATTCCATGGGAAGCCCCTGCATATAACTACTTCCAGACGTAAGAATGAATCATAAATGACTGAAGCATATATTGGCAAGATCAAAACATAGTTTTGTCTTGCAGAAACAATGGTGTGATTCACCCCATTGGCAACACTGACACGCTGAGTGTCCTATAAGACAATGTGTTGAAGAAGACAGAAGTCCTTAATGTTAGCTATTCCCTCATAACCAGTTGCAGAATAAGTCTTGTATTTTCTAAGTATATTTCCACATTGCTTTCGTATGTGTTTCCATGTTTCATTTTCCTCCCCCCTATTCAGTCCATTATTATAGCTAAGATGCGTTCATGGTAGTTTTACTGTTTTGTCCATAGGGCACATGATGTTGAGTTAGACTTGCCTCAGAAGCAATGATAGATTTGAATCTGGATGGAATAAATGGTGATGTATCAGAATGGCTCCCTGTGTGAAGGGAGTGATGCAAAGAATACAGTCACGCTGTGGTAGGTGCTGACATTGTGTGTGTGTAAGTAGGCAAGGAAGGATGTAGACAGATGGTGTGTGGTCAATGTGGTGGACAGTCATGGATCTTTACTGGCATACTTATTTATTCATATATTTTGGCTGTGTATCATTTAAGCCCTCTTCCTGTAAGTGGGGCTGCATTTTGCTATAGAAACAGCACTACCAGATGCTTTTCCATTCCCTCCAGCAAATGTGGAACATGGACATGGGATCTAGACTTGACAAATAAGATATATCATCCTAGACTTTGGATCAGAAGCATGCAAGAGAGGATGATTCAGAGGATGACCATGACAGGATTAACAACACAGAGATTTGAAAGGCAGGGTGACAGCAACCTGCAGTGTGTTAAGGGGTTCATGCCTGGGGTGAAGGTAAGCTGTTGTGGACTGGAGCCCTCCATGGAAACATCAGTGGACCATCATCACATATTTATTAGGCACGATTTTGCAATAATTCTGCCTGTTCCTGTTTCCTGTTCCTTTTCCAAGTTCGATTCTTTTGCTTTTGTAGGTGTTTGTTACGTGTGTGTGTGTGTGTGTGTGTGTGTATGGGGAAATGTGTTTCAACTGAAATATAAAGTTTTGTTTAGTTTCCTTTTTTTTTGTTTTTACTTAAACTATATAATGTCGGCATCCCTATACAGGTCAGTAGATCAAGATAAATTCCTTTATTTCTGGTTTTTATGCATACAGTAACAAAATTTTAAAGTAATTAGATTACATCTTATATGCTATATTAGTATTTTCATCTTTTGAAAATATTTTGTCTGTTTTTCACACCACCATTCTCAACTCCAGATTAATAACCTCATTTATATCCTTCTACTCCTTTCTCTATGTCCCTGTAATATACAGTTTGTGATGATTTGCTTTACACAAATGGGACAATGTTAGCCACATTTCTGTGCATCATGTTCCCTCCCCCATTGAAAATATCCCGTGAAAGCCGCCCAGAGTTAACTGGTGTGGTTATAATTCAATCTTTTAGTAGCTGCTTAAGATTTCATGATGTAACAACACCATGATTTATTCTTTCTAGCGTTTTTCACTTGGTTCAGTTGTTTTTCCACTAGAAACCATGTGTCAACACACATGTTTGAATAAAAACACTATATCCTGGTGCTTTTATAATCACGAATAGATTCCTGGAGCAGAATTACTGGAATTAAGAATGTACATAATCTTAAACTCAATAACTCCTGTTGTACTGCTTTCCTAAAGAAGCCATTGTAACTATACAGATTTGTAGCAACACTATGGGGGATGCATTTTCTCCTTCATCCAAGCCAGCAATAGATGTTGATATTACTAACTTGAATTAGTGATCTTAATTTTAAAAGTTCTGACAAGACATCTTATTAGATGAAGACTATTACCTTAAAACAAAGAAATCAATACAGTTCATGAAAAGCTTATTTACAAACTAATATCCACTTTAATATGTCCAGTGTTTACACATGCTTATAAGAGCATACAAGTCATGACAGTAATGCAATCTATTACGTGTACAACTGAGAAATAGTTAAGTATCCTTAGGTACTTCCTTAAGAAAAGCTACTCTAAAGTTCTAAACAACCAAAAAAGGTTAGAAACTTTTACGTTTTAAACACAGCTTAAAAAGATGGTGGAAGAGAGAGTTGCATTGAGATGGGGAGTGGGAACAGGTGGTGATCGTTTATGGATTCTGGAAAAATTTAAGTTGGGAGTCAGCAGTTGTGTGTTTATTTACCTCACTGTTGAGGGAAAAAGGTAACTGGGTCCTCCTTCCTTCCTCTTAGGTATAAATACTAGTTTCAGAAAGACATGAACTCCTCTCAGGAGGGTTCAAAAAGCAAACACAGTGGGAAATATATGGATGATTATTAAAAACCTTTCATTAGTCTCTTCTTGTTGTTTTTCTGCTCATCAAGGCAACCTGAAGACCCAAGAGGAATCCATCCCTGGAGACATCAAATCAAGTTAATTTCCTACCCATAGAGCCATGTTTCCATTCCCTGCACTTCAACCAGTTGGGTCCTTGGATATAAATGAGCCATTTTCACCAAAGAATCACAGGTATGTCTGTTCTTTGAGTACTAACTTGCAAACTACTGCCTCAACAATGATGGTAAAAAATTGGAAGAAAAAAACCCAGGTGAGTTTTATACAGAAATGAATCACATACTGTAAGGTGAGTTCTTAAAATTGTAGAGTTCTCTTAGTCTCCCTTCTTTCTCTCCTGAACTTCCACTGAGAGATAAGATGCTTGGACATTGTTAGACATCTTTCTGTATTGGATTATCAAGTTTCATGTTGTCCCTATCTCTGTCTATGTCTCTGTGTCCCATCTCTGTCTGTCTGCCTGTTCCTCTCTCTCTCTCTCTCTACACACACACACATGCACACACACACATACATTAATTAAAAACCTACAAATAAGGACCAAATTATTGCAGCATGGACAAACAAATGAAACACTGACACCTCTAATCGATAGTCCTGCCTTAAATCTCAGGCTACTTTGATATCCCATTCCCCTGGGTATGGGATCCTGCTGGTAAAGTAGAAACTTCAGATACATTTGTACCAGCTCTTGAATTCTGATATTCATATAGGTGATTATGATAATTTTGTCTCTGTTATTTATTCTCCTATTTGAAAAATATAGCTTAAAATTTTTTTGTGTGTTTGTATATTTGACACACAATGTCACACTATTTTCAGGTGTACAACATAGTGATTCAACTTCTCTATATTTATGCCCCTCTCACCACAAGTGCATCTACCATCCGTCACTATACAACGCTGTGACAATACCATCGACTGTAGTTCCTATGCTGTGCCTTCATGCCCATGGCTTATTCATTCCATACCTGGAAGCCTGAACCTCCCACTCCCCTTTACCCATGAAAACTACAGCTTAGATGTATCTTAAGCCACATTGTCTAGACACAGGATACATTTTGTCTAAGTTTTGCTGAGAACAGAGATCCTGGCTTCTCTCATATTGTGGAGCCAGTTTCATAGTCTTCCCTCAAAGAATAATTAATAACGATCATGAACTAAGACTAATTTGGATTAAATAAAAAACATCAATTCTGTCTCACTTTTCATTGTACAGAAGCCCAATTTTTCTTGACATCAAGCTGGCGACATCCTTTCCTCTGATGTTGGTTCTGTTCTTCCTGTTTCAGGTAGTAGGTCTGAAATAAGAGCCATACACTTGATGGAGATGTCTTCTCTTATAAGGGCATTGCCTGAATTTATGAGTATAAGGAGTGGAAGATGGAGAGAGGGAATTTATCTCTAACAAAGCTAAATAGAAAATATGTAGATATTTAAGATGGAAGGATATATGTTAGAAAACTGCCAGTGGATTGATTTGGGAGAACACATATGAATTTTATGTTCTTAGGGCCTCTTAAAGGATAACCTAGTGTAAGAGAAGTATGGAACCAGCAGTGTACATAGCTTGGTATTTTCTGAATCAAATGGAAGAATACAGGGATCATGTCATGGAGTTGAGTTTTTCAACTTCTACTGAGGGAATTCCCTTTATAAGCAGGTGGTAGCTGTAATGAGACATGAGTCTAATACCAATGATGAAGCCTTCCTCAAAGATCTTTGAAATTGAGAAGTCTCACAGCACAAAGAGAATTTATTCTCCCTCTCATTCCTCCCTCTCTGTAGATAGATTGGGGGATAGATAGATAGGTAGATAGATAGATGGGTAGATGATAGATAGATAGATAGATAGATAGATAGATAGACAGGCAGTTCTGTATCACAAGGCAACAATTTTGTATGATTATTAATTTTTGAGCAGCTCCCAAGTGCCAACACTTTATTAAGGATCACATCTATTACTTTATTTAATACTTATAATATTTCAACTAGTATTCCTGGTGTCAAGTTATACATGACGACTCCCCCCCAAATTATTCAGGTGTACTGTAGACGTTTGAAGTGTGCATTGCTATCAACAATTAAATTCTTGGTTCATTAAGTTACCACATGAACTCTGGAAAGAAAGTAGAATTCCAAGGCCCCCCCTCCAATTGCTGCCCCCTGTTGTGCACTCCCTGCTAAATTGCCTCCCCTTGAGTATGGGTGAGACTTGTGACTATGATGGGTTATCACTCGTGATGCATTCTGTTACATCACACTTTATCACAACAAACTGGGAGAGGTTCTCCTACTGCCTTTATAGAAAGAAGTAAGCTGCTGTGTTATCAAATGGCTGGGTGGTTAGGACCTGAGGGTGGGCTCTAAAGCTGAGAGTGAGAATTCCTACTAATAGCCAGCAAGAAAGACAGACATCTCAGTCCTAAAACTGCAAGAAACTGAATTCTGCCCACAATCTCCATTGGCTTGACAGATAAACCCAAGCCTCAGATGAGATTCCAATTTAGCTGACATTTTGATTTTAACCTTTAGGAGAACACCCTGCTCCCCAGACTCAGACACTGTAAGAAAGGAAATTTGTATTTCCTTTGTGCTGCTAAGTTTCTGGTCATTTATGATATATAACTAGAGATTAATACAATGGATTTCTAGGACTTTCTACTGCATAGATCTATGTGTGTGCCTCAGTTTGTGTGTGCGTGTCTTTGTGTGTGTGTGTGAGAGAGAAAGAGAGAGAGAGATACAGATAGAGAAAGGGGATGATGATAAAATAATTTTATCATCTTTACCAAATAAGTTTTGTAACAAGCAAAGTTGAGTTTAACTCTAGAATTATCTACCATGAATGATGCAGTTGCCTCATGAAAATGGGTGTTTGGTTTTCAATTAACTACTGAGTGCTCTCTCTATTCCCAAAGAGAGAGACACACACGAAACTCGTGGAAAATGACAAACGTGAGCCTTGTCACAACATTCTTCCTCATGGGGCTTCCCCATGCACCAGCACTGGACATCCCCCTCTTGGGAATCTTCTTGGTGATTTATGTACTCACTGTGGTGGGGAACCTCCTCATCTTGCTGGTGATCAAGGTGGATTCCCACCTCCACACCCCCATGTACTACTTCCTGACCAACCTGTCCTTCATTGACATGTGGTTCTCCACGGTCACTGTGCCCAAAATGCTGATGACCTTGGTGTCCCCAGGAGGCAGGGCGATCTCCTTTCACAGCTGTGTGGCCCAGCTCTACGCCTTCCACTTTCTGGGGAGCACCGAGTGTTTCCTCTACACAGTCATGTCCTATGACCGCTACCTGGCCATCAGTCACCCGCTCAGGTACGCCAGCATGATGAGAGGGAGGACGTGTGCCCTCCTGGCCACCAGCACGTGGCTCAGTGGCTGTCTGCACTCTGCTGTCCAGACCACGCTGACATTCCGTTTGCCCTACTGTGGGCCCAGCCAGATCCAGCATTACTTCTGTGATGCCCCTCCCATCCTCAAGCTGGCCTGTGCGGACACCTCCATGAACGAGATGGTGATCTTTGTCAATATTGGGGTTGTGGGCTTGGGCTGCTTTCTCCTGATAGTGCTGTCCTATGTGTCCATCATCTGTTCCATCCTGAAAATCCGCACCTCAGAGGGGAGACACAGAGCCTTTCAGACCTGTGCCTCCCACTGCATTGTGGTCCTTTGTTTCTTTGGCTCTGGTCTTTTCATTTACCTGAGGCCAGGCTCCCGGGATGCTGTGGATGGGGTTGTGGCAGTTTTCTACACGGTGCTGACACCCCTTCTAAACCCCGTGGTGTACACCCTGAGAAACAAGGAAGTGAAGAAAGCTCTGCTCAAGGTGAGAAGTCAGTCAGTATTCACTCAACGTAAATAATGAAGAAGGACAGATATGCTAGCTTCTCTTTCATTTACTTAGAATTTAATTAAACCACCAACATGAACATTACACTTATAAGGAACATTTCAATGATCCAATCTTAATTTTTTAATTAAAATTTAATGCATTTTTAATTTTTCCCTCTGCGTTGCTTGCCAGAATCCCAGTAGAAGCAGCTATTTAAGTGATAATCTAAGAAGAAGGATGATGGCTTATTCTTCTCTTTTATGTTCTATCAAGTAAATCATCAGAAAAGTGATTACTCTTATCTCTTAATAAATATTTTACAGAATTGCTCTTCAATACAGTTCATTTATATTTTATTTTGCCAATTTAAATCAAACAATCCAAAAATCTCTTTCTTTCAATTTTTAAACTATTATATTGAAAAAAATCACATGTAATATTTGCAACTCATTATATAATATAGGACCCATATGATGAAATTTTACATTATACAATATCACACCAAAAGTACTTGATTCTCAAGAATGGCTTTATTCACATTTATGAGATAAGTAAAACTGTATAACTCTTTAATTTTTTCACTTTGACTTCCAATATTTTTTAAAGTAAATATTTGTCTACCTTTGTCCTTTATGCACTATTTGTACTGAATTGGTCACAGATACAACTATCTAGATTGTTATTCTATATTTACAGAGCTCCTGACATTTATCTTAAATTCAAAGCTTCTAATTTCAGCAATCTTAAAATTGTTTTTGTGAGTAAATAAGGGACAAATAGCAAATATGGGGAAAAAAGAGAAAATGATCTTAGAGACAAAAATATACTACCAATAAATATTGAGAGTATCTCCCAATCTTAGAACCAGACCCTAGTAATCAAACTCATGGAATTATATTGTCTATAGTTCACATAGGACTTAAAGTATAAAGTGAACTATGGACACCATCTGGGGAGGTAAGACTTGGGCCATGAACCTCAAAAGCAGTCAAATATACACCTATATTGTTAGCATAAAGTAGTTTTTCTGAAAATAAATGCTTAATTTAAATGTCACATGTATCCTGTTAATGCAATAAATGTCAACACTGCCTAGCATACCGAGAAGAGAAGAAGAGAAAACTGGTAGGCACCTGTTAGAACTGGAGGTCACTTACCAGACTCCTCAGACTTACAGCACCTGCCTTCCAGAGACTCTTTAGCAAGCCAGCCCTCTGTGCTATGTTGTATATCTTGCTCTAAGTAAGTTATGAGACTATGCTGGGAAGAAAATCATACTATCTATAAAGGTATGAGCAGTGTAAGCCATGAAACAGTGATCTATTTAAGAGGTCAATTACTAGTGTTCACTTCAGTAAACCAGACTCATATGGCCTAATCCATAACTCTACTCAATTTGCAAAGGAGAAAACTGAGGATGAATTTGATCAAACTCACTTAGCCATTGGGTTCACTTAGATTCTTTCTAGTTTCTTGTAACATCATACTATTTTACTTAACTCACAGTAGGACAAAATGTTATGGGACAGTTACTGAATGTTATGTTATGTAATAAGCAATAGATACACCCAAAGAACTGACAAAGTCTCTGTATTCATGAAGGTCATCATCTGGTGTGGGAGAAAAACAAGTGTAGCATCATCCAGGGGACATTGTGATAAGTTTGAGTGCCCAAGGAGAGATCCATTAATAGTTTTAAAGTGGAAATATGCTGAAAGATTCAAAATTCTATAATAATATATATTAAACAAAACCATGTTGAAAGTAATTTAAGTGCTTAATGATGATATACAAGATAAATACAGTGTCATTTTTTAGTTGAAATTGTTATTGAAATAATTGTAGAGTCATGTAAAATTGTATACAATAAAATGGAGAGATCCATTGCATAAATATGCTCAGTTTCCCCCAATGGTAACAATTTGTAAAACTATAGCATAATATCCCAACCAGGATATTGGCATTGATCTAATCCACAGATCTTATTCACATTTGCCCAGTTTTTTTTTTAATTTTATTTATATATTTGACAGAGAGAGACACAGCAAGAGAGGGAACACAAGAAGAGGGAGTGGGAGAGGGAGAAGCAAGCTTCCTGCGGAGCAGGGAGCCCGATGCGGGGCTCGATCTCAGGACCCTGAGATCATGACCTGAGCGGAAGGCAGACGCTTAATGACTGAGCCACCCAGGCGCCCCCACATTTGCCCAGTTTTATGTGTACATGTGTTATGTATGTGTGTAGGTGTGTGCTAAGTAGTACACAATTGTAACACCTGTGTAATTTTGGGTGTCTACCACCACAGTAAAGATACTGAACAGTTCCAAGACTGTAAAGATGTCTCGGGTGAGGATTTTTAGCTAATATAAATACTGACCACTGAATAAAGCTGTCAAATATTAGTAGTTTGTCAGAGGGTTAGATAAAAGAAATCAAAAGTTGTTTTCCCACTCTTTAATATTTTATTATGTTCTCTTTTTCCTCTTTCCTGCCTATATCCATCTATTTATTCATTCAGTATATAAATACATATTAACTAGCTGTTGTGTGTTATGCACCATGAGCACAAAGATTAAAGTGACACAGACCTCCTTTCAAGGAGCTTATAGTCTCAGTATAAAAGAAGCATAGGGACATAAGAAGAGGGGTCAGAAAGAGTAGACAAATCATGAAGGAACTTGTCTACAACACTAGGAAAATGGATTTTCATCTTGAAAATTGGAAATTTATTGAAATACAGCAAATGTAACAGAAATTTGATGGCATTTCCATTTGGGGATATAACTAATAGCAACATGGAAGGTAGTTTGGAGGAAGGCAAGCCTTAAGAGAGAAATATCAACTAAAGAGCCTTTTCACCTGCATCTCAGAAAAGAAAGAAGCACCCACTGGTGACAACCCAGGTCAGGCGGCCGCAGCGGGCATCGAGCGTGGTGCAGCGGGCGGCGAATGGTGGCCAAGTGGGTGAGGAGGGCGAGTCGACGGAAGGTTTTATGCTTTGATAGTTGTGACATAACTCAAAAAAGTAGAGAAAGTAATGAGTGAGTTCTGAGGGTATAATGAAGAGTCTAATTTTGGAACTGTTGGGGCTAAGTACCTGAAGAAGTTTCAGGTAAAATTATCTGGTTGACAGTGTAGCTTAGGAGACAAGGCAGGTGAAGCCTACAAGGTTAAGTAAGCAAGAGGACTGGCCACTATGTTCTTTCATTTTGTGCTGGCCTTAAACATCCATTTCTTAAATGTGGAGAAAGAACCTTCTCCCATTCAGTGAGTAGCATAAGAAGGGGCCATAAAAGGAAAGGTAACCTCCACCCTTCTTACTTTTCCACACAAGCTCAAGAAACATAGTCTTCAGGAGATTTGTACAAGTCTGTTGTTGAACCTTACAGAATTATTTGTCACAATAACACCCAAAGAGCTTTACAGAGATTGTAAAGTTAAAGAATCCCGGAGTTAGTGTTTGGAAGAGCAGCTACTTCTCCATGGTATGGTCCTGGGAGATACCAAGGGATGGAAGGTCCCAAACTGCTGTTCTTCCAGGTCCCTAACGCTGTTGAACTATTCTGCTACAGAGAGTACATGTAAATAGCATCAGGAGCATATGTGAAGCAGAAGAGAAGGAAATGAAGTCAAAGAAGCACTAACGTGAATCATGAAGGGGGAGCTGGAGGGTTTGGGGAATGAAGGTGCACATAGTAGGCACACAGTGCACATAGTCACCACGGAAACATACAACCTGT
The DNA here is from genome assembly GCF_964656455.1 of Halichoerus grypus. Classification (NCBI taxonomy): domain Eukaryota; kingdom Metazoa; phylum Chordata; class Mammalia; order Carnivora; family Phocidae; genus Halichoerus; species Halichoerus grypus. The sequence goes on along the minus strand of NC_135722.1, from coordinate 92,470,818 downwards.
GCATTTAAAGGCAGTGAAAACACTGTAACTCATACTAATCTAGACGGTGCACAATTGGCATGAGTATTGACGTATAGATCAGTGGAGAAGAATACGAGTCCAGACCCGCACATATTACTCAGATGACCTTTAATGAAAATGCCAAAGCATTTCAAAGGGGAAAATATGTGCTTTCAACAAACGATGCTCAAAAAGCTGGCTGCCCATCAGTAAATACTGACCATTGATTACTACTTCACTGCATACACAGCAGTCGTCTTAGATTGGATTTCTGACCTAAATGTAAAAGCTAAAGTTACTGCATATGTAGGGGAAAAAAATCAGGAGAAAACATTTGTATACATGAAGTATTATAGATTTCTTAGAAAGGATAGAAAAGCATGAGCCATAAAAGTAAATGAAAAAATACCTTTATTAAAATGAAATAAAAACTGTGTTCTCCAGATGAGATTTATAAGGACATGAGTAGGCAAGACACACACTGAATATGCACATTAGTAATGCATATGTCTAAGAAAAAATTCAAACCCAAAATGTGTCAAGATATCCCACAGATCAATAATCAAAAACAAATGACTAATGAGAAATGGGCATAACATTTGGCCACACACTTCACAAAGAAAACATGAGTGGCCAGGAGAAAGATGAAAAAGTACTCAACATTATTAATAAACAGTGAAGTCTAAATTAAACCATAAGATACTACCACACATAATCAATTGGCTAAAATTAAAAAACTGACAACATCAAATATGCATAAAAATGCAAAGCAATTGGAAATTTTATATAGTGCTAGTGGATATATAGAAAGGTACATCAGTTTGCAGAGCAATCAGATACTTTCTTAAGGTATTAAACATGCACTTGTAATTTGACTTAACATTTCACTTAGCAATTTTACCATCTGATGTTTACTCAAGAGAATTGCAAAAATATGTCCACACAAATATTTGCAAGTGAATCTACATAGCATCTTGATAAATAACATGCCCAAAGTGGAAGCAAGACAAATGTTAAACAATGGGTGATAAATCATGGCATATTTATACAATAGACTATTATCCAGTGAGAAATAAATTATTGATGGGCCACAAACACACAGATGAGTGAGAAAAAGACGGATGAGTGAAAGAAGCCGGTCACAGAAGTGTATGTATTCTATGATTCTATTGTCAGAAACTCCGAAAAACCAGTTGTCATCTACAGTGAGAGAAAGCAGATCAGTCTGGGTCTCAGGCTGGTGAAGAACAACAGAAGGGACACAGGGATTCCATTGTGGTAATGGGAAGGGTTTTTATCTTGATAGTGGAAGTAACCAACATTTGTTAAAGCATCAAACTGGGCACCTAAAATGGATACATTTCAGCATATGCAAATTATACCTTTATAAAGCTGCTTTTTCAAAGCAAGCAAGGAGAAAAGTCAAATTCCAAATTAAAAACAAAAAGAGAATCCATTATTTCTACACAGCTATGACAAAGTAGCTGTCAGACTTAACATCCCTCTGAAAAAGTATGAACTGCATAAAATATATCCCTGCACCATAAAAATTACTAAACAAAATTCCAAAATTGAATAAAATGATTCCAGATTGAAGTACAAGAAGGAATAAATAATGCTGGTAAGGGAAAATATAGGTAAATATAAAACACTATTAATTATTTAAAGCACATATAATAATAATAAGACTCAATTAATAATAAAGCACCAATAATAATATCCTATGAAGTTTATAACATAATTAGGAATAAAATATAAGACAAAATATAAAAATATATAAGATGTTACATGGACTTAAATGATTATAAGGGTCTTGGGTTATTTAAGATGTAGTAAAAGTGCTAACATAAGTAAATTATAATATTAAAAATTATATTGCATATCATAAAAAGATAAAGAATAATGAAAACAGGTAAAAAACAGAAAGGAAATAAAATAATGAAAACCCTTGTTTAATACACTAAATACTTTGATTAATACAAGAAAGATAGAAAAAGTACAGGAATAAAGAAAAAAGAATGTAAGGTATGAATTGAAAACAAGTAGCAAAATGTTCAATTTAAATCTAACTATATCTGCAATTACAGATACAGTAACCACCTTAAATAAAATAAAGATGTTACAGACAACCTGGAAAATTCTTAATTATCTAGTTTATAAGAAACTGCATTGAATACAAACAATGGAAATTAAAAAATGGAAAGTAACAGAGTGGAAAATATATGCCACAAAAACACCAGGAAAAATCCCAAGTCTATGTTAATATCAAATATAATGAACTTTAAGGTAGGAAGTAAGAAGCGCAAAGGATATTTTTAAAAAAATTTATTGAAGTCTAGTTGACATACAATATTATATTAGTTAGAGTGATTTGACAATGATCTGTATTAGGAAATGCTCACCAGGATAAGTGTAGTCACCATCGGTCACTGCACAAAATTATATATTTGCTGTACTTTTGATCCCAGTGACATATTATTTGATAACTGGAAGTTTTTATCTCCTTATTTCTTTTTTTTTTAATTTTATTTATTTATTTGGCAGAGAGAGACACAGCGAGAGAGGGAACACAAGCAAGGGGAGTGGGAGAGGGAGAAGCAGGCTCCCTGCTAAGCAGAGAGCCCGATGTGGGGCTCGATCCCAGGACCCTGAGATCATGACCTGAGCTGAAGGCAGACGCTTAACGACTGAGCCACCCAGGTGCCCCTTCTCCTTATTTCTTTTTTTTTTTTTTTTTAAAGATTTTTTATTTATTTATTTGAGAGAGAGAATGAGAGAGAGCAAGCACATGAGAGGGGGGAGGGTCAGAGGGAGAAGCAGACTCCCTGCTGAGCAGGGAGCCCGATGCGGGACTCGATCCAGGGACTCCAGGATCATGACCTGAGCCGAAGGCAGTCGCTTAACCAACTGAGCCACCCAGGCGCCCCCCTTCTCCTTATTTCTTTCACCTGCTTTGCTCATCCTCCCACTCCCTCTCCTCTGGCACCGCTAGTTAGTTCTCTATTTGAGCCGATTTGCTATTTGTAGAGCCTGTTTCTGCTTTATTGTTTGCTTGTTTGTTTGTTTTGTTGTTTAGATTCGACATGTAAGTGAAATTATATGCTATTTGTTATTCTTTGTCTGACTTTTGTCACTTAGCGTAATACCCTCTAGGTCCATCCATGTTGTCATGAATGCAGATTTCATTTGCTTTGTGACTGAGTATAAAGGGCATTTTACAAATATAAAAGAATCAATTTAACTGGAAGATATTAAAATCCCAAATTCTTATGAATTAGCAAAACACCTTCAAAATATATGACTTGTGAAAATTGCTATTAGTGAGTTATTCTTCAGTGAAATAATATTTTAACTGCTGATCGAGCTTCAGCAGTGATACAGATCGACAAATATGGAAATAAAGTGCAAAGAGTGAGAAGATAACTGTCAAGCAAGAATGGTATCCTACTAAACGCAGAGAACAAACTGGTGGCTGTCAGAGGGGCGGGGCTGGGGGGAGGGTCGAAGAGGGTGAAGGGGAGCAGAAGGTACAGGCTTCCAGATATGGAATGATCTAGTCACAGGGACGAAAGTCAAGGCATAGGAAATACGGTCAGTGATATTGTAGCAGTGTTGTGTGGTAACAGATGGAAGCTACGCTTGTGGTGAGCAGAGCATAATGGACAGACTTATCCAATCACTGTGTTGTACACTTGAAACTAATGTAACATTGTGTGTCCACCATGTTCAATAAAAAATAAATACAATTGAATGCTGAGTAACTACCAAATATGACTGTGAAATAATGACACTTAGAGACATTAAAAAATGGAAAGTTTCTACCACTACTACAACCATATCAAGTAACTTAAAAATATACAACACAATAATAAAGCTTATCCTGAAACGAGCATTTGAGATATAGGAAGGAATAGAAAGTTAAAAAATCAAACCTATAAGTAAATCTGAATGACCATTGTATCATTAAAAATAATGTTCAGTTCTTGAGCTTAAAAAGTCATGATTTGTGACTTCTGGTTTCATCTCCAACATGTGAAGAGCTTGGAAGGTGTCCCTTGCCTTCTTAAAACAGGCAAATTGGGACACATTGAATATCAAGGCTTTTCTTGGACCCATCAGAGAGCTGAGGTCACCGGGCAAATTGACCTCGGAGAGTGACGCGTAATTACCATACAGTAGGCTGCCCATTGCGACCTTGCTCTTCTGTGTTGATTTTAGAGTGTGGTCCACCTGTGAACGGTTTGTCACACTTCGTTACTGATTTCAAATACTCTCATATCACATTGTCACACGTGTAAATATGCAGCCGGCAGGCAGCCTTTGGAGGAGAACTAACTAGAAAGTCTCCCATGTCTCACCCGTGAACAGCTCAATCCATGAGAGCCCTTGCCTTTTACATGAATCTAATGATCTGAAGTCCTAGCATTAGGGCATCTGACCCCCTGACACTTGCTGCACAAATTTCAATATTTTCAAAATTCTACTATGGCTTTCCACGGCCCCTGCTGACTGTGGGTGAACTGGAAGAATAGAGTGATACCGAATCTGTAGGGTTTCACCAGTGTCTCCTTTGATCTAATGTTTATACCCCCTGGTCACTTTGCTAGTATAGGCATCCAAACATGAGAACAAGGTCCCTGAAAATAGTTTGATAGAGATAACTTTGGTTTTTTTTTTTTTAAGATTTTATTTATTTGACAGAGAGACACACAGATAGAGGGAACACAAGCAGGGGGAGTGGGAGAGGGAGAAGCAGGCTTCCTGCCGAGCAGGGAGACGGATGTGGGGCTCAATCCCAGAACCCTGGGATCATGAACTGAGCTGAAGGCAGACACTTAATGACTGAGCCACCCAAGTGCCCCGAGATAACTTTGAATAAGGATATGACCCTAATACCCATTCTGAAAATGTCCCGCCCATTCTACCAAAGAGGAGGAGATATGCTTTTGTCTTCATTTTACCCACAGTGAGAAAAATAGGGTCACATTGCAAACATTTGAGTTAGACCTCAGTCAGACTTAGTGCAGCCCACCTAATACTTCCTCATCTCTACCTCAGGGACATGGTAGGATTACACCTTCTTCTGGCCTTCTTGTGGTTGGGTGGGGGCAGGTCCTGGTCAATATGTATGCACGGTTTGGATACAGAGATTTTTCAGACAATAAAAAGAAATGTGAAAAGCCTTGGGTTTAGTCTCTTGTGTCCAAATGTTCTTCTTGTTAGAACTAAAAGATTCAACATGCAATATGCTTTGGCCTGGAAAACGGAAGCTCTGCGAATTTGGAGCAGACTCCACAACACGAGGACTGAAATCACCTTTGTATTATTCATACTCTATATGTACTAATTATTTTGAGTTATGTGGTTGAAGCAAGTGTTTGTCATCTGGATATGTTATTTTCTTTATTTTCAGGTGGTAATTCACTCTACTGCCTAATCTGTGTTAGATGTCATGCTGTGTACTGTAGCACCCCATATACACCTTAGGACACTGTAAGATTCATTTGTCTACTTCGGTGTTTCCCATTGGACTCTGGATTCTGGAGCACAGATACTGTCTTGATACCCTGTGTTCCCTGTGGCTTAAATATAGGAGTCACCTAATTTAAATTGTTGAAGGAATTACTGCATTGATTAATTATTTGAGAAAGCACGAGTGAATGAACAAGCCTCAGCATTGGGATCATTATAAAAGTCACCCCATTCATTCTGGATTTGAGCCTGATTTTTTCTATATTAGTTATTTACCTCTTATAACTCAGCTACGACTTCTATAATATAGACAGTTCTCAACCACTAGTGAACTCAGAAAATTTAGCTTCAGGGAATCAATCAGACACATCATGCTATGACCAAGCAATATTTTCAAAATTCAGGTTAAAAGGGGAATGGCACCACTAATAACGAGCTTCAGTGGAGAAGTTCTATACTCCAGAGCTGCTATTTTGAGGAGAAACCCAGGAGAATACATTAAAATGTGGCACAATGTGATGAGACATTTGCTCAGATTTCATTGTTCCCCATGTGGAATGCAAACATCAATTCTCCAGTATTTTTTTCTTTTTTCTTTTCCCCTTTTGAAAACAGTACTAATAGCTCTTGGAACATACTAACAACTCAATGAAGTATTTACGAAATAAGGTGTCCCAATTATTATTTGATAATGTGAAGGATTCATTATTGAAGTATTAAAATTATCCAACATTCTTCTTTATTTTCTGGAATTTCTTCATGCCAACCTACCGCTGTCCTCTTTCGCTATTTCTTCTTTTACCCCTTTTCCAATTGCATGAAGAAGAAATGTGTGAGCAGAGACGATGGGAAGAAGTTCCAAGTTTCAGGGTTACTTTTGTTGTGCCGATCATACCACAGAGAGACAAATGTTGAGGAAGAAGGAAAAAAGGTTTTGGTGTAGACATAGGAAGTTTGAGGTGATCTCCAAATGGAAATACCAAAGAAACTCAAGTTATCAGGGACCTGAACTTAGAAATAGGAACAGCATGGAGGGAAAGAGGTGGCATCTGTTTAGGAATGATACCTAATATTATGAGTGTGGATCAGAAGTTGGGTGCCTCAAAAAGTAAATGTTTGGAAATAGAAAGGGTCTGTAGCAGGGAGAATATTCTAAAGAAATCACACCAAGATTGATGTCGGTGGAGACTATGGGACTATGACAGTATTTTTCCCAGAGGAATCCACAGCTTCATGCGGAACACATAAGGAAACAGATGGGATGATACCACGGGATGACACATTTGCAATCTCACTTCGGTGGAGGTAGAGTAGATCATGTGCTTTTCATAGTCTATGGGGGAAAATGTAGTTTCTAACAAAACCCTACATTTCTGTTATAAAATACACATAAGTATTCAAAAATCAGTGTTTTGTTATTCCAATAATTACTGATGTTAATTGGTATTGCTCTGCTCCCCCCAAAATGGAAAGTTTCTGAAATTAGTGATCATAATAATACAGTAGAATTTAACACCATGGGCGTTGGTGCCAGATAGCCTGAAATTAAACCTTGACCATATTCCTTACTAGTGTGTGACTTTGTCAAGTTATCTAACCTGCCTTTATTCTCGCATTTTCTTTTTAATAACGGCAGAACCTCTTATAGGGTTATTGTAATGATTATAAGGTTCTTGTAATGATTAACTTACAAAGTGTCTAGCATATCCCAAGCTCAATAATGTTACTGTTTTGTCTCTGAATTATTCTAGAATAACTTAATTCATTATAGTTTTAACATTTCAGGTATTTTCTTATAGTTAAATTCCTTGAAAACTAGTAAAAATAAGGGTAGCAAATTTATCAAAATAGTTAATGAATCAGAATGATTACATTGTCCATTACTAGCTGGAGTAATTTGTATAATAATAATAATAATAATAATAATAATAATAATAAAAACAACATTCACACATCTTTAAAAATTCTATTTTAATGTCTGGGAGTCATTGACATAATTTGTGAAGAGAATGAGAACCAGGCTATCTGTTGGTGGTCCCAGGTTTGAACTTTAGAACTTTAATTAAGAATTTATTGGGGTGCCTTGGTGGCTCAGTCAGCTAAGTGTCTGCCTTTGGCTTGGGTCACGGTCTCAGGGTACTGGGATGGAGCCCCAAATTGGGCTCCTGGCTTAGCTGGGAGCCTGCTTCTCCCTCTCCCTCTGCCCCTCCCCACCCTGCTCGTGCTCTCTCCCTCACTCTCTTGAATGAATAAATAAATAAAGTCTTAAAAAAAGAATTTATTATGAATCAGTATCACTCAAACCACTTCTATACACTCATTTAATCCTCATAACAGTATTTTGAGAGACGGTCATTTCTGAGATGGAAAATGGGGTAAAGAGCATAAAATTATTTCCAAAGTTATTTGAGCCAATATTTGTTTCTGTTTGGATGCAAGTATAGCATTTCATCCATCATATATGGATGCCCACAAATATTGGCTATATAGCTATTTTTTTAAAAGATTTTATTTATTTATTTGAGAGAGAATGAGAGAGACAGCATGAGAGGAGCGAGGGTCAGAGGGAGAAGCAGACTCCCCGCTGAGCTGGGAGCCCGATACAGGACTCGATCCTGGGACTCCAGGATCATGACCTGAGCTGAAGGCAGTCCCTTAACCAACTGAACCACCCAGGCGCCCAATATGGGCCATGTAGCTATTAAATAGGTATATTCAGGGTGTTTTGTCCTCTCTAGGCTTTTTTTTTTTTTTTTTCTGATTTGTGAAAGAAATGTTGAAATCCCATGAACAGGTTACTTAAAGATGTTTTCATTTTTCTACCTTCTACATAGGAAACATCATTGGCCCCAGCCTGCAATGTGGGGTGTTCCGGTTCCAAAGCAGCTTATAGTTTGGTGCAGCTGGGTTTCCAAGACCCTAAGGTGGTAGGTACAAGAGCTCCCTGGGCAGATGACCAGCCGCCACCAGCTGTGGTAAAAGAATCCAGTGTCGAATTGTTTGGTGCTGACTGTGGACATCTGGTCAGGTAGCACTAGATATCAGGGTCAGAATATGTGATGGAGACTAGTGGTTCCTGTCCTTACCTTCCTCCTGCTCTGCCTCACCCAGCCTGGGAAACTGCAGGGCTCTGGCAAGGAGGCGATTGTCAGTTCCTGAGAGGAGCATGTCAGCTCCACAGCCCATCCTGGCAGACCCACCGAGAGAGTTAAGGAGCTGCTCAGAGCTTAGAGAACTCTTTCAGAGGTGCCTGGCGGGCTCAGTCAGTTAAGCGTCTGCCTTCAGCTCAGGTCATGATCTCAGGGTCCTGGGATCGAGCCCCGCATCGGGCTCCCTGCTCAGCGGGAAGCCTGCTTCTCCCTCTCCCTCTGCTCCTCCTCCCAAAACTTGGTCTCTTTCTCTCTCTCAAATAGATAAATAAAATCTTAAAAAAAAAAGAACCCTTTCAATATTGGAGCAATTAACATGGTCACAATATGCCAGAAAGAAGGGTGGTCACACTGGGACCCCCACACACACAGCCACTAACAGACTGAGAAGGCAGTCACACAGCTGTAACCATGAGTAAGTGACTCTGATATTTGAGGCTGTCCTTGGACACTATGCCCAGGAGTGTAACTCCCGAGTTGTGTACATAAGCCTTCAGAAAAAAATTTTAAAAAGCATATTATAAACTTAGGTATATGAATAAAACAACCCTTGTGTCTGAGTTCCAAGCACAATACATAATTTTTAAGAAGGCAAAACAATGTTATATGTGAACTGTAGCTCAGTAAAATGGAACAAAAGGTAAAAAAAAACACAGAGAAAAATTTGATAGACCAAAATTTAAGCAAGCTCATCATCAATAAAATTTAATTCCGATTTTAAAAATTCCTCAGAAAATCCATGAAACAAATATTTCTGAGTGGATGGTTCTGGAGAACATTTAACACTGAGAAACACACATGTAATATGTTGCATGTTGATGCGTAAGTTATATTAGTGTTTTTTTAGAAAAATGAGCATATCTACTTTCTAGTGTTTATTTGCTCCGGGAATATGTTACTATGTCTATAAGCTTCCACAGAGCTTTCTTCACTTCCTTGTTCCTGAGGGTGTACACCACAGGGTTTAGAAGGGGTGTCAGCACCGTGTAGAAAACTGCCACAACCCCATCCACAGCATCCCGGGAGCCTGGCCTCAGGTAAATGAAAAGACCAGGGCCAAAGAAACAAAGGACCACAATGCAGTGGGAGGCACAGGTCTGAAAGGCTCTGTGTCTCCCCTCTGAGGTGCGGATTTTCAGGATGGAACAGATGATGGACACATAGGACAGCACTACCAGGAGAAAGCAGCCCAAGCCCACAACCCCAATATTGACAAAGATCACCATCTCGTTCATGGAGGTGTCTGCACAGGCCAGCTTGAGGATGGGAGGGTCATCACAGAAGTAGTGCTGGATCTGGCTGGGCCCACAGTAGGGCAAACGGAATGTCAGCGTGGTCTGGACAGCAGAGTGCAGACAGCCACTGAGCCACGTGCTGGTGGCCAGGAGGGCACACGTCCTCCCACTCATCATGCTGGCGTACCTGAGCGGGTGACTGATGGCCAGGTAGCGGTCATAGGACATGACTGTGTAGAGGAAACACTCGGTGCTCCCCAGAAAGTGGAAGGCGTAGAGCTGGGCCACACAGCTGTGAAAGGAGATCGCCCTGCCTCCTGGGGACACCAAGGTCATCAGCATTTTGGGCACAGTGACCGTGGAGAACCACATGTCAATGAAGGACAGGTTGGTCAGGAAGTAGTACATGGGGGTGTGGAGGTGGGAATCCACCTTGATCACCAGCAAGATGAGGAGGTTCCCCACCACAGTGAGTACATAAATCACCAAGAAGATTCCCAAGAGGGGGATGTCCAGTGCTGGTGCATGGGGAAGCCCCATGAGAAAGAACGTTGTGACGAGGCTCACGTTTGTCATTTTCCACGAGTTTCATGTCTCTCTCTCTGTGGGAATAAAGAGAGCACCCAGTAGTTAATTGAAAACTGAACACCATTTTCATGTGGCAACTGCATCATTCATGGTAGATAATTCTAGAGTTAAACTCAATTTTGCTTGTTATGAAACTTATTTGGTAAAGATGATAGAATGATTTCATCATCATCTTCTTTGTTCCTCTCTCTCTCTTTCTCTCTCTCTCTCTCATGCCCACACAGAAACACATGCATGCACAAATAGAGGAACACCCAGATATATGTAGGAGAAAGTCCTAGAAATCCATTGTATTAATCTCTAGTTATATATCATAAGTGACCACAGACTTAGCAGCATAAAACAATGCAAATTTCCATTCTTACAGTGTTTGAGTCAGGTGAGCTGGGTGTTTGGCTTAAGGTTGATATCAAGACATCAGCTCAGTCTGGAATCTCATCTGAGGCTTGGGTTTCTCTTCCAAGCCTATGGAGATTGTTGGCAAAATTCAGTTCCTTGCAGGACTGAGGTGTCCGTCTTTCTTGGTGGCTGTTAGCAGGGATCATCCCTCTCAACTTTAGAGCCCACCCTCAGGTCCTAACCACCTCTGATAACATGACAGCTTACTTTTTTAAAGCCAATAGGAGAATCTGTCTCCAGTTCGCTGTGACAAAGTTGATGTAACCGAATGCATCACAGGAGATATCCCATCACAGTCACAAGTCTCACCCACACTCAAGGGGAGGCGGTTCAGCAAGGAGCGTACACCAGGGGGCAGCAATCGGGGGGGGGGGCTTTTGGAATCCTATTCTCTCTCCAGAGTTTATGGGGTGTCTTAAAGAACCAAGAATTTAATTGCTGATAGGGCTGCACACCAAAAGTCCTCAGTACCTGAATAATTCTCTGGGGTCCTCATATGTAACTTGGTAGTAGCAATAGCAGCTAGAACTAAGTATTAAATAAGGTAATAGTTGTGAAGTCCATAGTAAAGTGTCTGACAGTTGAGAACTTCACAAGAAATGATAATGAATCATACAAAATTGTTATCTTGTGATACAGAATTGCCTATCTATCTATCTATCTATCTATCATCTATCTATCATCTATCTATCTATCTATCTATCTATCTATCTATCTATCTATCTATCATCATCATCTATCTACCATCTATCTAACTATCTATCCATAGAGAGGGGGAACGGGTGGAGGAATAAATTCTCTTTGTGTTGTAGAGACTTCTCAGTTTCAAAGCTAGATCTTTGAGGAAGGTTTCATCGCTGGTATTGGGACTGGTGTCTCACTACAACCACCACCTGCTTATAAAGGGAGTTCCCTCAGAGAAGGTGAGAATCTCACCTCTATGATATGAGACCAGTTATCTCCCATATCATTCAGAATACCAGCCTTGTACACTGCTGTCTCCATGCTTCTCTTACACTAGACTTACATATGTAAGCTTACATAATGGATTTTATGAGGCTCTAAGAACATAAAAGTCATACCTGTTCTCCCAAACAGAATCCACTGGCAGTTTGCTTACATATCTCCTTCTATCCTAAATATCTAAATATTTTCTAATTTGGCTTTGTTAGAGATAATATCCCTCCCTCCATCTTCCACTCCTTATACTCATAAATTCAGGCAATGCCCTTATAAGAGAAGACATCTCCGTCAAGTGTATGGCTCTTATTTAAGACCTACTACCTGAGACAGGAAGAACAGAACCAACATCAGAGGAAAGGATGTCGCCAGCTTGATGTCAAGAAAAGTTGGGCTTCTGTACAATGAAAAGTGAGACAGAATTGATGTTTTTTATTTAATCCAAATTAGTCTTGAGTTCATGATCGTTATTAATTATTCTTTGAGGGAAGACTATTGAAACTGGCTCCACAATATGAGAGAAGCCAGGATCTCTGTTCTCAGCAAAGCTTAGACAAAATGTATCCCGTGTCTAGACAATGTGGCTTAAGCTACATCTAAGCTGTAATTTTCATGGGTAAAGGGGAATGGGAGGTTCAGGCTTCCAGGTATGGAATGAATAAGCCACGGGCATGAAGGCACAGCATAGGAACTACAGTCGATGGTATTGTCACAGCGTTGTATAGTGACGGATGGTAGATGCACTTGTGGTGAGAGGGGCATAAAGTACAGAGAAGTTGAGTCACTATGTTGTACACTGGAACTAATGTAACATTGTGTGTCAATTATACAAACAAATATACAAAAAAATCTTAAGGTATATTTTTCAAAAGGAGAATAACAGAGACAGAATTATCGTAATCACCTCTATGGATATCAGAATTAAAAAAATAGTACAAATGTATCTGAAATTTCTACTTTACCAGCAGGATCTCATACCCAGGATATCTTCATATTCAGATTAGGTGAAATATGAACCTTTTCATCAGGGGAATTGCAAAGTAGCCTGAGATTTAAGGCAGGACTATTGATTAGATGTGTCAATGTTTGACTTGTTTGCCCATGCTGCAGCAATTTGGTCCCTATTTGTAGGTCTTTAATTAATAATTGTGTGTGTGTGTGTGTGTGTATGTGTGTGTGTGTGTGCAGAGAGAGATAGAGAGACAGAGAGAAAGAGAGAGAGGAGACAGACCGACAGAGATGGGAGACAGAGAGAGACAGAGAGACATAGACAGAGATAGTGAAAACATGAGACTGGATAATCCAATGTAGAAGGATGGCTAACAATGCCCAAGCATCTTATCTCTCAGTGGAAGTTCAAGAGGGAGAGCAGGAAGACTAAGAGAAATCTACCATTTTAAGAACTCACCTTACAGTATATGATTCATTTCAGTATAAAACTCATCTGTGTTTTTTTTCTTCCAATTTTTCACTATCTATGTTGAGGCAGTAATTTGCAAGTTATTACTAAAAAAACAGTGATTCTTTGGTGAGAGTGGTTCATTTCTATCCAAGGACCCAACTATTTGAAGTTCAGGGAATGGAAACATGGCTCTATGGGTAGGAAATTAACTTGATTTAGTGTCTCAGGGAATAGATTCCTCTTGGGTCTTCAGGTTCCTTGATGAGCAGAAAAACAAGAAGAAACTAATGAAAGGTTTTTAATAATCATACATATATTTCCCACTGTGTTTGCTTTCTGAACCCTCCCGAGAGGAGTTCATGTCTTTCTGAAACTAGTATTTATACTTAAGAGGAAGAAAGGAGGACCCAGTTACCCCTTTCCCGCAATAGTGATGCACATAAACACACAACTGCTGTCTCTCAACTTAAAATTGTCCAGGATTCAGAAACGGTCACCACCTGTCCCCACTCTCCATCTCAATGCAACTCTCTTCCACCACCTTTTTAAGCTGTGTTTAAAACATCTAAATTTCCAAACTTTTTTTATTGTTTAGAGTTTCTTTGCTGAAGGAAATACCTAAGTATACATAATTATTTCCCGGCTGTATACATAATAGATTGCAATGCTGTCATAACTTTTATGCTCTTATAAGCATGTGTAAACACTTAATATATTTAAGTAGTTCTTGATTTGTAAACAAGCTTTTCATGAACTGTATTGATTTCTTTGTTTTGAGGTAATAGTCTTCTCATTGGTTTGTCAGGACTTTTACAAATTAAGATAATTAATTCAAGTTATTAATATTAATATTAATATTGCTGGCTTGGATGAAAGAGAAAATTCATCCCCCATAGTGTTGGTACAAATCTATATAGTTACAGCGCCTTCTTTAGGAAAGCAATATGACAGGAGTTATTGAATTTAAGATTATGTACACTCTTAATTCCAGTAATTCTGCTCCAGGAATCTATTCGTGATTATAAAAGCACCAGGATATACTGTCTTCATTCAAACGTGTGTGGATACATGGTTTCTAGTGGAAAAACAACTGAACCAAGTGAAAAACGCTAGAAAGAATAAATCCTGGTGTTGTTACATCATGAAATCTTAAGCAGCTGCTGAAAAATTGAATTACAACCACACCAGTTAACTCTGGGGGGCTTTCACGGGATGTTTTCAATGGGGGAGGGAATATGTAGCACAGAAATATGGTTAGCATTGTCTCATTTGTGTAAAGCAAATCAACACAAACTGTATATTACAGGGACATAGAGAAAGGAGTAGAAGGATATAAATGAGGTTATTAATCTGGAGTTGAGAAGTGGTGGTGTGAAAAACAAACAAAAATGTTATAAAGATGAGAATAATAATATAACATATATGATATAATCTCATTACATTATTGTATTTATAACAACCAGAATATGAAAGAATTGGATCTTGTTCTACTGACCTGTAGGGATGTCAACATTATAATTTTAAGTAAAAAAACAAGCTAAACAAAAATTTATATTTCAGTTGAAACACATTCTCCCCTCACAAAGATACTCATGTAACCAACACTTAGAAAGCCAAAGAATCAAAGTTGGAAAAGGAACAGGAACAAGAAACTGGAAAGCCAGGCAGAATTATTGTAAAATCCTGCTAATGAATACGTAGTCATGTCCACTGATGTCTCCAAGGAGGGCTCCAGTCCACAACAGCTTACCACCACCCCAGGCATGAATCCTTTAACACACTGCAGGATGCTGTCACCCTGCCTTTCAAATCTCTGTGTTGTTAATCCTGTCATGGCCATCCTCTGAATCATCCTCTCTTACATGTGCCTTTTGTTGCCCTTGTTTCTGACCCAAAGTCTAAGTTGATATATCTTATTGGTCAAGTCTAGATCCCATGTCCATGTTCCACATTTGCTGGAGGGAATGGGAAAGCATCTGGTATTGTTTCTACAGCAAAATGCAGCCCCACTTACAGGAAGAGGGTTTAAATGATACACAGCCAAAATATATGAACAAATAAGTATGCCAGTAAAGATCCATGACTGTCCACCGCATTGACCACACACCATCTGTCTACATCCTTCCTTGCCTACTTACACACACACAATGTCAGCACCTACCACAAGGTGACTGTATTCCTCGCATCACTCCCTTCACACAGGGAGCCATTCTGATACATCACCGTTTATTCCATCCAGATCCAAATCTATTATTGCTTCTGAGGCAAGTCTAACTCAACATCATGTGCCCTATGGACAAAACAGTAAAATTACCATGAATGCATCTTAGCTATAATAATGGACTGAATAGGGGGGAGGAAAATGAAACATGGAAACACACACATATGAAAGTGATGTGGAAATACACTTAGAAAATACAAGACTTATTCTGCAACTGGTTATGAGGGAATAGCTAACATTAAGGACTTCCGTCTTCTTCAACACATTTGTCTTAACAGGACACTCAGCATGTCAGTGTTGCCAATGGGGTGAATCACACCATTGTTTCTGCAAGACAAAACCATGTTTTGGATCTTGCCAATATATGCTTCAGTCATTTATGATTCATTCTTATGTCTGGATATAGTTATATGCAGGGCTTCCCATGGAATTCCCTAGATTCGCTGTCTGGGTAAGGAAGAGGGCAGAGTAGAAATATTACTGCTGCCTTATGTGTTAGTGCAAATATTTTTCAGCGGGGGATAAAAGCCAGTAATTCTACAGTTTTGTGTCATATGACAGGCCAGATATTTTTCATCACATAGTGTGCCAAGAAAATGAAACCTTGGAGAGCCCTCCCACCATGTGGAAATAGGACACTAGGGGACGTCGTGTCCTTCGTCCTATGTCAGTTTGTCACATAGATCCTTGGAATTACTTATTTGGTACTTCAGGAGTAAAATGAAATAAAAGAAACTTGAGCACAGTACAAGCTGACATTGCTGAACGTTATCAAATTGGACCAGATTTTGTGGACTAGCCTAACTCACCACAAGGCAACTAGATGACCGGAAATGTCATTAAGGTGGCAGTTTGTTTCTGTAGGTTTTACTCCCATGATGCAGTACACATAGGAATTTGCAGGGCATCTGGGTTATCTTCTATTTCCCACGCACCAGCTCCTATTAGCATGATGTCACCAGTATTGTTAACCAGCATAATATCCTGTGTGTTTGTGAGTGAACAAGTCACTACAATGAAATTGTTACACAAAAATCATGATCCAAAACTACACCTGTTACATATGTGATAAAAAATTAGTTTTCAGTAAATCTATACAAAGTGTAGGGAAGGATTTCTCTTTAAAAGACACAAAAGAATTAAATAGAAATTCTCAATTTTGATGTGGTTGAATTATCAAAAGACATTATAAAGACAGAGAACAGCTAAGTTACACTTTGAGTATATTTACTACACATAAACTAAGTGGGAAACAAAAAGTACCAGTAGTTGTATTATGGAAAAATATATAAATCAAGAAATAAAGGAAACAAATAAATATAATAGGCAAAAGTATATGGACTTTTCAGAGAAATGGGAAAAGAAGAAAGGTTGAAAAAGCAAAGAAAGCATGCTCAACTTCCTTAGTAATCAGGGAAATGCATATTAACACTACAATAACATATAATTTCACACTTTCAAGATTGGAAAAAAAATCAACTCTGAACATAATATATACTAGCAAGAATGTGGACCCCACGAGCTCTCTTAGCTCCTAGTTAATGTGAATATTGGTGTGGACTCGAGATCTCCAACACAGGTACAGATCTGCACTCTGTGTGGTCCAGCAGACCCTCTCCAGGGACCTACCTAGATTTTGTACATGTGTGCTTCCTACCATGTATAAACATATCCTTAGCAGCTCTGCTTACATGTAGCAAAAAAAGTTCACAACTCAAGAGTTTTTGGAAAGAGAACAATGTGAAAGGAGAGAGAGAAGAAAAATGTGTTTTATTCATAAAACAGATACCACAGAGGTAAAAAAAAAAAAAAAAAAAAGGTGAATTAACCACAGCCATGAAAATCAGTGAGTCTCAAAAACATAACTTTTAGGTAAGAATACTGCTGTATGATTCCATTTATATGAAATACAAAATAGAAATGAACACATATTTGGTAAACTGACAAAAGAAAGTCAAGGGAAAAGGTAATAGAAATTCAGGACAGTTATTATCTCTCATGGGGAGAGCAGAGGATGCCATGGAAGAAAAGGACAAAGATGCTACAGTGGTTCTTGTAGCATTTTATTCCGAAATTGGATCATGGTTACATGTATTGTGTTTTATTATTATTTATATATATGTGTGTGTGTGTGTGTGTGTGTGTGTGTGTGTATTTTGTATATGGAAATATTTTATGTACACCAGTTTGTATTTGGAAACTGTTACAAATGTGATGTCTCTATGAGGTGGAGGTGCCGCCATGCTGATTGGCTGTGTAGGTACATTCTAGCAAGACCACGTCTAGATCTGGAGCTGTGAGATTAGTCACCATTTCATCATGCTTGCAATTCTGTCTTTCTGCACCTGTCACACTGCAGAATTAAGTGGGGATGACCTCGAAATTTCCATCCTGAATCTTTAAATCTTTGTTAATAGTCAATCTCCGGTGGCCTCTCCAAAGACACAAAAGATTTCATGACTCTTTTGTTGGAAGTGGGGAGCCCCAGGGCTTCCGTGTGACCCCCTCTATCAAAACACTCCTTACTTACTCCGTGGGCAGGAAGCCAATCCGGAGATTCTCTCAGTTGCTGAGAACACCCATTGCAACTCCACACTCGCGAACTAGGGTATATTGCAGGGTAACTTGACATGCTGCTAAGGCAGACTTGGTTCAGAGCACCATTTCTCACACGACAAAGCCAAAGTTCAAGAAATGTAATTGGTCTGGTTATCTTTCTGGCATAGTTACTGCATGGAATACAGGTCCGTCTAGGGAAAGATAGGAAGAATATGCACAGCGCAGGCCATGTTGTTACTATAGGGAATACCGGGTCTTTCTCCAAAGTGGCCCTGAATCAGTGAACTGGCTCACCCAGGAATTGGGGGAAGGGCACTGACACCCTTGGTGGCTCAATTTGGGCCTCTGTTTATGACACCTGGTGGGATGTGGTTATATTAATCAATAAGGAAAGACTTTTTAGGCTGGCAAAGCCTTTTGCTCTTTGATTGATTTGGACCACTACATTGTTCTGACTACTCACCCTGATAGTTTGCCCCACCTCTCATCTGCGAGTTAAGACCCACTACTTATGATCCTTAAAACACTGTAAAAATTAAAAGTTCATTTCAATTGCAATAATTCCAACCAGTATTCTTGGCTCCCGGTCATATCCTTTATCAATTCATTCTTAGAGTCTTGTTAAAGGAATACGTTCTTGCCCTTCCAAGGATATGGTTTGCACCTGAGTAGACTGGTTGCACATGTGTGATAAATCCACGTCCACATCGCCAGTTTCTCAAGTCATTAGATTTCTTTCCCTGTATTTCTATTTAGCATAAGCCACTGTGCAGTCCAAGCATCAGTCAACCAATCAGTAAGGAAACGGTGTAAGGCTACTGTCATCTGACCAAGCTAGCACGATGCCTGCAGAACTTCTGGAAGGCTCATAGTGATAATTTATCCAAATGTCTAAGGGCCGTCTTTTCTCCTTGGTCAGATTCTTTTGGAATTCATTTTCACCTGACTGAAACTAATGCCGGGAAGGTGGTGGTGGCCTGGGAGGGAGAAAGGGCATTTGAGGTGTGAGACTGAGGAAAACTTCCTTCCTCTTAGAAGGAGAGGCTTTTAGATCTCCAAGCAAGGCAAGAACAGCCTCACCAGATGGAGCAGGAGGGATTTTTCTGGGTAGGGAGATTCGGTGTGGGGTCGGGGAGTCAGGGACTGCCCCATCCAAATCGGGCCACCATACCCACTCCAGTTCTCAGAACTCTGTCCTTTCTCATTCCCTAATTTTACATGAGAGCACTAGCAAACTAGGAAGTTCATCTGATATTATAGTTAATAATCCACAGTCAAAGTGTGTGGGGTTTGGTTTTTGTTTTTTACTGTTTCATCCCAGTCTCCACAACAAAATAAGGCATTATTTTATCATGTAATAGAAGGCCACTGGGCTTCAGTATCTTCTTTATTTAAACATATGAATATTGGAGGTTCTCAGACCCTCCCTGTAAGTTGTTACTTACATTGAAATTGTCACCCCCTCCTGGAAGACCTTTCATGGCCCCATCAATAAGGAAAATCAAATGGGAAGCAAAGGGAGCTGTAGGGCAGAAAAACAGCCACTCAGGCTTCCTAATATAGATAAAAGGGCTTTCCTGACATTCCAAGGCCAAGGATCCACATCAGAATTTGGAACCAAAGCCCCAGTTTGTAATCAAGTGTTCCTTTGCCTGGTATCTTTCTAAGTAAATATTTATTCCCATCAGAGATACCAGAGAATTTACAGGCTCCCTGTGACAGGGGAAGATGAGGTGTTTGGAGTCTTAACTTCCTTACATCTTCCTCTCTATATGTAGATTTCTTTCTCAGCAGAACCCTAAATCTCACTTGAAATCTGTATCATGAGAAGTATAGAAAAACTAGGAATTCATGTCCTTATAATAGGAAAATGTACTAATAAACTGATGTTGACTTTTTGTAATTTCTTAAGTGGAGAATGGCTCATTCAAAAAATTGACCAAGTGCATAGCTGGATCTCACAACGTGTTACATAAAAATTGCACACTAACAATGGTTCAAGGTGAATAATTGACACATGCTAGAAAACAAAATGTTTTCAACAGATATTTATTGATCTATATTTTTCCAGCATTATTCCAGAATTACACGTTCCTCTATTCTCATACATGGGGGATTTCTTATCATTTATTGATATAGACTTAGAGATTTTATCCAATACCTAAGCAGTAGAATCTTTCACCTCGAAAAAGTCCTATTCTCTTTAGAATGCAGTTTTTTTTTCTTTTTTCTTTTTTTTTTTTTAAAAGATTTTATTTATTTATTCATTAGAGACAGAGAGAGAGAAGCAGAGGGAGAAGCAGGCTCCCAAGGAGCAGGTAGCCCGATGCGGGACTCGATCCCAGGACCCTGAGATCATGACCTGAGCCGAAGGCAGACGCTTAACCATCTGAGCCACCCAGGCGCCCTGCAGTTTTTTTTTCAAGTTTAAAATGGGGGTGTGCTCTAGATTATTTCTCTAAAGTGTCTTCTAGCTCTAAGTGTGTTTGACTTTTTTTTTTAAAGTAGGCTCCACACCCAACGTGGGGCTTGAACTCACAATCCCGAGATCCAGAGTCACACGTTCTGCAGGCTAAGCCAGTCAGGTGCCCCCAAGTGTGTTTGACTTTTAAGGGATTGTCAAAATTACATACTCCATCTAGCTTAGTCTCTAATTTGCCTATTGGATGATCAAGATATTTCTGCCTGAAACAGTGTAGCTTGTCCTAGGAATTCACTCTTTCAGCTGAGTGAAATTCAAAGGACACTTTTAGGTAATTAACATATGGCATTCATGTAGCATCTTTGGCTTTAAAGTTCTTTCAAATTCCCTCCCCACACTTTTATGGGATAAACAGATAAGGCAACATTATCTGCAATTTACAGGTGAGAAATAGGAGGCGTGATCCTTCCTGACTCCTGATCAGGTCCTGCTCTCAGCAGGATCCTATGCTTCAGGGACACCACTAGCAACTAAGCAGACTTCCTGGAAGAGCCCTAGCTCACATTTTGCTGTTAACAAAGCCCCACTGCACCTTATTTCGTGCAAGTTAATTCCCCTGAAGGGGGAAGCAGAAGTGATGTCAGCGCTGGCCCCCACCCCATGGGGACTACAGGAAGGAAGAAGCTGCTTGCCAGAAAGTGAGACCCAGAGCTCAAAGCCCAGGGACGTTGCTGCCAACCCTTTGAACAAAGCTATAAAGAGGAGGGACGCGCCCAGAGAAGTGTACAGAAAGATCACAGGGATGAAGTCTAGCTGGGGCATCTCAGAGAGCCCAGGGAACCTGTCCAGCTCAAGAAGGGGCTTCCACAAGAAACAGCAAAAAGCAAGGAGCTGAAGCAAGCAGCAGGCCATGGCCTCATGGCAGAGTCACAGCCAGGTAGAAGCTGTAAGCAGAGAAGACTCAGAAGGCAGGCAGAGGTGGAGTGATGGAAATTCTTCTGAGATACATACTTATTAGAAGTATGTGAGAGGTGTTGGGAACAGAGAGCACAGCTAAGATCTCCTAACAGCCTGTGCTTTACAAATACACGGTGCGAGGGGAGGACTTTTATGCTCTGCTCACCGGATTGCCTCAGAGTTTTCTGACCCAGATGAGTTTCAGGGTCTAGCTTAAGCCTAGTTCAGCTCATCCAGGGTTTGAAATGGCCAGAGAATGCTAGTATATGGGTACTAATGTCCTTTTCCCCAGGACTGCGCCTGGAGACTCCTTCTTTTCCCATCACATAGATGAGTCTATCAATTGTTGATAATATCATGTGATCCTGACTAAATTGTATACACCATGTAACTGGAGCAGTTTTAGTTTCTAATGGGGGAAAGAGAGAATATTTTGGTTTTCCCAGGGGAGAAATTATTATTTCTATGTACAGAGAAGAAATTGTAAAAATGAATGAAGATGGAGATGGCAGGACAGTGGGGAGACAAGAGAAAAAGTACAGAAGAAAAGGGAATTGAGGCTCGCAGGAAAATTGACCTTGTATGTGTAAGAATTAAATTTAAAATGTGAATTGATATGGATGTGGGAGAGATTGCGATTTCTTTTTTTGGGTGGGAATCTACACCACCTCCTCTTCTCTCTCTCTCTGGCTTTTGTGTGTGTGTGTGTGTGTGTGTGTGTGTGTGTGTGTGTGTTTAACAGAGGAGAAACTGAGACTAAGGATATTAAGAGATTTGTTCAAAATAATGTAACTAGTAAGTAGTGATGGTCGGTATTGGAATTCTTATGATTTCAGGAGCTACATTAAGACCTAAGCGATATTATCCTGGATTCCGTGTCTAGATAACAGGGACATCCAGACAGAGGAGAATGAATTTATTCAATAGGATTTAAGAATTTTTCAATTTTTCAGTGCAAGGGGAGCCTGGGTGGCACAGTCAGTTAACATCCAACTCTTGGTTTCGGCTCAGGTCGTGATCTCAGGGTCATGGGATCAAGCCTGGTGTGGGGCTCTGCGCTCAGCGTGGAGTCTGCCTGGGTCTGTCTCTCCTTCTGCCCCTCCCTTCCACTCTCTCTCTTTCTCTTTCTAAAATAAAGAAACATACCTTAAAAAAAATAGAATCTTCCAGTGCAAGATATGCCACAAATACAGGATGAAAAGAAAATGAGACAAAGTCCCTTTGGAGCTCATAGTCTAATGGGGGAAATCAGACTCTCAGAAGGGTGAATTGCAGCATGCTTCGGGAGCCCAGGGAAACATGAAGGACTGTGGAGGCTACAAAGACCAAGTGACCGTTTGGGGGAAAGGGAGAAAAGGCTTTCCTTAGTAGATCACACATGAATGAGATCTTGAAAGATGAGTAGAAAATTTTCAGGCATCAGCAGAACAAGTCCCTTCTAGATTAAAGGGACTGATGTCAAAGGAAACAGGAAAGAATGTCTGGCCATAGCACAAATTTGTGGGATGGAGCACAGAGAGGGGAGGCTGGGGAAATAAGTCCACACCATATTACAAAGCTCCTTGTTCTCTAGGCCATGCCAGTAATTTTGTACCTTGCCCTTGGGTCCTCTGGTGCCAATAAGGTCGGTAAGCAAGGAAGAGTCTGGGAAATCTCTAAGAATTTTCTCTGAAATTCTTTCAGAATAGATTCTATAGCTCTATGGTGAGGGATTATTTAGTTTCTATGTGGTTTAGACCTTCCTGAGGGTGACCACCTGTCTCAGTTTGCCCTGGACGCTCCTAGGTTTAACAAGGGAAGTCTCCTGACCAGGAAACTGCTCAATCCCCAGAAAGCTAGCACAAGGGCGATGACTGAATTTGCCTAATAATGAGGACCACACCACATAGCTGGTGGGAAATAACAGCTGATGTTGACTGAGTGCTGCTATGGACCAGGTGATTTTATTTAATCCTTACAACAATCCCATGAAATGGGCACAATGATTGTCCCCATTTATAGAATTCAGCAAGGAAAGGGGAAATGGCTTTTCCAAGTTTACCAACAAGTATAAGTGGAAAAGCTGGGATTATTAATTCTGGTCTGACCTCTGAGGCCATGCTCTTAAGATACAATACATGTTTCCTTAGTGAATGGCCAGGTGGATGGATGGGTGGATGGATGGATTGACAGATAGACTGCACTTATCCAGAAGCAGAGAGAAAAGATGACAACAGGTGCCTTGTGGATGAGATTTTGTATTGTTTCCTTATATTGAAAAATTTAAAATGGCATGTGTAGTTTTGAGATGCAGTTGATGAAGACGGTTATTCCTACCTACAACTTCATTCAATGTGTGGCCCAAGTAATGCATGCTTAAAAATCTATGCTGATTTTTATTGGGCACATCTATATTAGGAAATATAATTCCAACCCTCATGTTGTTAAATAAATAAGCTGTTGCTTACGTCTCTGATATTATGCCATAGATCAGAGATGGAAGTGAAGGAAAACAATGGGATAGCCATTTCTTCATGGATTGATTTAGGCTTTATATGACTGTACTTCTTCCTGACATGAAGAGCTCTATGTATGGTCTTTCCTTCAGTCTCCTGAATTACATACACATAATCTGTCACAGAACCTTGGACAAAACAATCGCTCCCCGGAACCAAGCAGAACTCCAAAAATCAAGGGTTGGGCAGGTGGGTGGGGGTGAGGGGTGGTTGGGTGTGGGGATGACAGAATGATTAAGAACAAGAGCTGGAGCACGATCTGTCTCTTTCTGAGACCCTTTTGTGTCCATGCTCGGGAATGACACAGAATATGTGTTCCATGCCTACAGAATTTAATGGGCCTTGAGCTTTCCCTTCTGCTACTTCTTCTGGCAGATGTGAACAGCAAGGAAATGCACAGTGGAAACCAGACTGCTGTGTCTCACTTCATTTTGGTGGGCCTGCACCACCCACCACAGCTGGGGGTGCCACTCTTCCTGGCTTTCCTAGTCATCTATGCCCTCACCGTCTCTGGCAATGGGCTCATCATCCTCACCGTCTTGGTGGACACCCGGCTCCACCGCCCCATGTACTGGTTCCTGTGTCACCTCTCCTTCTTGGACATGACCATCTCCTCTGCCATTGTCCCCAAGATGCTGGCTGGCTTTCTCTTGGATAGCAGGCTTATCTCCTTTGGAGGCTGTGCAATCCAACTTTTTTCTTTCCATTTCCTGGGCTGTACTGAATGCTTCCTCTACACGCTCATGGCTTATGATCGTTTCCTGGCCATTTGTAAGCCTTTACATTATGCCACCATTATGACCCGCAATGTCTGTAACTTCCTGGCTTTTGGCACCTGGCTGGGAGGCACCGTCCACTCACTCTTCCAAACAAGCTTCATATTCCGGCTGCCTTTCTGTGGTCCAAACCGGGTAGACTACTTCTTCTGTGACATTCCTGCCATGCTGCGTCTAGCCTGTGCTGACACCACCATCAATGAGCTGGTCACTTTTGTGGACATTGGGTTCCTGGCCCTCACCTGCTTTATGCTTATCCTCACTTCCTATGGGTATATAGTGGCCGCCATCCTGCGAATGCAGTCCATCGATGGGCGTCGCAACGCCTTCTCCACCTGTGCCGCCCACCTGACCGTTGTCATTGTTTACTATGTGCCCTGCACCTTCATTTACCTTCGTCCTGGTTCTCAGGAACCCCTGGATGGCGTGGTTGCTGTCTTCTACACAGTCATCACTCCCTTGCTCAACCCCATCATCTACACACTCCGTAACAAAGAGATGAAGACAGCATTGTGGAGGCTGGCAGGTCGCAGAGATGGGCAGCCTCACTGACTCATGCATCGCAGACATGCAGAAAACACTAAGACTTAGGACACCAGATGGGACACCGATAACTGGGGAGATTTAAGGCAGAAAGGAAGAAGGATCCATGCAGAGAGTAGAAGACTCCTAGGTGCACAAATGGAAACTCTGGAATTCTTCCTGCTTTCAAACAGGATTTTTTCATATTTCTTCCTTCAAATCCAATGGGAATCAGGCAAAGCAACTCAGCAAGGATGGAAGCTTGCAGAAAAGATCCAAGATAAGTAAAAATCCACATGAAAAGTCTGAACCTCTATGGGCATCAATCTACATGTTTAGTATTGCTTCTAATCCTTGAGCTGATTCCCATATTGCTTTTTCCATGTTACAAATAACCTTCATGCAAAACATGAGGTTTGACCTTGACATCAATTATGTGAGGCAGGTTTTATTATTCCCATGTAGCTGTGGGAAACTGAAGTCAAGGGAGAGCATGGCCCTTCCATACTTCCTGCTCTCAGCCTTCTACTTTGACAAAATTGGTTGATGGACTTGAATTGTGGAGGCAATTCCCCCACACTGTGAGGGAGCTGTTCATGTGCACTGCATCACTACCTCACTAGTTCTAGCCTTCTCAGGTTGCACAGGGCTCCACTTTGGTAAAACTGAGGGAGGTATGTCAAGGATAAGCTTTCTTGCTCACAAACATAGACTAGATCCCCTGGTGTTTCCACGGAGATCAGCAAAGCAGATCATGTGAGGTGGTGGGAGAATCTATGTGCTACCACATTCTGGCATTTTCCCACAACTGTTGAGTATGAATGAGGAGCAGGATGGGTTGGGGCATAGACCTGGTGGCAAGATGATGACCCGAAGCCTGTCCTGTTGGTTTTCCTTGTGAGAATGTGGCCAGTAGCTCTTGGAGGCCCTTCACTCCTAGGTTTTGGGATATGGGGCACTAGAGATGCTTTTGTTGTTTCAAATGTACATGGGTAAGGACAACCTAAGAAGGTTCACTCTATTCTCCAAGATCAATTCCATTTGTTAAATAAAATGATGATAATGAATAAGAACTACTTTTGAACTAATTTCTCTGGACCAAAACTTTCAAAGATGAAATGTGTATGATCAATGCTTTTCTTGCTGTGACATTCCTGCCATGCTGCGTCTAGCCTGTGCTGACACCACCATCAATGAGCTGGTATAACAGCCAAGATGCAGCCTTCCACATCTAAATATGCATGTGAGGCAAGCCAACTCAACTCAACAGAAATGTATGCAGTATAACTCCAAAACTATGACATTGTTGTCTGTTCTAAATGAGCCTGTCGTCTTCTGAGAAGCAAGTTCATTTGTATCTGAGCATAGAGATAAAATATCTGACTAGAAATGAATAGGAAACAATTGGTACAATTCAGTGTCCAATAAGTACGGTAGTAGTTCAGGAAAAGGAGACCGAGAAAGAGCGTTAGGTCTAGGATTTGTAAAGCCGGCATCATGGGAAGTACAGGATCACAGATGAGTTGAAGGTCTTGTAAAATCTAGTCAGTCAGAGGAAAGGAGTAGCTAGAAGTTTTTGTGTGAGGGGAAAAACAAAAATCCCTTAAGGATGTTCCTAGGAACCCTCCTACACTCTTGGTGGGAATGTAAGCTGGTGCAGCCACTCTGGAAAACAGTATGGAGGTTCCTCAAAAAGTTGAAAATAGAGCTACCATATGATCCAGCAATTGCACTCCTGGGTATTTACCCCAAAGATACAAAAGTAGGGACCCGAAAGGCTACGTGCACCCCGATGTTTATAGCAGCAATGTCCACAATAGCCAAACTGTGGAAAGAGCCAAGATGTCCATCAACAGATGAATGGATAAAGAAGATGTGGTATATATATACAATGGAATATTATGCAGCCATCAAAAGGAATGAGATCTTGCCATTTGCAACGACGTGGATGGAACTGGAGGGTATTATGCTGAGCGAAATAAGTCAAACAGAGAAAGACATGTATCATATGACCTCACTGATATGAGGAATTCTTAATCTCAGGAAACAAACTGAGGGTTGCTGGAGTGGGGGGTGGGGTGGGAGGGATGGGGTGACTGGGTGATGGACACTGGGGAGGGTATGTGTTCTGGTAAGCGCTGTGAATTGTGCGAGACTGTTGCATCTCAGATCTGTACCTCTGAAACAAATAATGCAATATATGTTAAGAAAGAAAAAAAGAAGAAGAAGAATGTAGCAGGAGGGGAAGAATGAAGGGGGGGAAATCGGAGGGGGAGAAGAACCATGAGAGACGATGGACTCTGAAAAACAAATTGAGGGTTCTAGAGGGGAGGGGAGTGGGAGGATGGGTTAGCCTGGTGATGGGTATTGAGGAGGGCACGTTCTGCATGGAGCACTGGGTGTTATGCACAAACAATGAATCATGGAACACTATATCTAAAACTAATGATGTAATGTATGGGGATTAACATAACAATAAAAAAATTAAAAAAAAAAAAAAAAGGATGTTCCTAGGAGAATGCTCTAGAAAAGTCTAATTAACCGCTTTAGGAGGAGCAGCCCTGGGGCTAGGAAAAGGCAGTTTACAAACTCTATTTGGCCACATATACGAAGCAGAGTGTCACGGGCACCTCGGCATCCCGCAGGCCAGGAGGAGGCAGAACTCTGTCAGTAAGCCTCCTGGGCAGAACAGACCGCCGCGAAGTCAGAGGAACGCAAACATAAGCACCTCCTTTCCCACTGAGGCCAATGACACATCATGCACCAAAATGAAGGCTCACATCAAAAACTTAGTATGTTGTTTAACTTTTAATAGAGAACTATAAAATACATGTTATCAATTTTTTAATAAGACACCAAAAAACACAACACAACAAGGAACAAATTTCACTTATCCTCCAACCACAGTTAAAACAGCAGCTGAGCTGAGGGGTGAACCTAAGTCTGAGTCTACAGTTTGAACTCTCCACTAGAAGGAACTACAGGGAGTCCTGTTTTCTATGTAACTTCACCTCTAGGGAGGGTGTTTTGTTTTCAAGTTTGTTTTGAGGTTTTGTAGCCCTGAGGGTGAGAAAAATAAAACAGAGAGGAAAAGCACTAGCCTGAATGTTTCTCCAGTGTTAAAAATAGTAACTAAGAACATACTACTGTTTAGAGTTTGAATTTTCAGTGTGCTTTGGCTTCCTTCTAAATTTGGCTTCTTGTTTTAAAATTCAAATAACTCTCTGGCTTCGTATTTTAAAACTTAAGTAATTGATCCAAGTAGGATTTTATATTAGAGAAAGAAGCAAATTGGAAAATTGTGTTAGCTTTCATCTCCCAAATGACTAGCTAATTGTC
The DNA here is from genome assembly GCF_964656455.1 of Halichoerus grypus. Classification (NCBI taxonomy): domain Eukaryota; kingdom Metazoa; phylum Chordata; class Mammalia; order Carnivora; family Phocidae; genus Halichoerus; species Halichoerus grypus. The sequence goes on along the minus strand of NC_135722.1, from coordinate 92,442,322 downwards.
ACATTACCCTTATTAAATACTTGTCACCCACACATGCTTAATATGCTACCTTCTAAATATACTAAATTCTTACATGTACTTCATCTTATTTCACAATATCCTTTATACATATAGATATACTATATGTATGCATATGTTTTATATATATGTGTATATATAACACACACAGACAAAATACAAATTCCATTAATATGTCTGTTAGCACAAACTTTTGAATAGCTGCATTTTAAAAATACCTTTAAATACCTGGTAGGAGTACTCTCCCATATTTTCTATTCATGTTTAGATTATTTCCAGCTATTTTCTTATAGTTATTTAGGTGGATTTATAAAAATTTTGTATGTTATATATATTTTGTGTATTTTAATGTATTATATATTATATTTTTTAGAAATATTTTGATTTCTATGTTTTGCTGTCATGATCTGATAGTCATCCCATCTAAGTTACATTTATATATCTGTTCAGATCACTTATGTACTAATTTTTAATTTTAATATTCAGCAAGAAATCTTATTATGCTTATTTCTAAATTCCTGAAGAACATTTCTTTTTTTTTTATTTAAATTTTTTATTGTTATGTTAATCCCCATACATTACATCATTAGTTTTAGATATAGTGTTCCATGATTCATTGTTTGTGCATAACACCCAGTGCTCCATGCAGAACGTGCCCTCCTCAATACCCATCACCAGGCTAACCCATCCTCCCAACCCCCTCCCCTCTAGAACCCTCAGTTTGTTTTTCAGAGTCCATTGTCTCTCATGGTTCTTCTCCCCCTCCGATTTCCCCCCCTTCATTCCTGAAGAACATTTCAATTTACCCCTCTTTTACTTAATCTCTCTAGGACTCATTTTCTTCATCTGTAAAATAAAGTTAAGCAACATAATCTCTAAACTACCTTCTATTTTGATATTCAAAAGCTCTATAATTGTTCTAGTCCCAGTGTTTCCATAAAATGTTCTTACAAATTGGGATATACAGGAAATGTTCTTAACAGAGAGACGAGAAAAGAGGAATCACAGAAAAATAGCAACACTGGCAGCCACTAGCCAGATTTTTTCATATGCTAGAAGTGATAGACTATGGAATGAACAATTTTATCAAAAATTTGCTTCTGTTTGCATTTATTGCATAGTTTGACTATTTCATTGCTTTCAAAGGGCAAAGAGAGAACTAACTGAAGGAAGTGAGGTATCTTGATTTGAACAGCATGTAAAGAATATTCTAACGTATCTGAACCGTGCAATAGTGGAATAGGCTTTTCTGTGAAGTAGTAATGGTCTCATACTGAACGGGTCATGGAGAAATCGGTGGGCTGGTAAGCGGTTCAGAAACAGTGAGGATGTTGTGCTATGTCACGTGTCCCAGGGTTCATGCCTACTGTTAACAGAACACTTTTAAAGATGTGGAGTTGACATACTGAGCGTGAGCTGAGAAACTGAGCCATCTTGCTAATAAGTGGTGATGATGGGATGTATACCCAAGTTCATCTGACTCCAAAGTTCATGCTCTTTCTGCTGTGCTCTTTCAAAGATGCTCATGGAAAGCACAAAACCCCATAGCACGGGCCTTATTCCTGGGGGCTCACAGTACACTAGGCCAGTGTGGGAACAGGGTCCCTACCACAATACACTGTCAAGGCCACTGGAGTTCACAGAGGAGCCAGGACACTCTTAGACGGAATAGGAAAACTTCCTGTGGGAGAAAAGCTCGATCTAATCTCAAATAGTGCTTTAGATTCTTGCTTCTCAAAGTGCAACCCATGGAATAGCAGCATGAGCATCATGGGGGAGGAGTCAGAACGGCAGAATCCCGGGCCCTACTCCACACCTGGGGGATTAGACTCTGTATCTGAAGATTCTCAGGGGATTCAGATGCACATTAAGCTCTAAGAAGCTTTGGAGATATGATCAGGTAAAAATGAAGGTTGATTTCTGCAAGGTGGACTAGAGCAGAGTGAGAACAGGAGAAAATTGTGATAAATTTAGGAGAGAATGAAGAAATCTACTTGAATAGAGCAGCGTACTGAATAGAGGAGGGGTGGAGGAAAGAAGAATAAATAGACAACACTCTGTCAGATTTTAGATAGTCTTGAATTGTGAAGTGAAACCGTTATGGAGCACAGTGAGGAAGTGTGTGAGGGTGGGATGGCTCGCATTGCCAGGGGGAGCGGTGAGACACGCGTGGCTGGGATTTGATCAGGCAGCGACGGGCAGGAGATTGTCTCATTCAAGGAGACAGGAGACAATTGAGGAAACCTTGTGGGACACCATTTTTCTAATCATCCAGCTGGGATGATAAGAGAATAATGGTAAAGATTGTGAAAGTTAAGATGCAGATACGGATGGAAATACATTTCAGAACTGAAGGCTGCTTACACTGGGATCGTTCCCTTGCTCTCAATAAAAGCATTGCAAAAACAAAAAAAGTTTGAAACAAAAAAGATAGAAAAATTCAAACAGAACTTTGATATTGAGCTTGACCCACTCAAGAAACTAGAAAAGGTGTGTGCAGAAAGACAATTCCTTATAATTTAAAGAGACAAAATCCATAAACCATACCAAAGAGCATACCATAAACCTCAGGAATTGCCATTCTGATTATTCAGTGAACGCACAATCCCAAGCTTTGGGAGAATGTGTAGAGCTCAGACTACAAAATCTCACTCTGGATGTGTAAAGCTTGGGACTATTAGGTTCCTGCCAATGAAATAAAAGGCAGACTCCAGGCAATAATTTATCCGAGTTTGATAAACTTTTCCATGCCTCCTAGAAAAAAGGCCTTGCCCATTACCATCTGAAGCTCTAAAATCTTTTTAAAAAGCAGGATAGTAAAAGTCTGGAAGAAATCAAGTTTTGCAAGTTCTTCAGTAGGAGTTGGATTTTCCAGGCTCTCTTGGAGATACTGTATTTACTCGGATAGGACATGAGCGCTTTCACCCCCTGGCTCTACCTTGTGTGCCAAACGCAATGAGTAATTTCTCTACTGAGGAATTCATACACAAAGGAAGCAGGCAATAGTAAAATTCTGTGACTTTTAAAGACCTGCACAGTAATCTTATAAGTCTTTATATGTTCCATGAGGCAAACTGCACTTGGAGGTGACCTCTTAGAAAAAGGAAATGTTAAAATACAAAAATTGGACTCAGATAAGTAAGAAGAGGAGCAATTAACCAACCAAGTAAAAAGATGGTCATGGGGACAAAGGGTCCAACTCCAAGCAGGTGAGTCACTTCCGCCTGAGCAGCACACCCTATATCACTGTGACTGAGACTCTCTCATCCTCATGACTGTGGGCTCTAAAGCTCACCTTTCCCCCTGAATCTCTTCTCGTACCACTGCTGTAGGGAGAGCATCTGGTAGCCTTTGCTCACCTATTTTGATCGAGTATCTGAAATATAAAAGACATGTGTTTCTAGGTCCTCAGGAGATACACATACAGCCCAATGCAGCATAAAGCACTACTAAGAGGAATTGGCTATTTACAAGGAAGGAAAATGTTATGTTCAGATATCAGAGAGGAACCTAAGTTGCCTTGAAAAGTTTTGATTGGGCTTCAGATGGTGGAATATCCATTTTCTTTTTTTAAGATTTTATGTATTTATTTGAGAGAGAGAGAATGAGAGAGAGAGAGAGAGCACATGAGAGGGGGGAGGGTCAGAGGGAGAAGCCGACTCCCCGCTGAGCAGGGAGCCCAATGTGGGACTCGGTCCCGGGACTCCAGGATCATGACCTGAGCTGAAGGCAGTCGCTTAACCAACTGAGATACCCAGGTGCCCCAGAATCTCCATTTTCTTAAGTGGAGAATGAAGAAAGCATCATATGGAAAAATTGAGAGAAGCATGACAGATAACTCGTGTGACCAATTAATAGAAATGAAAATATATCAAGTGTGAGTGTTCAAGTTATTAACTATAGTGATTGTAGAGAAAGTAGAAGGGTGCATGGTAGAGCTATTTCAAAGATGGGCATGAAGTCATAGAATATTGGATGTAGAATTATAATAGTGGTCATTCAGCAAGTAAATTATTTCGCAGTTACTCTAGCACACCTGGAATCCTTGTAAAACTTTACAGCTGAAGTATTTTTTAATCCATTTACATAAGAGAAAACTAAGTCTCAGAAACTTCAAGGGACTTCATAACAAGCTAGTCCTCTTGCATGGAGCCTGGATTTGAACACAAGTCTACCTCTTTCCAGAACACCTACTCATTTCTTGTATCCTAGTGCTTTGGAGATCGTCAGCTGCAATCCCTTCGTTTCATGGGATATCACCTCATTCAGATTTCAAATTGTGTTCTGCTTTTTTTTAAAGATTTTATTTGTCAGAGAGAGAGAGAGTGTGTGCACAAGCAGGGGGAGTGGCAGGCAGAGGGAGAAGCAGACAGAGGTTGGAGCAGGCAGGACTCTGGGATCATGACCTGAGCCAAAGGCAGACGCTTAACCCTCTGAGCCACCCAGGTGTCCCGTGTTCTGGTTTTTTATATTCCCTATGCTGTGCCTTTTATTCCCATAACTTATCACTCTTTTAAAATTTTCTATAAATTGAACATTTCAAAATAAACAGGTTTAAAAAATAGAAGGAATGTAAATTTTTTATTATATTCATCCTTGAGCAAACAATCTTTCCATTTATTTAAATCATGTTTTGTGTCACTCAGCAGACTTTCCTTCTTTAGATTTCTTTCTTTAACAGTTTATTAAAGTATACATCACAACCATTAAATTAGCCTATTTCAGTATACAATTTCAGTATACAATTCAATGATGCTTAGTAAATTTACAAAGTTGCACAACTATTACCACAATCCAATTTTCGAACATTTCCATCACTTTAGAAAGATCTGTCTGACCATTTGTGCTCATTCCCTGTCTCAGCCCAGTCCCAGGCATCCACTAATCTACATGCTCTCTTTAAAGACTTGTCTTTACAGGATGTGTTATCAAAATGAAAGCATACAATGTGTGACCTTTTGTGTCTGGCTTCTCTCTTAGCCCACTGTTTTTTGTTTGTTTGCTTTGGTTTGGTTTGGTTTTTTAGAGAGGGGTGGGGGAAGGGAGCAGAGGGAGAGGAAGAATCTTAAACAGGCTCCATGCCCATTGCGGAGCGTGATGCAGGGCTCGGTCTCACGACCCTGAGATCATGACCTGAGTCAGTCATCAAGAGTCAGACGCTTAACCAACTGAGCCACCCAGGTGCCCCTAGCACACTATTTTTGAGTTCTATCCATTTCAAGAACTGCATTAGTATTTTGTTCCTTTTTATTGCTGAATGATATTTCCTTGTGTGAATATACTCTTTTTTTTCAATCCATTCACCAGTCAATGAACAACAAACATGATTGTTTCCAAGGCTTTGGCTATTATGAATAATTCTGCTATAAACAATCACATTTATATGGACATACGTTTTCATTTCTCTTGTGTAGCTTCCTAAAAATGGAAATGCCAAATCATTAGGTAATTTTATGTTTAACTTTTTAAGTACTGCCAAACTGTTTTCCAAAGTGGGTATACCATTTTGCATTTTCTCTAGCAATGTATACAGGTTTCAGTTTCTCTACATCCAGTAACACTTCTTACCATTTGTCATATATATATATGACATCCATTCTAGTGGGTGTGATGAGAGAAAATCTTAAACTAAATTGGCTAAAATATCAGGGATACGTATCTACCACTGATATAAAGGACATTATGATATGTTGATCTACCCAACATTGAAATGGGCTTTCTTGTGAAATAGGGATTACTCCGTTACTGCATTGAATAAATTAGTGAAAATGAAGAAATGTAAGGTCATATGTTATGTGTCCTGCTACATTCTAAGTAAAATAATAATTATCACAAATGATGATATCCCCATTTTTAATTTGAGAAATGGAGGAACAGAGAAATTAAGCACCATGATCCCTCTCTGTCTGCTAATGAGTGCCTGCCTGACCAGGGATTTAAACTTAAGTTTATAAAAATCGAAATAAACTTGGCTTCTTAATATTTCAACTGCTTTATCCCCAAAATGTTCATGGGAAACTAGAGAAGGCATAAGATATTCTCCCCGTGTTCCTCGTGGGAAGACGTGACATATGCACGTGGAACACTAAAGTCGTCAAGACACTACATGCTTAGGTATTTATTCATAGTTATCGTGAATACCATAGGTTTCAGGAATGAATAAACCAGTGTGAGATAAAATATTCATAAAGGGCTTGTAGAGGAATTAATGTTCAAACTTAAGTACAGAGTGTAGATTTGTGAGAGATTAAATGAATTTCATTCGTGTTCAAAAATGGAATGCAGTGAGGAGATCAGGGAGAGATTATGGCAAATTGCATAGAAGATGAGGCAAAGAGCATCCCTACATAAGAGAGATTTCTTTAGGGGGTTGTAGGAGATAAAGATTTTGTGATAATAATGGAAACAATGTATAGGTAATTTTGAATATCAGAGAGCGATACTTTTTATGCCTTAGGCAATGGGGAACAGTAAAGAGCAGAGATAAACAATGTTGCTGTAAGAAGACTGACAAAGAAGCTGAATACAGAACCATTTGATACATTCAGGAACTGGGAGAGAAATGGAACATAAAACCATTGTGAAAATATAGGTATAAAATATTCACATGCAGGGTTAGGTCCATGAGAATTGAAGCTACAATAGAAATCAAGAGTTTATTTTTTTAAAGATTTATTTATTTATTTGAGAGAGATTGAGAGAGCACAAGGGGCAGCAGGAGAGGGACCAGCAGACTCCCACTGAGCAGGGAGACCAATGCGAGGCTGGATCCCAGGACCCCAATGCGGGGCTGGATGCCAGGACCCCAGGACCATGACCTGAGGTGAAGGCAGATGCTTAACTGACTGAGCCACCCAGGTGCCCCTAGAAATCAGGAGTTTAAAGAAATTTTTCACATAATGCAACATCTAAATAGGTTTAGGAGATAAAGGATGGAAGGAATTGAAGAAAACTCTTAGATTTCAATTCCAACTCAACAATAAAGACACAGGAAAACATTTTCCAAAAGGTTGAACAAAGATTTACAGGAAGATCAAGAAATGTACTTAACAATTTGTCTTTCTAGTTATTTAGCCAATTCTCTAAGGCTTCGTTGTCATACACTTGAGACTTGGCAATGGGTGCCGTTAATTCCGAAGAACTCCTTCTGGGTGAAGAATGGATGGAACTGCTGGGTTCCCGGCTGATGTAACAGCACCCAAAGTCTGGGCAATTCACCTCCAAGGATGGGATATAACTCCCTAGTGTCACATGGCAATAAGAGCCTGCTTATCCACATCTGCAGTATGGCAGAGTAAATTAGGAGTGTAGGCATCACAATTCTGAAATATTTGCAAAAAAGATATGGTCCATGAGAATAAGATTTCCAATCCATATTTATTTTGCTGTTATTTAGGGAATGCATTTCTCCAAGTAATTGTTACATCCTTTATGTGCCTCAAAGGATTGTGGATCCCCATGTTGAAAGATTCATTTTTGAAACAACTGCAAGAAAACACTAGAACATGTCAAAAGAGTGAAATGAACCTGTATATCTTTCTCTAATTTATGGGGCAAGACCAAGCTGGCATAGCCCAATGGCTAATGACATTTCAGCCAAGAGGAATGGCTGTTTATTGTTTGTTGATGTCAGTTTTGTTACAAAGGGGGATAACTAACCACCTTGTGTGTGATAGAGACATCTAATTTGTAACAGTTTCCAAATACAAATGGGTGTACATAAAGAAATTCCACATACATACATACATATATACACACACATATATAAATGATATAAAACAAAATATCCATAACCATGATCCAATTTAAGAATAAAATGTTCCAAGAACCACTGTAACATCTTTGTCCTTTTCTTCCATGGCATCCTCTGCTCTCCCCACAAGAGATAATAACTATCCTGAAATTTCTGTTACTCCTTCCCTTTTCTTTTGTCAGTTCAGCAAATATGTGCTCATTCGTATTTTGAACTTCATATAAATGGAATCATACAGCAGTATTCTTATCTAAAAAGTATGTTTTTGAGACTCACTGATTTTCATGGCTGTGGTTCATTCACCTTTTTTTTTCTTTTACCTCTGTGGTATCTCTTTTATGATTAAAACACATTTTTCTTCTCTTTCTCCTTTCACATGTTCTTTTTCCAAACAATAACTTGAGTTGCGAACATTTTTTTGCTACATGTAAGCAGAGCTGCTAAGGATATGTTTATACATGGTAGGAAACACATATGTACAAAATCTGGAGAGGGTCTGGATCTGCCGGACCGCACAGTATGCAGGTCTGTAACTATATTGGAGATATAGGGTTCACACCAATATTCATACCAACTAGGAACATAAGAGAGCTCTTACAGTCCCCATTCTTGCTAGTACTTCGTATATTCACAGATGACACATTTTTCCCCAATCTTGAAAGCATAAATTTATGTATTATTGTATTTTTAAAAAAAGATTTATTTATCTATTTGAGAGACAGAAACAGTGTGTGAAGGAGGGGCAGAGGCAGAGGAAGAGAGAGAATCTCAAGCAGACTCCACACTGAGCATGGAACCTGACCGGGGGCTTGATCTCATGATCCTGAGATCATGACCTGAGCCAAAATCAAGAGTTGGACGCTTAACCAACTGTGCCACCCAGGCACCCTATTTTTATGGTTTTAATATGCATTTAATATTTTTATTAAATATTAAATTATGCTTTTTCAACCTTTATGGTTTTATGGTTTTAATATGCATTTATTATGCATTTCCCTGATTACTAAAGAAGTTGAGCATAGTTTTCTTGCTTTTTCAACCTTTCTTGTTTTCCATTTCTCTGAAAAGTCTATATGTGACTTTTGCCTATTATATTTATTTCTTTTTACTTTTTGATTTACATGTTTTTCCATAGTGCAACTAATATTTTCTATTTTCTCTTTAGTTTACGTGTAGTAAGCATTTTCTCTCAATGTGTAACTTACCATTTCTGTCTTTAGAATGTTTTTGAAAATTCAACCATATCAAAATTAAGAATTTCTACTTAATTCTTTTTGTGTCTTCTTAAGTTTTTATCTAAATTTCAGTTAGTTAACATACAGTGTAATATTAGTTTCAGGTGTACAATTTAGTGATTCAACACATACAACACCCAGTGCTCATCACAAGTGCACTCCTTAATCCCCATCACCTTATGATCCAGCAATTGCACTACCTAAAGGATACAAAAATACTGATTCAAAGGGTCACATGTACTCCGATGTTTATAGCAGCATTATCAACAATAGCCAAATTATGGAAAGAGCCCAAATGTCCGTTGACTGATGAATGGAAAAAGAAGATGTGGTGAATATATATATATATATATAATGGAATATTACCTAGTCATAGGAAGCGATGAAATTTTTGTGTCTTTTAAAGAGAATTTATTTCTACACCATGAGTTTATTCATTCAAAGTTAATTTTTATCACATATGTGACAGGTACCGTTTTGGATCATGTTGTGTAATGATTTAGCTGTCGTGACTTGCCCAGTCACACTCACAGGATATCATGCGGATTAACAATACTGGTGACATCATGCTAATAGGAGCTGGTGCGTGGGAAATAGAAGATAATCCAGATGCCCTGCAAATTCATATGTGTACCGCATCGTGGGAGTAAAACCTACAGAAACAAACTGCCACCTCAGTGACATTTCTGATCATCTAGTTGCCTTGTGGTGAGTTAGGCTAGTCCACAAAATCTGGCCCAGTTTTTTTTTTTTTTTTTGGATAAAGAAGATGTGGTATATATATACAATGGCCCAGTTTTGATAACGTTCAGCAATGTCAGCTTGTACTGTGCTCAAGTTTCTTTTATTTCATTTTACTCCTGAAGTACCAAATAAGTAATTCCAAGGATCTATGTGACAGACTGACATAGGATGAAGGACACGACGTCCCCTAGTGTCGTATTTCCACATGGGGGGAGGGCTCTCCAAGGTTTCATTTTCTTGGCACACTACGTGATGAAAAATATCTGGCCTGTCATATGACACAAAACTGTAGAATTATTGGCTTTTATCCCCTGCTGAAAAATATTTGCACTAACACATAAGGCAGTAATATTTCTACTCTGCCCTCTTCCTTACCCAGACAGCAAATCTAGGGAATTCCATGGGAAGCCCTGCATAAGACTACATCCAGACATAAGAATGAATCATAAATGACTGAAGCATATATTGGCAAGATCCAAAACATGGTTTTGTCTTGCAGAAACAATGGTGTGATTCACCCCATTGGCAACACTGACATGCTGAGTGTCCTGATAAGACAAATGTGTTGAAGAAGACAGAAGTCCTTAATGTTAGCTATTCCCTCATAACCAGTTGCAGAATAAGTCTTGTATTTTCTAAGTGTATTTCCACATCACTTTCATATGTGTGTGTTTCCATGTTTCATTTTCCTCCCCCCTATTCAGTCCATTATTATATCTAAGATGCATTCATGGTAATTTTACTGTTTTGTCCATAGGGCACATGATGTTGAGTTAGACTTGCCTCAGAAGCAATGATAGATTTGGATCTGGATGGAATAAATGGTGATGTATCAGAATGGCTCCCTGTGTGAAGGGAGTGACACGAGGAATATAGTCGCGCTGTGGTAGGTGCTGACATTGTGTGTGTGTAAGTAGGCAGGGAAGGATGTAGAAAGATGGTGTGTGGTCAATGTGGTGGACAGTCATGGATCTTTACAGGCATACTTATTTGTTCATATATTTTGGCTGTGTATCATTTAAACCCTCTTCCTGTAAGTGAGGCTGCATTTTGCTATAGAAACAGCACTACCAGATGCTTTCCCATTCCCTCCAGCAAATGTGGAACATGGACATGGGATCTAGACTTGACCAATAAAATATATCAATTTAAACTTTCGTCAGAAGCAAGGGCAATAAAAGGCACATGCAAGAGGGTGGTTGAGGATGATTCAGAGGATGGCCATGACAGGATTAACAACACAGAGATCTGAAATGCAGGGTGACAGCAACTGCAGTGTGTTAAGGGGTTCATGCCTGGGGTGATGGTAAGCCTCTGTGGACTGGAGCCCTCCATGAAATTTTAGTGGACCATCATCACATATTAGGAATGATTTTGCAATCATTCTGCCTATTCCTATTTCTTGTTCCTTCTCCAAGTTTGATTCATTGGCTTTTCTAAGGGTTTTGTTACATGAGTGTGTGTGTGTGTGTGTGTGTGTGTGTGTGTGTGAAGAATGTGTTTTAACTGATATATAAATTTTTGTTTAGCTTACTTTTTTCACTAAAAATGTCTATTGTGGACATCACTGCAAGTCAATAGATCAATATCCAAATCTTTAATTTTCTGGTTTCTTTAGGCACATAACAATGCATATAATTTAAATTAATTAGATTATATCATATATACTATATTATTGTTCTCATCCTTAAAATTTTTTGTCTTTTTTTTTCAACACCACTTCTCAACTGCAGATTAATAATCTCATTTTAATCCTCCTGCTCCTTTATCTATACTCCTACAATGTACAAATTGTCATTGTTTTCTTTATAAAGATGGCACAATGTTAACAATACTCTTGTGCATTATTGAAAATATCCCATGAAAGCCATTCAGAGTTAACTGGTGTGGTTATAATCTTTCTGTAACTGCTTAATATTTCGTGATGTAGCAGCACCATGATTTATTCAACCATTTCCCTGTAAGGATATTCACTTGGTTTTCAGTTGTTTTGTCACTAGAAACCATGTATGAACACATACTTTTTTTGGTTTATTTTTAATTTACTTATATTTATTTATTTTTATTTATTTAATCTCTACACCAACGTGCAGCTTGAACTCATGGCCCCAGATCAAGAGTCACAGGCTCTTCCGACTGATCCAGCCAGGCTCCCCAACACACATGTTTGAATAAAGACACCTATGTTTTATTTTTATTTTTATTTTTTTTTAATTTTTTTATTGTTATGTTAATCCCCATACATTACATCATTAGTTTTAGATATAGTGTTCCATGATTCATTGTTTGTGCATAACACCCAGTGCTCCATGCAGAACGTGCCCTCCTCAATACCCATCACCAGGCTAACCCATCCTCCCAACCCCCTCCCCTCTAGAACCCTCAGTTTGTTTTTCAGAGTCCATCGTCTCTCATGGTTCTTCTCCCCCTCCGATTTCCCCCCCTTCATTCTTCCCCTCCTGCTACATTCTTCTTCTTCTTTTTTTCTTTCTTAACATATATTGCATTATTTGTTTCAGAGGTACAGATCTGAGATGCAACAGTCTTGCACAATTCACAGCGCTTACCAGAACACATACCCTCCCCAGTGTCCATCACCCAGTCACCCCATCCCTCCCACCCCACCCCCCACTCCAGCAACCCTCAGTTTGTTTCCTGAGATTAAGAATTCCTCATATCAGTGAGGTCATATGATACATGTCTTTCTCTGTTTGACTTATTTCGCTCAGCATAATACCCTCCAGTTCCATCCACGTCGTTGCAAATGGCAAGATCTCATTCCTTTTGATGGCTGCATAATATTCCATTGTATATATATACCACATCTTCTTTATCCATTCATCTGTTGATGGACATCTTGGCTCTTTCCACAGTTTGGCTATTGTGGACATTGCTGCTATAAACATCGGGGTGCACGTAGCCTTTCGGGTCCCTACTTTTGTATCTTTGGGGTAAATACCCAGGAGTGCAATTGCTGGATCATATGGTAGCTCTATTTTCAACTTTTTGAGGAACCTCCATACTGTTTTCAGGAGTGGCTGCACCAGCTTGCATTCCCACCAACAGTGTAGGAGGGTTCCCCTTTCTCCGCATCCCCGCCAACATCTGTCATTTCCTGACTTGTTAATTTTAGCCATTCTGACTGGTGTGAGGTGGTATCTCATTGAGGTTTTGATTTGGATTTCCCTGATGCTGAGCGATATTGAACACTTTTTCATGTGTCTGTTGGCCGTTTGGATGAAAGACACCTATGTTTTAAACCAAAGACTGTAATAAGAGATGAGGAAGGACACTATATCATACTTAAAGGGTCTATCCAACAAGAAGATCTAACAATTGTAAATATCTATGCCCCTAACATGGGAGCAGCCAATTATATAAGGCAATTAATAACAAAAGCAAAGAAACACATCGACAACAATACAATAATAGTGGGGGACTTTAACACCCCCCTCACTGAAATGGACAGATCGTCTAAGCAAAAGATCAACAAGGAAATAAAGACTTTAAATGACACACTGGACCAAATGGACTTCACAGACATATTCAGAACATTCCATCCCAAAGCAACGGAATACACATTCTTCTCTAGTGCCCATGGAACATTCTCCAGAATAGATCACATCCTAGGTCATAAATCAGGTCTCAACCGGTACCAGAAGATTGGGATCATCCCCTGCCTATTTTCAGACCACAATGCTTTGAAACTAGAACTCAACCACAAGAGGAAAGTCGGAAAGAACTCAAATACATGGAGGCTAAAGAGCATCCTACTGAAGAATGAATGGGTCAACCAGGAAATTAAAGAAGAATTAAAAAAATTCATGGAAACCAATGAAAATGAAAACACAACTATTCAAAATCTTTGGGATACAGCAAAGGCAGTCCTAAAAGGAAAGTATATAGCAATACAAGCCTTTCTCAAGAAACAAGAAAGGTCTCAAGTACACAACCTAACCCTACACCTAAAGGAGCTGGAGAAAGAACAGCAAATAAAGCCTAAACCCAGCAGGAGAAGAGAAATAATAAAGATCAGAGCAGAAATCAATGAAATAGAAACCAAAAGAACAGTAGAACAGATCAACGAAACTAGGAGCTGGTTCTTTGAAAGAATTAACAAGATTGATAAGCCCCTGGCCAGACTTATCAAAAAGAAAAGAGAAATGACCCAAATCAACAAAATCATGAATGAAAGAGGAGAAATCACAACCAACACCAAAGAAATACAAACAATTATAAGAACATATTATGAGTAACTCTATGCCAGCAAATTAGATAACCTGGAAGTAATGGATGCATTCCTAGAGATGTATCAACTACCAAAACTGAACCAGGAAGAAATAGAAAACCTGAACAGACCTATAACCACTAAGGAAATAGAAGCAGTCATCAAAAATCTCCCATCAAACAAAAGCCCAGGGCCAGATGGCTTCCCAGGGGAATTCTACCAAACATTTCAAGAAGAATTAATACCTATCCTTCTGAAACTGTTCCAAAAAATAGAAATGGAAGGAAAACTTCCAAACTCATTTTATGAGGCCAGCATTACCTTGATCCCAAAACCAGACAAAGACCCCATCAAAAAGGAGAATTACAGACCAATATCCCTGATGAACATGGATGCAAAAATTCTCACCAAAATACTAGCCAATAGGATCCAACAGTACATTAAAAGGATTATTCACCACGACCAAGTGGGATTTATCCCTGGGCTGCAAGGTTGGTTCAACATCCGCAAATCAATCAACGTGATACAATACATTAACAAAAGAAAGAACAAGAATCATATGATCCTCTCAATAGATGCAGAAAAAGCATTTGACAAAGTACAGCATCCTTTCTTGATCAAAACTCTTCAGAGTATAGGGATAGAGGGTACATACCTCAATATCATAAAAGCCATCTATGAAAAACCTACAGCGAATATCATTCTCAATGGGGAAAAACTGAGAGCTTTCCCCCTAAGGTCAGGAACGCGGCAGGGATGTCCACTATCACCACTGCTATTCAACATAGTATTGGAAGTCCTAGCCACAGCAATCAGACAACAAAAAGAAATGAAAGGCATCCAAATTGGCAAAGAAGAAGTCAAACTCTCACTCTTTGCAGATGATATGATACTTTATGTGGAAAATCCCAAAGACTCCACCCCAAAACTGCTAGAACTCATACAGGAATTCAGTAAAGTGGCAGGATATAAAATCAATGCACAGAAGTCAGTGGCATTCCTATACACCAACAACAAGTCAGAAGAAAGAGAAATTAAGGAGTCGATCCCATTTACAATTGCACCCAAAACCATAAGATACCTAGGAATAAATCTAACCAAAGAGGCAAAGGATCTGTACTCAGAAAACTATAAAATACTCATGAAAGAAATGGAGGAAGACACAAAGAAATGGAAAAACGTTCCATGCTCATGGATTGGAAGAACAAATATTGTGAAGATGTCAATGCTACCTAGAGCAATCTACACATTCAATGCAATCCCCATCAAAATACCATCCACTTTCTTCAAAGAAATGGAACAAATAATCCTAAAATTTGTATGGAACCAGAAAAGACCCCGCATAGCCAGAGGAATGTTGAAAAAGAAAAGCAAAGCTGGCGGCATCACAATTCCAGACTTCCAGCTCTACTACAAAGCTGTCATCATCAAGACAGTATGGTACTGGCACAAAAACAGACACATAGATCAATGGAACAGAATAGAGAGCCCAGAAATGGACCCTCAACTGTATGGTCAACTAATCTTTGACAAAGCAGGAAAGAATGTCCAATGGAAAAAAGACAGTCTCTTCAACAAATGGGGTTGGGAAAATTGGACAGCCACATGCAGAAGAATGAAACTGGACCATTTCCTTACACCACACACAAAAATAGACTCCAAATGGTTGAAAGACCTCAATGTGAGACAGGAGTCCATCAGAATCCTAAAGGAGAACACAGGCAGCAACCTCTTCGACCTCAGCCGCAGCAACTTCTTCCTAGAAACATCGCCAAAGGCAAGGGAAGCAAGGGCAAAAATGAACTATTGGGACTTCATCAAGATAAAAAGCTTTTGCAAAGCAAAGGAAACAGTCAACAAAACCAAAAGACAACTGACAGAATGGGAGACGATATTTGCAAATGACATATCAGATAAAGGGCTAGTATCCAAAATCTATAAAGAACTCATCAAACTCAACACCAAAAGAACAAAGAATCCAATCAAGAAATGGGCAGAAGACATGAACAGACATTTTTCCAAAGAAGACATCCAAATGGCCAACAGACACATGAAAAAGTGTTCAATATCGCTCGGCATCAGGGAAATCCAAATCAAAACCTCAATGAGATACCACCTCACACCAGTCAGAATGGCTAAAATTAACAAGTCAGGAAATGACAGATGTTGGCGGGGATGCGGAGAAAGGGGAACCCTCCTACACTGTTGGTGGGAATGCAAGCTGGTGCAGCCACTCCTGAAAACAGTATGGAGGTTCCTCAAAAAGTTGAAAATAGAGCTACCATATGATCCAGCAATTGCACTCCTGGGTATTTACCCCAAAGATACAAAAGTAGGGACCCGAAAGGCTACGTGCACCCCGATGTTTATAGCAGCAATGTCCACAATAGCCAAACTGTGGAAAGAGCCAAGATGTCCATCAACAGATGAATGGATAAAGAAGATGTGGTATATATATACAATGGAATATTATGCAGCCATCAAAAGGAATGAGATCTTGCCATTTGCAACGACGTGGATGGAACTGGAGGGTATTATGCTGAGCGAAATAAGTCAAACAGAGAAAGACATGTATCATATGACCTCACTGATATGAGGAATTCTTAATCTCAGGAAACAAACTGAGGGTTGCTGGAGTGGGGGGTGGGGTGGGAGGGATGGGGTGACTGGGTGATGGACACTGGGGAGGGTATGTGTTCTGGTAAGCGCTGTGAATTGTGCAAGACTGTTGAATCTCAGATCTGTACCTCTGAAACAAATAATGCAATATATGTTAAGAAAGAAAAAAAGAAGAAGAAGAATGTAGCAGGAGGGGAAGAATGAAGGGGGGGAAATCGGAGGGGGAGAAGAACCATGAGAGACAATGGACTCTGAAAAACAAATTGAGGGTTCTAGAGGGTAGGGGGGTGGGAGGATGGGTTAGCCTGGTGATGGGTATTGAGGAGGGCACGTTCTGCATGGAGCACTGGGTGTTATGCACAAACAATGAATCATGGAACACTATATCTAAAACTAATGATGTAATGTATGGGGATTAACATAACAATAAAAAAATTAAAAAAAAAAAAGACACCTATGACTGGTGCTTTTATAACCATGAATAGATTCCTGAAGTTGAATTACTGGAATTAAGAGTATATATATTCTTAACTTCAAATACTGTCATATTGCTTTCCTAAAGAAGGCTCTGTAACTATATAGATTTGTACCAACATTATGTGGGAGGAAGCTTTTTCCTTCATCCAAGCCAGCAATAAATGTTGGTATTAGTACCTTCAATTAGTTATCTTAATTAGTAAATGTCCTGACAAACCAATAAGAAAAGACTATTACCTCAAAACAAAGAAATCAATAAAGTTCATGAAAAGCTTGTTTACAAATCGAGAACTACTTAAATATATTAAGTGTTTACACATGCTTATAAGAGCATAAAAGTTATGACAGCATTGCAATCTATTACGTATACAGCTGGGAAATAGTTATGTATACTTAGGTATTTCCTTCAGCAAAGACACCCTAAACAACAAAAAAAGTTTGGAAATTTAATGTTTTAAACACAGCTTAAAAAGATGGTGGAAGAGAGAGTTGCATTGAGATGGAGAGTGGGGACAGGTGGTGACTGTTTCTGGATCCTGGACAATTTTAAGTTGAGAGACAGCAGTTGTGTGTTTATCTGCATCACTGTTGAGGGAAAAGGATAACTGGGTCCTCCTTCCTTCCTCTTAGGTATAAATACTAGTTTCAGAAAGACATGAACTCCTCTCGGGAGGGTTCAAAAAGCAAACACAGTGGGAAATATATGCATAAATATTAAAAATCTTTCATTAGTCTCTTCTTGTTTTTCTGCTCATCAAGGGAATATGAAGACCCAAGAGGAATCTATTCCCTGAGACACTAAATCAAGTTAAGCTCCTACCCACCTAGCCATGTTCCTTTCAATTCCCTGCACTTCAACTAGTTGGGTCCTTGAATAGAAATGAGCCACTTTCACCAAAGAATCACAGGTATATCTGTTTTTTGAGTAATAACTTGCAAACTACTGCCTTAACACAGATAGTGAAAAATTGGGGGAAAAAACACAGATGAGTTTTATACAGAAATGAATGACATACTGTAAGGTGAGTTCTTAAAAAAGTAGAGTTCTCTTAGTCTTCTGCTCTCCCTCTTGAACTTCCACTGAGAGATAAGATGCTTGGGTATTGTTAGACATCCTTCTACATTGGGTTACTAAGTCTCTCTTTCTCTGTCTCCGTCTGTCTGTTTCTCCTCACTACACACACACACACACACACACAGACACCATAATTGATATTCCTGTGTTATGTCTCAGGCTACTTTGCAATTCACCTGATGAAAAGGTTCATATTTCATCTAATCTGAATGTGAAGTTATCCTGGGTATGGGATCCTGCTGGTAAAGTAGAAATTTCAGATACATTTGTACCATTATTTGAATCCTGATGTCCATATAGGAGATTATGATAATTCTGTTATTTTTCCTCTTATTTGAAAAATATGGTTTCAAAATCTTTTTGTGTGTATAGTGGATACATTGTTACACTATTTTCAGGTGTACAACATAATGACTCAACTTCTCCGTACTTTATGCCCCTCTCACCACAAGTGCATCTACCATCCGTCACTATACAACGCTGTGACAATACCATCGACTGTAGTTCCTATGCTGTGCCTTCATGCCCATGGCTTATTCATTCCATACCTGGAAGCCTGAACCTCCCACTCCCCTTTACCCATGAAAATTACAGCTTAGATGTAGCTTAAGCCACATTGTCTAGACACAGGATACATTTTGTCTAAGTTTTGCTGAGAACAGAGATCCTGGCTTCTCTCATATTGTGGAGGCAGTTTCAATAGTCTTCCCTCAAAGAATAATTAATAACGATCATGAACTCAAGACTAATTTGGATTAAATAAAAAACTTCAATTCTGTCTCACTTTTCATTGTACAGAAGCCCAACTTTTCTTGACATCAAGCTGGCAACATCCTTTCCTCTGCTGTTGGTTCTGTTCTTCCTGTCTCAGGTAGTAGGTCTTAAATAAGAGCCATACACTTGATGGAGATGTCTTCTCTTATAAGGGCATTGTCTGAATTTATGAGTATGAGGAGTGGAAGATGGAGGGAGGGATATTATCTCTAACAAAGCCAAATTAGCCTAAATATCTAGATATTTAGGATAGAAGGAGATATGTAAGCAAACTGCCAATGGATTGTGTTTGGGAGAACATGTATATATTTTATGTTCTTAGAGCCTCATAAAGGATAGCCTATTGTAAGACGAGTATGGAACCAGCAGTGTACAGACTTGGTATATTTTGGATCAAATGGAAGATCACAGGGATCATGTCATTGAATTGAGTTTCTCAATTCCTCTGAGGGAACTCCCTTTATAAGCAGGTGGTGGTTGTAATGAGACATCAGTCAAATACCAGTGATGAAAGCTTCTTCAAAGATCTAGCTTTGAAATTGAGAAGTTTCTACAGCACAAAGAGAATTTATTCTCCCTCTCATTCCCCCACTCTGATAGATTGGTAGATAGATAGATAGATAGATTATCAGTAGATATAGATAGGAAGCTAGTTCTGTATCACAAGGCAATTTTGTATGATTCATTATCATTTGTTGAGCAGCTATCAAGTGACAGACACTTTATTAAGGACTTCACATCTACTGTCTTATTTAATACTTACAATTTCTCAGCTGGTATTACTACTGCTGAGTTACATATGAGGACCCCAGAGAATTATTCAGCTGTACTGTGTGACTCAGCTGACTTTTGAAGTGTGCAGCCCTATCGGCAATTAAATTCTTGGTTCTTTAAGTTTCCACATAAACTCTGGAGAGAAAATAGAATTCCAAAAGGCCCCCCCCCACCCCAATGGCTGCCCTCTGGTGTACACTCCTTGCTGAATCACCTCCCCTTGAGTGTGGGTGAGACTTGTGACTGTGATGGGTTATCAGTCATGATTTATTCTGTTACATCAACTTTGTCACAACAAACTGGAGAAAGATTCTCTTACTGGCTTTGAAGCAGTAAGCTGTCAAGGTATCAAATGGCCAGGTGGTTAGGACCTGAGGGTGGGCTCTAAAGCTGAGAGTGAGAATTCCTACCAACAGCGGGTAAGAAAGACAGACACATGAGTCCTAAAGCTGCAAGGAACTGAATTCTGCCAACAATCTCCATTGGCTTGGAAGAGGATCCCAAGGCTCTGATGAGATTCCAGACTCAACTGACGTCTTGATTTCAACCTTGAGCAGAACACCCAGCTCACCTGACTCAACACTGTAAGAATGGAAATTTGCATTGTTTTGTGCTGCTTAGTTTGTGGTCGTTTATGATACATAACCACAAGTTAATACAATGGGATTTCTATGACTTTCTTCTACATATATCTGGGTGTCCCTTGTTTGTGTGTGCACGTGTTTGTGGGCATGCAAGAGAGAGAAAAAGAGAGAGAGAGAGGATGATGATGAAGTAAGTTGAGTATAACTCCAAAATTATCTGCCAGGGATGATGTAGTTGCCACATGAAAATGGGTTTCACTGGGTGCTCTCTCTATTCCCATAGGGAGAAGCAGGAAAGGCGTAGAAAATGACAAATGTGAGCCTCGTCACAACATTCTTCTTAATGGGGCTTCCCCATGCACCAGCACTGGACATCCCCCTCTTCGGAATCTTCTTGGTGATTTATGTACTCACTGTGGTGGGGAACCTCCTCATCCTGCTGGTGATCAAGGTGGATTCCCACCTCCACACCCCCATGTACTACTTCCTGACCAACCTGTCCTTCATTGATGTGTGGTTCTCCACGGTCACTGTGCCCAAAATGCTGATGACCTTGGTGTCCCCAGGAGGCAGGGCGATCTCCTTTCACAGCTGTGTGGCCCAGCTCTACTCCTTCCACTTTCTGGGGAGCACCGAGTGTTTCCTCTACACAGTCATGTCCTATGACCGCTACCTGGCCATCAGTCACCCACTCAGGTACGCCAGCATGATGAGTGGGAGGACGTGTGTCCTCCTGGCCACTGGCACGTGGCTCAGTGGCTGTCTGCACTCTGCTGTCCAGACCACGCTGACATTCCGTTTGCCCTACTGTGGGCCCAGCCAGATCCAGCACTACTTCTGTGATGCCCCTCCCATCCTCAAGCTGGCCTGTGCAGACACCTCCATGAACGAGATGGTGATCTTTGTCAACATTGGGGTTGTGGCCTCGGGCTGCTTTCTCCTGATAGTGCTGTCCTATGTGTCCATCATCTGTTCTATCGTGAAGATCCGCACCTCAGAGGGGAGACACAGAGCCTTTCAGACCTGTGCCTCCCACTGCATTGTGGTCCTTTGTTTCTTTGTTCCCTGTGTTTTCATTTACCTGAGGCCAGGCTCCCGGGATGCTGTGGATGGGGTTGTGGCAGTTTTCTACACGGTGCTGACACCCCTTCTAAACCCTGTGGTGTACACCCTCAGGAACAAGGACGTGAAGAAAGCTCTGTGGAAGCTTATAGACATAGTAACATATTCCCAGAGCAAATAAACACTAGAAAGTAGATATGCTCAATTTTCTAAAAAAACACTAATATAACTTACGCATCAACATGCAACATATTACATGTGTGTTTCTCAGTGTTAAATGTTCTCCAAAACCATCCACTCAGAAATATTTGTTTCATGGATTTTCTGAGGAATTTTTAAAATCGGAATTAAATTTTATTGATGATGAGCTTGCTTAAATTTTGGTCTATCAAATTTTTCTCTGTGTTTTTTTTTTTTTATCTTTTTGTTCTATTTTACTGAGCTACAGTTCACATATAACATTGTTTTGCCTTCTTAAAAATTATGTATTGTGCTTGGAACTCAGACACAAGGGTTGTTTTATTCATATACCTAAGTTTATAATGTGCTTTTTAAAATTTTTTTCTGAAGGCTTATGTACACAACTTGGGAGTTACACTCCTGGGCATGGTGTCCAAGGACAGCCTCAAATATCAGAGTCACTTACTCATGGTTACAGCTGTGTGACTGCCTTCTCAGTCTGTTAGGAATTTATGGAAAGTATCTGAAATATTAAAATTATAATGAATTAAGTTATTCTAGAATAATTCAGAAGCAAACACAGTAACATTATTGAGCTTGGGATATACTAGACACTTTATAAGTTTATCATTACAAGAACCCTACAAGATAGGTTCTCCTACTATAAAAAATGAGAAAACAAAGGCCGGTTAGATAGCTTGATAAAGTCACACACTAGTAAGGAATATGGTCAAGGTTTAATTTCAGGCTATCTGGCACCAAAGCCCATGGTGTTAAATTCTACTGTATTATTATGATCACTAATTTCAGAAACTTTCCATTTTGGGGGGAGCAGAGCAATACCAATTAACATCAGTAATTATTGGAATAACAAAACACTGATTTTTGAATACTTATGTGTATTTTATAACAGAAATGTAGGGTTTTTTTAGAAACTACATTTTCCCCCGTAGACTATGAAAAGCACATGATCTACTCTACCTCCACAGAAGTGAGATTGCAAATGTGTCATCCCGTGGTATCATCCCATCTGTTTCCTTATGTGTTCCACATGAAGCTGTGGATTCCTCTGGGAAAAATACTGTCATAGTCCCATAGTCTCCACCGACATCAATCTTGGTGTGATTTCTTTAGAATATTCTCCCTGCTACAGACCCTTTCTATTTCCAAACATTTACTTTTTGAGGCACCCAACTTCTGATCCACACTCATAATATTAGGTATCATTCCTAAACAGATGCCACCTCTTTCCCTCCATGCTGTTCCTATTTCTAAGTTCAGGTCCCTGATAACTTGAGTTTCTTTGGTATTTCCATTTGGAGATCACCTCAAACTTCCTATGTCTACACCAAAACCTTTTTTCCTTCTTCCTCAACATTTGTCTCTCTGTGGTATGATCGGCACAACAAAAGTAACCCTGAAACTTGGAACTTCTTCCCATCGTCTCTGCTCACACATTTCTTCTTCATGCAATTGGAAAAGGGGTAAAAGAAGAAATAGCGAAAGAGGACAGAGGTAGGTTGGCATGAAGAAATTCCAGAAAATAAAGAAGAATGTTGGATAATTTTAATACTTCAATAATGAATCCTTCACATTATCAAATAATAATTGGGACACCTTATTTTGTAAATACTTCATTGAGTTGTTAGTATGCTCCAAGAGCTATTAGTACTGTTTTCAAAAGGGGAAAAGAAAAAAGAAAAAAATACTGGAGAATTGATGTTTGCATTCCACATGGGGAACAATGAAATCTGAGCAAATGTCTCATCACATTGTGCCACATTTTAATGTATTCTCCTGGGTTTCTCCTCAAAATAGCAGCTCTGGAGTATAGAACTTCTCCACTGAAGCTCGTTATTAGTGGTGCCGTTCCCCTTTTAACCTGAATTTTGAAAATATTGCTTGGTCATAGCATGATGTGTCTGATTGATTCCCTGAAGCTAAATTTTCTGAGTTCACTAGTGGTTGAGAACTGTCTATATTATAGAAGTCGTAGCTGAGTTATAAGAGGTAAATAACTAATATAGAAAAAATCAGGCTCAAATCCAGAATGAATGGGGTGACTTTTATAATGATCCCAATGCTGAGGCTTGTTCATTCACTCGTGCTTTCTCAAATAATTAATCAATGCAGTAATTCCTTCAACAATTTAAATTAGGTGACTCCTATATTTAAGCCACAGGGAACACAGGGTATCAAGACAGTATCTGTGCTCCAGAACTCCAGAGTCCAATGGGAAACACCGAAGTAGACAAATGAATCTTACAGTGTCCTAAGGTATATATGGGGTGCTGCAGTACACAGCATGACATCTAACACAGATTAGGCAGTAGAGTGAATTACCACCTGAAAATAAAGAAAATAACATATCCAGATGACAAACACTTGCTTCAACCACATAACTCATGATAATTAGTACATATAGAGTATGAAGAATACAAAGGTGATTTCAGTCTTCGTGTTTTGGAGTCTGCTCCAAATTCGCAGAGCTTCCGTTTTCCAGGCCAAAGCATATTGCATGTTGAATCTTTTAGTTCTAACAAGAAGAACATTTGGACACAAGAGACTAAACCCAAGGCTTTTCACATTTCTTTTTATTGTCTGAAAAATCTCTGTATCCAAACCGTGCATACATATTGACCAGGACCTGCCCCCACCCAACCACAAGAAGGCCAGAAGAAGGTGTAATCCTACCATGTCCCTGAGGTAGAGATGAGGAAGTATTAGGTGGGCTGCACTAAGTCTGACTAAGGTCTAACTCAAATGTTTGCAATGTGACCCTATTTTTCTCACTGTGGGTAAAATGAAGACAAAAGCATATCTCCTCCTCTTTGGTAGAATGGGCGGGACATTTTCAGAATGGGTTTTAGGGTCATATCCTTATTCAAAGTTATCTCGGGGCACCTGGGTGGCTCAGTCATTAAGCATCTGCCTTCAGCTCAGGTCATGATCCCAGGGTTCTGGGATTGAGCCTCACATCCGTCTCCCTGCTCAGCAGGAAGCCTGCTTCTCCCTCTCCCACTCCCCCTGCTTGTGTTCCCTCTATCTGTGTGTCTCTCTCTCTGTCAAATAAATAAAATCTTTAAAAAAAAAAAACCAAAGTTATCTCTATCAAACTATTTTCAGGGACCTTGTTCTCATGTTTGGATGCCTATACTAGCAAAGTGACCAGGGGGTATAAATATTAGATCAAAGGAGACACTGGTGAAACCCTACAGATTCAGTATCACTCTATTCTTCCAGTTCACCCACAGTCAGCAGGGGCCGTGGAAAGCCATAGTAGAATTTTGAAAATATTGAAATTTGTGCAGCAAGTGTCAGGGGGTCAGATGCCCTAATGCTAGGACTTCAGATCATTAGATTCATGTAAAAGGCAAGGGCTCTCATGGATTGAGCTGTTCACGGGTGAGACATGGGAGACTTTCTAGTTAGTTCTCCTCCAAAGGCTGCCTGCCGGCTGCATATTTACACGTGTGACAATGTGATATGAGAGTATTTGAAATCAGTAACGAAGTGTGACAAACCGTTCATAGGTGGACCACACTCTAAAATCAACACAGAAGAGCAAGGTCACAATGGGCAGCTTGCTGTATGGTAATTACACGTCACTCTTCCAGGTCAATTTGCCCGGTGACCTCAGCTCTCTGATGGGTCCAAGAAAAGCCTTGATTTTCAATGTGTCCCAATTTGCCTGTTTTAAGAAGGCAAGGGACACCTTCCAAGTTCTTCACATGTTGGAGATGAAACCAGAAGTCACAAATCATGACTTTTTAAGCTCAAGAAGTGAACATTATTTTTAATGATACAATGGTCATTCAGATTTACTTATAGGTTTGATTTTTTAACTTTCTATTCCTTCCTATATCTCAAATGCTCGTTTCAGGATAAGCTTTATTATTGTGTTGTATATTTTTAAGTTACTTGATATGGTTGTAGTAGTGGTAGAAACTTTCCATTTTTTAATGTCTCTAAGTGTCATTATTTCACAGTCATATTTGGTAGTTACTCAGCATTCAATTGTATTTATTTTTTATTGAACATGGTGGACACACAATGTTACATTAGTTTCAAGTGTACAACACAATGATTGGATAAGTGCCCATTATGCTCTGCTCACCACAAGTGGAGCTTCCATCTGTTACCACACAACACTGCTACAATATCACTGACCGTATTTCCTATGTTGTGACTTTCGTCCCTGTGACTAGATCATTCCATACCTGGAAGCCTGTACCTTCTGCTCCCCTTCACTCTCTTCGACCCTCCCCCCAGCCCCGCCCCTCTGACAGCCACCAGTTTGTTCTCTGCGTTTAGTAGGATACCATTCTTGCTTGACAGTTATCTTCTCACTCTTTGCACTTTATTTCCATATTTGTCGATCTGTATCACTGCTGAAGCTCGATCAGCAGTTAAAATATTATTTCACTGAAGAATAACTTACTAATAGCAATTTTACATTCGGGTTAGTAATCCAATCTAAGACAACTGCTGTGTATGCAGTGAAGTGGTAGCCAAGAGTCAGTATTTATTGATGGGCAGCCAGCTTCTTAAGCATCATTTCTTCAAGGCACATATATCCCCCTTTGAAGTGCTTTGGCATTTAAAAGTCAACTGAGTGATATGTGTGGGTCTGGACTCGTATTCTTCTCCACTGATCTATATGTCAATACTCATGCCAATTGTGCACCGTCTAGATTAGTATGAGTTACAGTGTTTTCACTGCCTTTAAATGCACAGGTTGTATGTTTCCATGGTGACTATGTGCACCGTGTGCCTACTATGTGCACCTTCATTCCCCAAACCCTCCAGCTCCCCCTTCATGATTCACGTTAATGCTTCTTTGACTTCATTTTCTTCTCTTCTGCTTCACATATGCTCCTGATGCTATTTACATGTACTCTCTGTAGCAGAATAGTTCAACAGCGTTAGGGACCTGGAAGAACAGCAGTTTGGGACCTTCCATCCCTTGGTATCTCCCAGGACCATACCATGGAGAAGTAGCTGCTCTTCCAAACACTAACTCCAGGATTTTTTAACTTTACAATCTCTGTAAAGCTCTTTGGGTGTTGTTGTGACAAATAATTCTGTAAGGTTCAACAACAGACTTGTACAAATCTCCCGAAGACTATGTTTCTTGGGCTTGTGTGGAAAAGGAAGAAGGGTGGAGGTTACCTTTCCTTTTATGGCCCCTTCTTATGCTACTCATTGAATGGGAGAAGGAAATGGATGTTTAAGTCCAGCACAAACCAAGGAACGTAGTGGCCAGTCCTCTTGCTTACTTAACCTTGTAGGCTTCACCTGCCTTGTCTCCTAGGCTACACTGTCAACCAGATAATTTTACCTGAAACTTCTTCAGGTATTTAGCCGGAACAGTTCCAAAATTAGACTCTTCATTATGCTCTCAGAACTCACTGTTAGTACTTTCTCTACTGTGTCGTCACAACTGCCAACGCATACTAACTTCTCTATCTACTCGACCTCCTCACCCACTTGGCCACCATTTGCCACCCGCTGCACCACGCTCGATGCCCGCTGCCACTGCCTGACCTGGATTGTCACCAGTGGGTGTTTCTTTTCTGAGATGCAGGTGAAAAGGCTCTTTAGTTGACCTTGCTCCCCTCAAGTTGCCTTCCTCCAAACTATCTTTCATGTTGCTATTAGTTATATCTCTAAATGGAAATACCATCATATTACTGTTACATTTGTTGTATTTCAATAACTTTCTAAAATGTGTAAGATGAAAGTCCTTTTTCTTTGTGTTGTAGACAAGTCCCTTCATGATTTGCCTACTTTTTCTGACCCCTCTTCTTATGTCCTTATGCTTCTTTTATATTGGGGATCTAAGCTCCTTGAAAAGGAAGTCTGTGTCTCTTTAATCTTTGTGCTCATGGTGCATAGCACTTAATACATATTTACATATTGAATGGACAAGTAGGTGGATTTAGGCAGGAAAGAGGAAAAAGAGAACGTAAAAAATGTTAGCAGGTTGGATAGAAGAAATCCAAAGTTGTTTTATCCAAATCTCTAACAATTAACTACTAATATTTGATAGCTTTATTCAGTGGTCAATATTTATATTAGCTAAAAATCCTCACACAAGAAATCCTTACAGTCTTGGAACTGTTCAGAATGTTTACTGTGGTGATGGACACCCAAAACTACACAGGTGTTACAATTGTGTACTACTTAGCACACACCTATGCACACACACAGACACACATACAAATAAAACAGGGTAAATGTGAATAAGATCTGTGGATTAGATCAATGCCAATATCCTGGTTGGGATATTATGCTACAGTTTTACACATTGTTGCTGTTGGGGGAAACTGAGGAAAGTGGTAGAAGGGATCTCTCCACTTTACTGCATACAACTTTATGTGATTCTACACCTATTTCAAAAAGATTTCCACTAAAAAATGACACTGATATTTATCTTATATATCATCATTGAACATTTAAATTACTTTTTTTTTTATAGAATTCTTTTTTTTTTTTAAGATTTTATTTATTTATTTGCTAGAGAGAGACACAGCGAGAGAGGGAACACAAGCAGGGGGAGTGGAAGAGGGAGAACAGGCTTCCCGCCGAGCAGGGAGCCCGATGTGGGGCTTGATCCCAGGACCCTGGGATCATGACCTGAGCCGAAGGCAGACGCTTAACGACTGAGCCACCCAGGCGCCCCTTAAATTACTTTCAACATGGCTTTGTTTGACATTTTTTTATGGAATTTTGAATCTTTTGGCATATTTCCAAGTGAAGACTACTAATGGGTCTTCCCTTGAGTATCCATTATACTTATTACAATCCCTGGATGAAAAACACTAGTTTTTCCCCGTCACCAGATGATGAACTTCATTAATATGGAGACTATGTCAGTTCTTTGGGTGTATCTGTTGCTTATCACATGACTTATCAGCAAATGTCCCATAACATTTTGTGCTACTGTGAGTTAAGTAAAATAGTATGATGTTACAAGAAACTAGAAGGTATCCAAGTGAACCCAATGGCTAAGTAAGTTTGATCTAACTCGTCTTCAGTTTTCTCCTTTGAAAATTGAGTAGAGTTATAGATTAGGCCATATGAGTCTGGTTTATTGAAGTGAATATTAGTGATTAACCTCTTGCATAGATCACTATTTCATGGTTTATAGTATACCTTTATAGATAGCACGATTTTCTTCCCAGCATAGCCTCATAACTTACTTAGAGCAAGATACACAACCTAGCACAGATGGGTTGTTTTGCTAAAGCATCTCTGGAAGGCAGGTGCTGCAAGTCTGAGGAGTCTGACAAGTGATCTCCAGTTCTAACAGGTGCTTACCAGTTTTCTCTTCTTCTCTTCTTAGTATGCTAGGCAGTGTTGACATTTATTGCATTAACGGGATACATGTGACATTTAAATTAAGCATTTATTTTCAGAAAAACTACTTTATGCTATCAATATAGGTATATATCTGAATGACTGCTTTTGAGGTTCATGGCCCAAGTCTTACCTCCCCAGATGGTGTCCAAAGTTCGTTTTACACTTTAAGTCAAACAAATGTGAACTACAGACAATATAATTCCATGGGTCTGGTTACTAGGATCTGGTTCTAAAATTGGAAGATACTTTCAATGTTTATTGGTAGTAAATTTTTGTTCTAAGATTATTTTCTCTTTTTTATATATTTGTTATTTGTCCAGTGTTTACTCATAGAAATAATTTTAAGATTGCTAAAAATAGAAGCTTTGCATTTAAGATAAAAGTCAGGAACTCTATAAATATAGAACAACAATCTAGTTAGTTGTATCAGTGACCAATCCAGTAGAAATAATGCATAGAACACAAAAGTAGACAAATATTTACTTTAAAAAATCTTGGAAGTCAAAGTGAAAAAATTAAAGAGTTATACAATTTTTTTAAAGATTTATTTCAGAGAGAGAGAGAGAGAGAGATCAGAAAATGGAGGGGCAGAGGAGAGGGAGAATCTCAAGCAGATTTTGCACTGAATGTGGAGACTGATGCAGGGCTCAATCCCATGACCATGAAATCATGACCATGAGATCATGACTTGAGCCAAAACCAAGAGTCAGACACTTAACCAACTGTACCACCCAGTACCCCAAGAGTTATACAGTTTTAATTAGCTCATAAATGTGAATAAAGCCATTCATAAAAATCAAATATTTTTGGTGTGATATTTGGATATGTAAAAATTTCATCATATAGATACTATACTATATAACGAATTGCAAATATTATACATGTTGTGTTTCAATATAAAGGTTTCAAAATGGAAAGAAAGCTATCTTTAGTAAGGTTTGATTTAAATTGCACAAAACAAAATATAAGTGAATTATACTGCAGAACAATTCTGGAAAATATTTATATAGGGGGTAGAAGTAAACTACGTTTCTGATGAGTTACTTGATAGAACATGAAAGAGAAGAATAAGCCATCATCCTTCCTCTTAGATTGTCATGAAAAATGGCTGCTTATACTGGGATTCTGGCAAGCAATGCAGAGGGAAAAATTAAAAATGCATTAAATTTTAATTAAAATTAAGACTGGGTAATTGAAATGTTCCTTACAAGTATAATGTTCATGTTGGTGGTTTAATTAAACTCTAAGTAAATAAAAGAGAAACTAACCATATCTGTCCTTTCTTCATTATTTACGTTGAGTGAATACTGACTTACTCCTCACCTTGAGCAGAGCTTTCTTCACTTCCTCGTTCCTCAGGGTGTACACCACAGGGTTTAGAAGGGGTGTCAGCACCGTGTAGAAAACTGCCACAACCCCATCCACAGCATCCCAGGAGCCTGGCCTCAGGTAAATGAAAAGACCAGGGCCAAAGAAACAAAGGACCACAATGCAGTGGGAGACGCAGGTCTGAAAAGCTCTGTGTCTCCCCTCTGAGGTGCGGATCTTCAGGATGGAACAGATGATGGACACATAGGACAGCACTATCAGGAGAAAGCAACCCAAGGCCACAACCCCAATATTGACAAAGATCACCATCTCGTTCACGGAGGTGTCTGCACAGGCCAGCTTGAGGATGGGAGGGGCATCACAGAAGTAATGCTGGATCTGGCTGGGCCCACAGTAGGGCAAACGGAATGTCAGTGTGGTCTGGACAGCAGAGTGCAGAGAGCCACTGAGCCACATGCTGGTGGCCAGGAGGGCACACGTCCTCCCACTCATCATGCTGGCGTACCTGAGCGGGTGACTGATGGCCAGGTAGCGGTCATAGGACATGACTGTGTAGAGGAAACACTCGGTGCTCCCCAGAAAGTGGAAGGAGTAGAGCTGGGCCACACAGCTGTGAAAGGAGATCACCCTGCCTGGGGACACCAAGGTCATCAGCATTTTGGGCACGGTGACCATGGAGAACCACATGTCAATGAAGGACAGGTTGGTCAGGAAGTAGTACATGGGGGTGTGGAGGTGGAATCCACCTTGATTACCAGCAGGATGAGGAGGTTCCCCACACAGTGAGTACATAAATCACCAAGAAGATTCCCAAGAGGGGAATGTCCAGTGCTGGTGCATGGGGAAGCCCTATGAGGAAGAATGTTGTCACTACAGTCATGTTTGTCATTTCTTCTCATTTATGGAGCTCTGTCCCTACTGGGAGGAAAGCAAACTCAACATTTACTGAGATCATATTTCATGGTAACTGCATTTTCACTGATGTAAAACTCAAGATGTAATTGTCATTGGCATTTTTGCTTTATATGGGGCTTTGAGGAAGATGGGTCACTTCCTTATTACAGTACCCAAATCAGCCAAATAGATAAAGGGGGGGGGATAAATTGTATATTCTGTTTTCTGTAGAATTAGAAAAGTTATACCCAAATCAGCAACTTTCCAGAATTGGCATGCTCTCCCATGGATAAGTCTATCCAGACATCTCTCTCTCTCTCTCTCTTTCCTCTTTAACCAACCCCCAACACACAAAATACACACAAGCACAAGCACGCCCATGTACACACACATTGCCCTATATATAGATGCAGTCTCTCATCATCAGAGAATTTGCACTATAAATACAGATTTCTAAAGAAAGCTTCATCCATAATCGCTGAGAAAACTGACTTCCTAAAGCTCTCTGGATAGCAGCAGATGTGTCAGGATAGAACCCTAGCAGGGATTTAGCCTCACAGGTTCGTCTGTTCTACAGGAAGCCATGATCATAGGCCCCTAATCAGTTGTGAAATCTGACCCCAACCCGATGCAGTAGTGGTCAGAGTGCCATCATGTTCCCCACCTCCTCTCATCCTGTTTATTTCTATTCTAAGTTTTTATTATTTCTCCCTCCAGGACTTTAAGCAATCAATCGTACTCCTTCTGAAGTGTCATCAGATCATCTCAGAATATATTTTGAGGTGCCGGTGAAGCATTCAATCTGCTCAATTAGTAAAGAAGACCAAACTGCATAATTGAGTTTTGAGTTCCAAGACCAAATATTTATATTTGCTATAAAACAGACACCAACGTTCTTTTAAAAATAAAGGAAAAATACGTAGTCTGAAATAATTTTTATTGTTTCTAGGATTTCTATTATTCCAGGGCTCAGACAGCACTTTCCTTCCTTCCTTCCTTCCTTCCTTCCTTCCTTCCTTCCTTCCTTCCTTCCTTCCTTCCTTCCTTCCTTCCTTCCTCTCTTTCTTTCTTTTGAGTGATCTGAAGGTTCTCAAAAATATATATTGAAAGAGAAAACAAAGAGGGATGAAGAAATGAAGAGAAATCTGGGTCAACACCTGGGTCTCTCTGATAGAAAAAGAGCAATTCTTTACTAATTTCTAAGATGCTTCTGTCGTATAGAGTCATGTCAGCAACATGTCTCCATTCTGGCATCTCTGATAAAAACAGACTTTTTCCGTTGTTTCAACTCAGAGTCGTAATGCTAAGTTTTACAGAGAAAGTGCTTTATTGACTGCGATTTTATAGAAATTTGAGTGTTTTACAAAACTGTGCAAAGCTGGCCCTGCAGCCATGACTAAGCAATATAAGCCGAAGCTGAAGAAGAAGTAAAGCAAAATTATGAACATAAAAACATCACAATCACCGCAAAATTCTCAACAATGGAAAGTGCTGAGGTTTTGCCAATTTTTGCTACTTACCAATTTAACAACTAAGTATTGGATCATAAGGCAAAATTCAAAATTTAAAGAAACTCTCAGTCATTGATGAATAGGATGCTTCTCTTTCTTGCATAGACAAAACCACAGGAAGAACAAGCGATAGAAACAAACATTTTAAATAAGAGCTTAAAATTGATTTGATACCTCAGGAGATACTGCCTTGACCCTTGAGTCTTCATGGTAGAGGATCATGCTTCCCCATGATGATAAATACTCAGAATTTTTTCCAAATGCCTTTGTTTAGCTTTGTTTGATATATGACGGGCCACCATCCCAGAAAACATTTTATTTAGCCAAAAATTAATTCCTAAATAAATAACCATGACACTCTGGGTTAGAAAATGCCTTGTCCTGAGAATGATATAGTTAGTTATATTTTGTTTTGTTTTGTTTTCTTTACTCCGATTTCTTCCTGAAATTCAAAGGTAGAAAATATGGGCTTTCATCACCAAAGGGACACCTCTCTGGTGACGTTCATAGTCTCTTTGATGAATCTTTTACTTTCTGGTGATTATGGCCAGTATGAACAGGAGCTCTGGAGTTTCTTTGCTCCAGGGATGATCTGATTATTACTCCTCCTAGATAAACATCTTGCTAATTAAACTTTCTCCCTCCAGGGTTTGGCAGACTGCAAGTTTCTAGTCAAGAATGGATGCCACCTCACCTTGTCTGATTCAGAGATTTTCTCTTTTCTCAGGGACTTCTGCCTTTGTACCTTCTTAGAACATATTTAGATTTTCTGTGAAAGTTGATTTTTTTTAAGCTTAAATTAATATAACTAAAGGCAGGGAAAATATACTTTCCTACTAGAACTAACATATGTCTTAGTTAACAGGAAAAGGGCTTTGTGAAACAAGAAAACCTGATCTAGGGGCACCTGGGTGGCTCAGTCAGTTGTCTGTCTTTGGCTCAAGTCATGATGCTAGGGTCCTGGGATGGAGCCCAACATCGGGCTCCCTGCTCAGCGGGAAGCCTGCTTCTCCCTCTCCCAGTCCCCCTGCTTGTGCTCTCTCTCTGTCAAACAAACAAACAAATAAATAATTCTTAAAAAAAAAATAGAAAACCTGATCTAACACAGTAAAAACCCAAAGTACTGCTGGTTTTGGAGAAAGAAAATTACAGCTTTACTAGCCTTTTGCTACTAGAAATGCTCACCTGGATGTGGAGGATATCACTCTCCATAGGGTGGATTTTGAGGAATGGAAGCCCTTCAAATTGATACTTCTATCAATAAGCCGATCATACTACACAATTTTCTCCTATTGGCTATCCACTTACTATGAGGCATATATAATCAATGTAAAATCACAATGCTGTCTTGAATGGCTACTTCAAGAATTATTTGCAGTTTAGCTCCAGTTAATGTATTTTGAAATCACCTTACAAAATACACAGTAATAATTTTGTTAATGTAAATTTTTATCCAAATTCTTTTATATACTTTTATGAAAGCTATTAATTTCTATTTGATTCTCTTTGGTTATATGGTTATACAATCATATTATTTTTATAAAATATGAATTTTCATTTCCTTTCCAAAAGCAGAAACCCATTAATTTTTTTTTTCTATCTTATTGCATTGGCCCAAACCACTACTGTTGCCCAGCTTTTATTGCTTAGGCCGTACTTAGCTAGATGCGTTCAGCCAGATGTGTAACTGTACAACTTGTTCAGTCCCGGATTCCCTCAGGAGATAATGACATTTGCTGACTTTTACCTTCTTCAGGAACAAGAAAGGAGTGATCTACCTTTTTAGGCTGTATTTCACTAAAACCCAATGGTGTTCTAGGTGAAGAATGAGCCAGAACTTCCAACATCATCAAGAATTCTGCACTGATCATCTTTTGCACATAAGAAAAGGCACAGCCAAGGCCACCCACATATTCTTGGGACTTCTGTTATTATTTTAACAAGGACTAAGGAAGGGTGGAGCCCCATGCACTTATGTTTGCTACCCTTGTTCACCACCCGGCCTGCTTGTACTGCCAGTAAACTATTTCTCCAACATCATTATTTCCAAAAAATTGTTTTTGCTATTCAAGATCTTTCGTATGTCTGTATAAATTTTAGAATCATCTTGTCAATGTGTACCGAAAAAGCCCACTGACACTTTCATTAGAATTGCATTGAATCGGGGCACCTGGGTGGCTCAGTTTGTTAAGTGTCTGCCTTTGGCTCAGGTCATGATCTCGGGGTCCTGGGATCGAGCACCGCATCAGGCTCCCTGCTCAGTAGTGAGTCTGTTTTTCCCTCTCCCTCTGCCCCTCCACCCTGCTCGTGTTCTCTCTAATAAATAAATAAATAAATCTTAAAAAAAAAAGAACTGTATTGAATCTATAGATCAATTTGAGAGAATTGGGGTCTTAACCATATCTGACCATGAATACTGGGTATCTCTTTCCTTTCAACAAGGTGGTATCATTTCCATGTTCAGGTTCTAGCACATCTTTTATCAGATTTATCACTATCTTCTATTTTGATGCTATTTTATTTTATTTTATTTTAAAGATTTTATTTATTTATTTGACAGAGAGAGACACAGCGAGAGAGGGAACACAAGCAGGCGGAGTGGGAGAGGGAGAAGCAGGCTTCCCGCCGAGCAGGGAGCCCGATGCGGGGCTTGATCCCAGGACCCTGAGATCATGACCTGAGCCGAAGGCAGTCGCTTAACGACTGAGCCACCCAGGCGCCCCTTGATGCTATTTTAAATGGTAGCTTTAACATTTTCAAGTTCTAAGTATTCATTGTTAATAAATAGAAGTACAGTTGATTTTGGATAATAGTTGTGTCCCACAACTGTCTAAACTCATTTGTTCTTGTGGCTTTTTTAGATATTCCACCAGATTTTATATATAGATGATCACGTTGTCTACACATGTAGACAGTTTACTTCTCCTTTATAATCTGGATGACGTTTATTTCTCTTTCTTGCCTAATTGTCCTGTCTAGAAACTCTAATATAATGTTTAATAGAAATGGTGAGTGTGGACATCTTCGTCTTGCTCCTGATCTTAGGCAGAATTTTTTTTTTTTCACATGAAATATGAAGGTAGGTGTGAATATTTTGGTTCTTTTAATAAGTTGAAAATGATTCTTTGTATTCTTAATTGTTACAGTTTTTATCAGGGATGCATTTTGGAATTTGTCAAATGCATTTTCTGCATCTATTGTGATGATCATATAGTTTGTTAATATGGTGGATTATATTGCTTGAGTTTTAAATGTCAAACCAAACCTACATTTCTGGAATCAACCCTATTTGATCATGATGTATAGTTGTTTTTCATATATAAAGGACTTGATTTGGTAAGCTTTTGTTAAGAATTTTTGTTGTGTTTATAAAGGGTATTTATCAGTAGCTCTATTCTTTGACTAGTTTTGTATCAAGGTAATGCTGAAATCATAGGATGTGTAAGAAAGTTTCTTACTTATTCAATTTTCTGAAAGACAATTGGCATTCAATGAGAGTATCCCCTTCACGTATCATGGTCCAGAATGTGTCTCCTAACAGAAGTGTTCACTGCATTTGTTTTTCCTCTATCAGAGGGTACAATCTTGTGCTGCCTGTTGTCTCATAGCTGAAAATACCTGTTTTTATATTTTTTGGTCCAGTTTTATATTTATGGCAGGGGAATAAATCCAGTCCCTGTTATCATATCATAGGCCAGAATAAAAAAACATCTAATTTAACTGTTTTTATTTTTAATTTATTTAAACTTTTATAAAATTTTAAAATTTTAATTTCTTATTTAGTCGTTTGCTTGTGTTGTGATATATAACATATAGATAAAAATGCATAGGCATAAATGGACAGTGAAAGTTCATTATAAAGCAAACATTTAATGTCACCACCACCCAAATTAAGAAATTAAATGTTGCTTGCAATCTTGAAGCCCTCACATATCCCTTCCTTGAAGCCAGTCCTCTCCCATTCAACTATCATGACTTCTATGGTAATTCTGATTTCTTATTAATTTTGAATTTACAGCAAATAATTGCTTAACTTTGTCTTTTTAGAATATATATTTGTGGAATCATGTACTATGACTTAATTTCTAGTTTCTATTATTTAAAATTGTGTTTGAATGACATGTACATTTTGATAAACATAGCTGTAAATTCATTCTTTATATTGATGTGTATTATCCCATTGCAAAGCATACTCTTGGTAGACATTTGTGTGTTCAACTTTTAGCTATAGCAAAAATTCTGCCTTGAATACTCATACGTTATTTTGATCCACGTGTGCATGGGTTTCTACAGAGAAATTTCTGTATTATGAGGGAAATATCTCCTGCCTTATGCAAAAATGATGAACTATTTTCTAAAGTGGTTCTATAAATTTATACTCCCTTCAGTAATGTGAAAGTTCTAGTAATTGATGATTTTGATATTTAGTTTAAGCAAATTTTATTGCAATTTAAATTTTCATTTCCCTATTTCTTCAAGTGATGGAGCAGATTTTTTGTTGTTGCTTATTGGTTTGTATTTCTTCTTTGGTGAAGACTGGTCATTTGCCTGCTTTCATATTGTAATGCTTGTTTTTAAAATATGCATACTGAGCATAATCCCCTCCAGTTCCATCCATGTCGATGCAAATGGTGGGTATTTATCCTTTCTGATGGCTGAATAAGACTCCATTGTATATGTGTACCACATCTTTATCCATTCATCTGTTGAAGGGCATCTCTGCTCCTTCCACAGTTTGGCTATTGTGGACATTGCTGCTAATTTGCATTGACATGGATAGAACTGGAGGGGATTATGCTAAGAGAAGTAAGTCAAGCAGAGAAAGACAATTACCATGTGGTTTCACTCATATATGGAACATAAGCAATAGCACAGAGGACCATAGGGGAAGGGAGGGAAATCTGAAGGGGGAGAAATCAGAGAGGGAGACAAACCATGAAAGACTATCTACCCCAGGAAACAAACTGAGGGTTTCAGAAAGGAGTGGGGGTGGGAGGATGGGGTAACAGGGTGATGGGTATTAAGGAGGTTACGTGTTGTGATGAGCACTGGATGTTATACGCAACTAATGAATCATTGAACGGTACACCAAAAACTAATGATGTACTATACAATGGCTAACTGAACATAATAAAAAAATAAAATATACATACTAAAAATAAAAAGAAATAATAAAATAAAATATACGGTCTGGAGTTCTTTACATATTGTGAATATGAGTCCTTATTAGGAATATGTACTATAAATAATATCTCTGACTTTCACTTTCTCTTTTTGGTTCTCTTTGTTATTCTTTTAATGTTATTCTCAGTTTGAAAGCAACCAAAATTATCAATGTTTGCTTTATTGTTACTAGTTTCCATATCTGGGTCAGAAATACTTTTCTCAGTTTAACTTGTAAAGCTGCATTGTTTGCCTTACAGATTTGAATTTATAAAACCCTGGAATTGATTTTGTAGAGGCTTTGTGGTAAGAGATTAAATGTATCTTTTCCTTATTGACCGAGTTGTCCAAACATAATTTATTGAAAAAAATTTCTCCATGATCTTCCATATCACCTTTGACTTAAAGTCAATTATCCATCTATTCAGGGAGTATGTTTTTATGTTCTTTCTTCTATTCCACTTGTCTATTTGTCTAATCTGACATCAACACATTGTTTTAGCTGCTATAAGGAAAAATAATAGACATTTGTAAACATGTTCAGCCTTAGGAGTTACTAAAAATGAATATTAAAGAATAGTTGGTTGTCAATTGCTTATGACATAATCTTTGCAACTTTTTTTTAAGATTTTATTTATTTATTTGTCAGAGAAAGAGAGAGCAAGCACAAGCAGGGGGAGCGGCAGGCAGAGGGAGAAGCAGGCTCCCCGCTGAGCAAGGAGCCTGATGAGGGACTCAATCCCAGGACCCTGGGATCATGACCTGAACTGAAGGCAGACATGTAACCAACTGAGCCACCCAGGCGTCCCAACCTTTGCAATTTTTAAATGTTATTATAATGCTGGTAAAATTGGGCTTCGTAAGCACTGCTGCCAACAAAGTAAATAATTTGACAGTAATCTTAAAAAAAGGAATATTCAGAATTCTTATGGCATTTCTATTTAGGTTAACTTATTTTTTTTTTTTTTTTTAAAGATTTTATCTATTTATTCAGCAAGAGAGAGAGTATGCAAGCAGGGGTAGGAGCAGAGGGAGAAGGAGAGAGAGAATCCCAAGCAGCCTCTGCACTGAGTGTGGAGCCTGACGTGGGGCTCGATCCCACAACCCTAAGACCATGACCTGAGCTGAAATCAAGAGTCAGTCACTTAACCCACCGAGCCACAAAGGCACCCCATATGTTAGCTTATTTTTAATAAGGTCTCAACTATGGATAACTGTATGAATTAAGAGGTTTATCACAGTGTACTTTATGTATATATAACTATTTATTTATCTACATACCTACTTAATTTATTTTGGGAAATATAAGGAAAACTGTTCATTTAAAAATTGAAATTAAAAGGCAAATATGCAAAACTACATATGTGGTATGAGTGTAAGTAGTTAAAAATACACCATAACCATGTGGCTCAGTGACTGGAAAGAAAACACTATACTGTTAACACTGGTAATGTTAAGATAGAGGAACTATGGTATATTTTCTTGCTTTTTTGGATATTTACCAAATAGCATATAAAGTTGCAATGCTATTTTTATAATGAGTATTTGTTATGAAATAATGAGATATATAATGGGAGAGGGGTATAAGGGAGGAGAGAAAGTCCTCTAATTATTCCCTTTGATCATTCATCCTCCATAATTTTGAGTATTGGGCCACTGGGGATATTGTCTCAAAAGAAACTCTCCAGTTTGAAAACATAAATCCCAAATTTTGGGATCAGACTACATAGCAGGGCTGAGTGTAGAATCTATGTGTCTTGGGTTTAAGAGCAGATGGTGCAAAACCTTGACTGTGTGTGTGGCATCTTACACCAAAATAGGATTTTAGCTTTAGGCACATGTTCTTGACTAGAAACTAGAAAAATCTCTCCACTATGTTAGATGTGTTTTCAGTTAGCTGGTATGAATCTAAAACTTTGCCTATTCTCTTTAAGTTTTGTTGTGTTTATATGACTCTTTCCTCTCTCTCTGTCCTATTTCTACTCTGCATTTGTCCTGGTCATTTCCCCTGCTCAACCAACTGAAGAAGGAGAATCCTGGAACTTAAAAAATTCTTATATATGGCTGAGTTCAGCCACCCATAGTAAGTCTGCACTCAGAAAGAAATGAAGGTGAGAAGTCAGATTAAAGTGTGTTTGTGTGGCAAGAGAGTGGTTTGTAGGGGGGAAGGTGGTGATATTGAAGGGGGTAGATTGTTTGTGAATTCTATTTTACAGATGGTATAAAAATTAGAAATTATCCCTACTCTTAACATCTTACCACTATCAATCCACTCTTCTTAACAATATGAGAACGTCCTTTAACAGGCATATTTTCAATTCTTTCATTGCAGACTAAGCCTTAAAATGCAAATTTCAGTGAATGTGGTGATA
Source organism: Halichoerus grypus (assembly GCF_964656455.1). NCBI lineage: Eukaryota > Metazoa > Chordata > Mammalia > Carnivora > Phocidae > Halichoerus > Halichoerus grypus. The sequence continues at coordinate 92,402,165 of NC_135722.1, read as the reverse complement.
GTGAAACACAAAATTTATAAAAAGCTAATAATATAAAATGTATAATTTCCAGTTGGAGGAAAACATGTTGTTTACCTTCCTTTGCAGGAGAATTAATTCCTTCATTCATTTCTCCAAGAGATGAGCCTAGAGATACTGCTTGAAAATCTGTGATGGAAATTTAGTCCTTTTCCAGATGACTTTATGATCATGCAACATCTGTTCGTAGAAAACCTTTTTTTTTGGACTGATGGATGTCACATTCTTTCTTGAGAATAGGTTTGGATGGAGACGAGTCATTGAGTGCAGACTGCAGGAGAGGACTGAGAAATATTTTGAAAGTGGATCTAAGGTAATTTGTGAAATTTACACTTTTGCCTAGGGCAGAGCTTGGACCAGACACTTTTGTGAATTTGGTTGCTGAGCTAGAAACAGAAAGGTTCAGATTAAAGGGAGAGATTATGCACTTCTAGCCTACAAAGAGATCTTTTCATTCTGCTGGTACATTTACCTAATGCTCTGTTGTGGGTCTAATGAAAATAACATTTTCCTAACCTGAATGTCTTTCTCAAGGAAAGATTTACTTACTTTTTTCATAGAGGAATTTTAGGTTCACTGCACAAGTGAACAGAAAATAGAGATTTCCCATATACCACAGTCACCTGCATAGGTACATCCTGCCCCATTATCAAACATTCCCCACCAGGTGGTACTTTGTTAAATGATGAACCTATATTGACACATCGTAATTACTCAAAGCCATAGTTTATATTAGGGTTCACCCTCAGTGTTGTACATTCTGTGGGTTTGGAAAATATATAATGACAGATGTCCACCATTTTAGTATCACACAGAGTGTTTTCACTGCCCTAAAAATCCGTGCTCTACTTATTCATCCTTCCCCTGCCCTTAAACCCTGGCAACCACTGATTTTTTTTACTGTCTCCAGAATGTCATATAGTTGAAATTATACAGTGTGTAGCCTTTTCAGATTGGATTCCTTTGCTTAGTAGTATGCATTTAAGTTTCCTTTATATATTTGCATGGCCTGAGAGCTCATTTCTTTTAGTGGTGGATAATATTCCATTTCTGGATGTACCATGGTTTATTTTCTCATGCATCTACTGAAGGACATCTTAGTTGTTTCCAAGTTTTGGCAATTATGACTAAAGCTTCTATAAACATCCATGTGCAGGGTTTTGTGTAGATGCAAGTTTTTCACTCCTTTGAGTAAATACCAAGGAGCATGACTGCTGGATTGTATGGTGAGAGTATGTTTAGTTTTGTAAGAAACTGTCAAATTGTCTTCCAAAGTGGCTTCCGAACTGTCTTCCAAAGTACCATTTTGCATGTCCACCAGAAATGAGTGAGATTTCCCATTGCTTCATATTCTCACCAGTATCTGGTGTAGCCAGTGTTCTGGATTCTGGCCAATTCTAATAGGTTTGTAGCAAAATTTCATTGTTTTTTTAAATTTGCATTTCCCTGATGACATATAATGTAAAAAATCTTTTCATATGCTTATTTGACATCTGTACATCTTCTTTGGTAAGGTGTCTGTTAAGGTCTTTGGTCCAATTTTTTTGGGGGCTCTTTGCTTTCTTATTATTGAGTTTTAAGAGTTCTTTGTATAATTTAGATAATGGTCCTCCATCAGATATATCTTTTGTAAAATATTGTCTCCCAGTCTGTGGCTTGTCTTCTCATTCTCTTGACTGTCTTTTGCAAAGCAGAATTTTTAAAAATTATAATGAAGTTCAGCTTATCAACTTTTTCTTTCATGGATGGTGCTTTTAGTATTGTATCTAAAGGGTCATTGCCATACCCAAGGTCATCTAGATTTTCTCCTATGTTATCTTCTAGGAATTTTATACTTTTGTATTTCACATTTATGCCTGTGGTTCATTTTGAGTTAATTTTTGTGAAGGGTGTAAAGTTTGTGTCTAGATGTTTTTGTTTGCATATGGATGCCCTGTTGTTTCAGATACATTTGTTAAGAAGACCATCTTTTCTCCATTGTATTGCCTTTGCTCTTTTTCAAAGATCAGTTGACTATATTTATGCTTTCTCTGCTTTTTCAAATCTCACAGATCTTTTTCAAATCAATTTCTAATTATATCTCTATCACATCTGCTTTTGTTGTTACCACAATATCACCCACACTATCACAGTCTTACATGCATAAGGTTGGTTGTTAAACTAATATTGGACATTTACTACTAAGTGCCAAGCACTGAGCTAACCATTTCATGTTCATTATCTCATTCAATCCTTACAAAGACCTTATGAGGCAGACAGTATTATGACCCATCACTCCTTCGCAGAAGATGAAGCCCAAAGATGTTAAATAAATTGCTTATGGCCCCAGGGTTAGTGAATGGTGTAGATAGGGTCAGGTTTATAAACCAATTTTATATAACTCTAAGTGAGATTTTACAGGAATAATACTTCATTTTATTCATCTTTATATTTTTCTAGCAGGTTGGTTAAAAAAAATGAATGTTTTTGAGCTTAAATTGCTTGCCATGACCTAAACTCAATGTTTAAATTGCTTTTTGGGCTGGAAAATAGTCTTTTTGTCTTCCTGTCTATTTTTGCTGGAATCATAATCTATTCAAACATTTTGAGCAGGACAAGGTTTATATAGGGGTGTGGTTCTATAGATTGATTTCAAGAATGGTTTGAAGAGCTCTTATTTTCTCTACTTCCTTATTCTTGCTAGAAATTTTACTTATTGAGATTTTTGTCCATGATGTAAGTCTTTATCCTTGTGAAAATGGAGATAATGCAGGAAATAGTAACAGATCAGCAATTTATAAGCTGGTATGAATATATTTATCAGATGATTTCTTATGAACAAATATTGATCACAGAGGGAAATCAGTTATATCCAATGACAAATATGGAAGGTTAACATAAAATGGGATACAAATGAACAGAAGGAAATATTGTCCTTGTGAAAATATAATTGAGGGTTTTTTTAGGTTTATCTGCTGACACTAATTAATAAAGCTAAATGATATTAGTGTCATTGAAATTTAGATTTGTGAGCTCTGTAGTATAGAAATAAAGTCTAGCTTCAGAGAGATACGTTTCTAGTGGGATACAGTAGTTATTTCTATTATCTTCTATTACCTAATGCCTTCTAGATTCAGTCCAATTTCTGTTTGTGTGTGGATAGGTTATAAATATGAATTTTCTACTTTTTTTCCTGGAACATAAACACTGGAGACTGGAAAAAGTATTGTTGAAGGTAAAAATAAGTAGGCAAGTGTATATCATTTCTATGTAGGTTCACATTTTTATATGCATATATTTGGGTAGTTGGCCTACTTACCACCAACTGATTATGACTTAGCTGATATTAAAATAAGATGGCCCCCTGATGACAAATTTTCCATGGAGAGGATGATTTTGAAATGTGCCGGTTTGTGTGACAGTAAATCAGATTGGGAGAAGCTACATAAAACTGGTAATAGGAGTTGATTCCTGCCAGAGGTTTGCCAACTATAAAGATACATTACTCAGTGACTTCATTTAACACATGAAAAAACAGGCCAGATGTAACACATGACTTAGCTCCAGGGCCAGATGTAGTGTTGATCTCTTTTTCCTTTTTTGGCCTCCTTTTGCTTGTAGCCCATGCCTCAGAAATAATTCTCTCAGAAGATATTTTTGCAGTCATTTGTGGTCTTGTATCATGATTATTGCTTTACTTCTCCAGGATGCCCTGATGTGCAAACATGCAGAACTACACTTCTGTGACAGGGTTCACCCTACTGGGAATTCCCAATACTGAAGGGCTGGAGAACATGCTGTTTGTCTTATTTTTGGCCTTCTATCTCTTCACCTTGCTGGGAAATCTGCTCATCTTCCTCACCATTCTGGTCTCCTCCAACCTGCACACCCCCATGTATTTCTTCCTGGGAAACCTGTCTGTGTTTGACATCTTTTTCCCTCCAGTGAGTTCCCCCAAACTGATGCTCTACCTCATGGGGCGAAGCCGGACCATCTCTTACCAGGGCTGTGCCTGTCAACTCTTCTTTTACCACTTCCTGGGTGGCACTGAGTGTTTCCTGTACACCATGATGGCCTATGACCGCTTCGTGGCTATTTGTCACCCTTTGTGGTACACCATCATCAGAAACCCCAGGGTGTGCACCGGTTTGACGTTGGGCATCGGTTGGGTGGTTGTCTACATGGAAGTATCCTCACATTTCTGGTCTTTAAGTTACCCTACTGTGGCCCCAATGAGGTGGACAATTTCTTTTGTGATATCCCGGTGGTGCTGTCCCTGGCCTGTGCAGACACCTCTCTAGCTCAGACAGTGAGTAGGTGTTGTGGCACTCAGGTGTTTTCTTCTTATCCTCGCTTCTTATACTCGCATTGTTATCTCTGTATTGAAAATCAGCTCCTCAGAAGGCTGGTGCAGAGCCTTTTCTACCTGCAGTATACACTTGACTTCCATCCTGCTCTTCTATGGACCAGTGGTCGTGATTTATCTCTGGCCTGCCTCCAGCCCCTGGTTGGATTCTGTGGTTCAGGTATTGAATGATATCGTTACCCCTTCCCTGAACCCTTTGATCTACACATTGAGAAACAAGGATGTGAAGTTGGCTCTGAGAAAAGCACTAATCTGAGGAGTACGTACTTGTGGGGCATGAGCATTCAGGTCATCCTCTGTCCCTACGAATTGGCCTTGTATTTATCTGGGGCAACTAGTCCCTTAGAGTTGGCATGATTGCCAAGTGGGGTTTGGACAAGTAGGTGAGGTTGAATATATTCTGGTATGATTTATGTGTATATATTTATATAATTGTTTATTCAACAAAATCTTATACAGTGCTTACTAGGTGCCAAGCACTATTCAATGCACTTTACAAATACAGACATATATAGTTACCGTAATTATCACACGGAGTAGATAACATTATTTCAATTTACTGAAGAGGATATTAAGGCATTGAGAGATTAAGACACTTCCCCAGTGTCACATAGTTAGAAAGACGCTGAGCTAGGATGTGAATGGAATGGTCTTAATCTGGTGCTAATGCTGCCTCTGTATTATAAGGATTATAGCATAAATATGTACTTCTTCTGAAGTGTGTCTCCTGTAGATAGTATATATTTGGTTATATATATATATATATATATATATATATATATATATGTATGTATATGTATATTTACATGGACTCTTTTACTTTTTTGTTTCCTGTAGGTCTCATGTCATGTATGTTTTTGTTTCTCTCTTCCTCCTTTACTTTTTCTTTTGCATTAATTTCTAATGTTACATTTTAAATCCTTTAATGAGTTTTTTCGCTATATTTTCCAAGTTGTGACCTTAGCGGTTGCTCTAGGACTTACCATCTTACATCTTAACTCGCCACCTTGTGGGTGCCCAAAGTTGTCCTCACACTACACTGGCATCGGCAGGGCTCACTTTGATGGTCTCTTTCCCTGACCACACCCAGCTGTGGACTCCACTGATTTCTGACTGATTGCTCTATTGTGTTTCAATAATTTCCGGGGACCTAAATGGCTCTACAAATGAATCCAATCGTATTTCAGGTCCTTTAAGGTGTAGTTCCATGAGGTCCAGATTTGAGATTTGTTCTGACCCCAGGCAGGCTTCTTTTGGTCGTCTTTCCCCAGGTTGTTTGATTTTTTCCCCAGACACGATGTCTGAACCAGAGCTCCAGAGCTGGGAGCGGAGACAGTGGTGTGCCTCTCTCTTATACCTCTGCTTCAAGAGCTGCGCACTCAGTGGAAATGGGAGATGAGCAGTAGCCTCACATCATCTCAGCTTGTGTCTCTTGGTGTGGAACCTTGCCTTACGAGCTGGGGCAAAGTCAGTCAGGGCCCCCATATTCTCAAGGTAGAGCCTCTAGGGAGCTGAGCAGAAGAAGGGAGCCATCACATTTGGCCACACCTACCTGGAACTTAGCCTCAGCAGCAGGTAGTTGGCGACAGGATGAGAAATGCTGACATCCTGCCCCTTCTAGGAAGATAATCTCTCTGACTGGGAGCTGGGGAGAAAGAGCTAGTTCTTGGCTGCTGCACCAGTCTGGAGTAGAGTTTCTGTCTCACTGGATGGGACGGGGATGCTGGGGAGCAGATCTCAGTTCAAATACTACAGATATTCTCTGTTATTACCAACTTATGGTACATTTTCTTGAATTTATTATTATTTTTGCCTTATATCCTTAGGACCATTTTCAGAGACTTTAGATAGTTTATTATAATTTTTATCAGTTTTGCCGGGAAAAGATCCACTGGCCTGCTAGAAACCCCTGCTCACAATAAAATGTTAATAGGCATATTTTTAAAGGCTGTACGATATTCTATCCTATCAATATAATAATCATAATAATTCATGTATCACTAAGCTTATATTATGATTTATTTTTCCCCATTAGCCAATAGCCTACATGAACATTTTTGTGCTAAAAGTTTTTACCACACTTCATATGTGTTTTTAGTTGTGGTATTACTGGGTCAAAGAATTTAAGCTGTTTTGTTTGTTTTATGCACCCTGTCAAAATACTTCACAGAGGTGTCTATAACCGCCCCCCAAAATGTATTTTCCCTTCATAATACTGTCATGAAATTTGTTAAGTTAATAATTCATTGTTGAAATGTTCATTGTTATTTCAAATGAGGCAGTATAGTTTTATGTATTTATTTGAACAAACTTTTTAATATAGGTCTGGGGAATTTTCTTATTATTTTGTGTTCTTCATAAATTGAGAATATTAACTTTTCATATGTGTTATATTTTCACTCATTTTGTTATTTATCTTTTGTTTTCATTTGCGGTATTTTATGTACAGAAGTCTTTATTTTATATGTAATCAAATTTTTCAATCTTTTTTCTCTGTTTTTTATTCTTTTTCCTTATTTTGTGTAAACTTAGAAATTTTTATAACTCCTTTTAAATAATGAGTTCTTGGTGTTCTTTTTAGACAATAAATTCATTAATATACTTGGAATTTACTTGATTAAAATTTGGAAATTTAATTTCTGTTTATCTTTTTTTTTTTTTTTAATTTTTTTATTGTTATGTTAATCCCCCTACATTACATCATTAGTTTTAGATATAGTGTTCCATGATTCATTGTTTGTGCATAACACCCAGTGCTCCATGCAGAACGTGCCCTCCTCAATACCCATCACCAGGCTAACCCATCCTCCCAACCCCCTCCCCTCTAGAACCCTCAGTTTGTTTTTCAGAGTCCATCGTCTCTCATGGTTCTTCTCCCCCTCCGATTTCCCCCCCTTCATTCTTCCCCTCCTGCTACATTCTTCTTCTTCTTTTTTTCTTTCTTAACATATATTGCATTATTTGTTTCAGAGGTACAGATCTGAGATTCAACAGTCTTGCACAGTTCACAGCGCTTACCAGAACACATACCCTCCCCAGTGTCCATCACCCAGTCACCCCATCCCTCCCACCCCACCCCCCCACTCTAGCAACCCTCAGTTTGTTTCCTGAGATTAAGAATTCCTCATATCAGTGAGGTCATATGATACATGTCTTTCTCTGATTGACTTATTTCGCTCAGCATAACACCTTCCAGTTCCATCCACGTTGTTGCAAATGGCAAGATCTCATTCCTTTTGATGGCTGCATAATATTCCATTGTATATATATATATATATACCACTTCTTCTTTATCCATTCATCTGTCGATGGACATCTTGGCTCTTTCCGCAGTTTGGCTATTGTGCACATTGCTGCTATAAACATCCCGGTGCACGTACCCCTTTGGATCCCTACATTTGTATCTTTGGGGTAAATACCCAGTAGTGCAATTGCTGGATCATATGGTAGCTCTATTTTCAACTTTTTGAGGAACCTCCATACTGTTTTCCAGAGTGGTGGCACCAGCTTGCATTCCCACCAACAGTGTAGGACGGTTCCCCTTTCTCCACATCCCCACCAACATCTGTTGTTTCCTGACTTGTTGATTTTAGCCATTCTGACTGGTGTGAGGTGGTATCTCATTGAGGTTTTGATTTGGATTTCCCTGATGCCGAACGATTTTGAGCACTTTTTCATGTGTCTGTTGGCCATTTGGATGTCTTCTTTGGAAAAATGTCTGTTCATATCTTCTGCCCATTTCTTGATTGGATCATTTGTTCTTTGGGTGTTGAGTTTGATAAGTTCTTTATAGATTTTGGATACTAGCCCTTTATCTGATATGTCATTTGCAAATATCTTCTCCCATTCTGTCGGTTGTCTTTTGGTTTTGTTGACTGTTTCCTTTGCTGTGCAAAAGCTTTTTATCTTGATGAAGTCCCAATAGTTCATTTTTGCCCTTGCTTCCCTTGCCTTTGGCACTGTTTCTAGGAAGAAGTTGCTGCGGCTGAGGTCGAAGAGGTTGCTGCCTGTGTTCCCCTTTAGGATTTTGATGGACTCCTATCTCACATTTAGGTCTTTCAACCATTTGGAGTCTATTTTTGTGTGTGGTGTAAGGAAATGGTCCGGTTTCATTCTTCTGCATGTGGCTGTCCAATTTTCCCAACACCATTTGTTGAAGAGACTGTCTTTTTTCCATTGGACATTCCTTCCTGCTTTATTGAAGATTAGTTGACCATAGAGTTGAGGGTCCATTTCTGGGCTCTCTATTCTGTTCCATTGATCGATGTGTCTGTTTTCGTGCCAGTACCATACTGTCTTGATGATGACAGCTTTGTAATAGAACTCGAAGTCTGGAATTGTGATGCCACCAGCTTGGCTTTTCTTTTTCAACATTCCTCTGGCTATTCGGGGTCTTTTCTGGTTCCATACAAATTTTAGGATTATTTGTTCCATTTCTTTGAAAAAAGTGGATGGTATTTTGATGGGGATTGCATTGAATGTGTAGATTGCTCTAGGTAGCATTGACATCTTCACAATATTTGTTCTTCCAATCCATGAGCATGGAACGTTTTTCCATTTCTTTGTGTCTTCCTCCATTTCTTTCATGAGTATTTTATAGTTTTCTGAGTACAGATCCTTTGCCTCTTTGGTTAGATTTATTCCTAGGTATCTTATGGTTTTGGGTGCAACTGTAAATGGGATTGACTCCTTAATTTCTCTTTCTTCTGTCTTGTTGTTGGTGTATAGGAATGGCACTGATTTCTGTGCATTGATTTTATATCCTGCCACTTTACTGAATTCCTGTATGAGTTCTAGCAGTTTTGGGGTGGAGTCTTTTGGGTTTTCCACATAAAGTATCATATCATCTGCAAGGAGTGAGAGTTTGACTTCTTCTTTGCCGATTCGGATGCCTTTCATTTCTTTTTGTTGTCTGATTGCTGTGGCTAGGACTTCTAATACTATGTTGAATAGCAGTGGTGATAGTGGACATCCCTGCTGCGTTCCGTACCTTAGGGGGAAAGCTCTCAGTTTTTCCCCATTGAGAGTGATATTCGCTGTAGGTTTTTCATAAATGGCTTTTATGATATTGAGGTATGTACCCTCTATCCCTATACTCTGAAGAGTTTTGATCAAGAAAGGATGCTGTACTTTGTCAAATACTTTTTCTGCATCTATTGAAAGGATCATATGATTCTTGTTCTTTCTTTTGTTAATATATTGTATCACGTTGATTGATTTGCGGATGTTGAACCAAGCTTGCAACCCAGGGATAAATCCCACTTGGTCGTGATGAATAATCTTTTTAATGTACTGTTGGATCCTATTGGCTAGTATTTTGGTGAGAATTTTTGCATCCATGTTCATCAGGGATATTGGTCTGTAATTCTCCTTTTTGATGGGGTCTTTGTCTGGTTTGGGGATCAAGGTAATGGTGGCCTCATAAAACGAGTTTGGAAGTTTTCCTTCCATTTCTATTTTTTGGAACAGTTTCAGAAGAATAGGCATTAATTCTTCTTTAAATGTTTGGTAGAATTCCCCTGGAAAGCCATCTGGCCCTGGGCTTTTGTTTTTTGGGAGATTTTTGATGACTGCTTCAATTTCCTTAGTGGTTATAGGTCTGTTCAGGTTTTGTATTTCTTCCTGGTTCAGTTTTTGTAATTGATACATCTCTAGGAATGCATCCATTTCTTCCAGATTATCTAATTTGCTGGCATAGAGTTACTCATAATATGTTCTTATAATTGTTTGTATTTCTTTGGTGTTGGTTGTGATCTCTCCTCTTTCATTCATGATTTTGTTGATTTGGGTCATTTCTCTTTTCTTTTTGATTAAGTCTGGCCAGGGGTTTATCAATCTTGTTAATTCTTTCAAAGAACCAGCTCCTAGTTTCGTTGATCTCTTCTACTGTTCTTTTGGTTTCTATTTCATTGATTTCTGCTCTGATCTTTATTATTTCTCTTCTCCTGCTGGGTTTAGGCTTTATTTGCTGTTCTTTCTCCAGCTCCTTTAGGTGTAGGGTTAGGTTGTGTACTTGAGACCTTTCTTGTTTCTTGAGAAAGGCTTGTATTGCTATATACTTTCCTCTTAGGACTGCCTTTGCTGCATCTCAAAGATTTTGAACAGTTGTGTTTTCATTTTCATTGGTTTCCATGAATTTTTTTAATTCCTCTTTAATTTCCTGGTTGACCCATTCATTCTTTAGTAGGATGCTCTTTAGCCTCCATGTATTTGAGTTCTTTCCAACTTTCCTCCTGTGATTGAGTTCTAGTTTCAAAGCATTGTGGTCTGAAAATAGGCAGGGAATGATCCCAATCTTTTGGTACCAGTTGAGACCTGATTTATGACCTAGGATGTGATCGATTCTGGAGAATGTTCCATGGGCACTAGAGAAGAATGTGTATTCTATTGCTTTGGGATGGAATGTTCTGAATATGTCTGTGAAGTCTATTTGGTCCAGTGTGTCATTTAAAGTCTTTATTTCCTTGTTGATCTTTTGCTTAGATGATCTGTCCATTTCAGTGAGGGGGTGTTAAAGTCTCCCACTATTGTTGTATTGTTGTCAATGTGTTTCTTTGCTTTTGTTATTAAGTGGCTTATGTAATTGGCTGCTCCCATGTTAGGGGTATAGATATTTACAATTGTTAGATCTTCTTGTTGGATAGACCCTTTAAGTAGGATATAGTGTCCTTCCTCATCTCTTATTACAGTCTTTGGTTTAAAATCTAATTTGTCTGATATAAGGATTGCCACCCCAGCTTTCTTTTGGTGTCCATTAGCATGGTAAATGATTTTCCACCCCCTCACTTTCAATCTGGGGGTGTCTTTGGGTCTAAAATGAGTCTCTTGCAGACAGCATATCGATGGGTCTTGTTTTTTTTATCCAATCTGATAGCCTGTGTCTTTTGATTGGGGCATTTAGCCCATTTACATTCAGGGTAACTATTGAAAGATATGAATTTCGTGCCATTGTGTTGCCTGTAAGGTGACTGTTACTGTCTATTGTCTGTGTTCCTTTCTGGTCTATGTTGCTTTTAGGCTCTCTCTTTGCTTAGAGGACCCCTTTCAATATTTCTTGTAGGGCTGGTTTCGTGTTTGCAAATTCCTTTAGTTTTTGTTTGTCCTGGAAGCTTTTTATCTCCCCTTCTATTTTCAATGACAGCCTAGCTGGATATAGTATTCTTGGCTGCATATTTTTCTCATTTAGTGCTCTGAATATATCATGCCAGTCCTTTCTGGCCTGCCAGGTCTCTGTGGATAGGTCTGTTGCCAATCTAATGTTTCTACCATTGTAGGTTACATATCTCTTCTCCCGAGCTGCTTTCAGGATTTTCTCTTTGTGTCTGAGACTCGTAAGTTTTACTATTAGATGTCGGGGTGTTGACCTATTTTTATTGATTTTGAGAGGGGTTCTCTGTGCCTCCTGGATTTTGATGCCTGTTTCCTTCCCCAAATTAGGGAAGTTCTCTGCTATAATTTGTTCCAATATACCTTCTGCCCCTCTCTCTCTTTCTTCTTCTTCTGGGATCCCAATTATTCTAATGTTGTTTCATCTTATGGTATCGCTTATCTCTCGAATTCTGCCCTCGTGATCCAGTAGTTGTTTATCTCTCTTTTTCTCAGCTTCTTGATTTCCATCATTTGGTCTTCTGTATCACTGACTCTCTCTTCTACCTCATTTATCCTGGCAGTTAGTGCCCCCATTTTTGATTGCACGTCATTAATAGCCTTTTTGATTTCGACTTGGTTAGATTTTAGTTCTTTTATTTCTCCAGAAAGTGTTTCTCTAATAACTTCCATGCTTTTTTCAAGCCCAGCTAGTATCTTTAAAGTGATGATTCTGAACTCTAGATCCGACATTATACTAATGTCCATATTGAGTAGGTCCCTGGCAGTCGGTACTACCTCTTGTTCTTTTTGTTGAGGTGATTTTTTTCCGTCTTGTCGTTTTGTCCAGAGGAGAATAGGTGAATGAGAGAACAAAATGCTAACAGGGTAACAACGTCCCCAGAAAATATACTCTAAACAAATCAGAAAAGACCTGAAACCAGGGGAAAAGAAAGGAAAAGAAAGAAAAAAGAAAAAGAAAAAAAAAGAAAAAAGAAAAAGATAAAAACAAACAAAAACAGAACAAAACAAAACAAAAAAAACAGAATATGATCAAATATGATCAGGCTGGTGCATAGATCAGTGCCACACACTAGATTCTGGGTCTATTTTGGTCTGTTAGAAGAAAATGCCCCCCCAAAATTTTAAAGAAAGAAAAACTTACATATGTACAAAAATAAGGGTTGATATGATGAAGGGATGGAATATGACTGTAAAGATGAAAATTATAAAACATTTTATAAAAGGAATTAAGAAGTTGTTTGAAAAAAGAAAGAAGAGGATTAAAAAAAAAAGAAAAGAAAAAAAGGGAGAGAACGTGATCAGGCAGGAGACTAGAACAAAGCCATACACTAGAGATTTAGGGTATATTTTGATCTGTTAGAAGAAACTGTATCTCAAAATTTTAAAGAGAGAACAATGTATATATATATATATATATATATATATATATATATATATATATATATGCCAAAAATAAGGGTAACTACTATGAAAGGATAGAATATGACTCTAAAAATGAAAAATAAAAATGTTTTTTAAAAAAGGGATTGATAAGATGTTGGTTGAAAAAGGGAAAAAGAAAAACTAAAAAAAAAAAAGACAGTTAAAAAAAAATTAACTTTGAAAGACTAAAGAATCATGGTAAGAAAGCCATGGATTCTATGTGCAGTATTCCCCTAGCGCTGGAGTTCTGCCGTTCTCATTGATCGGTAAACCTGGTCTTGGCTGGCTGTTCTCGCTGATCTTCTGGGGGAGGAGCCTGTTGCCATGGTTCCCAAATGTCTTTGCCGGAGGCGGAATTGCCCCGCCCTTGCCGGTCCGGGCTAAGTAATCTGCTCGGGTTTGCTCTCGGGAGCTTTTGTTCCCTGCAAACTTTCTGTACAGCTTTGGAGGACGAGAGTGAAAATCACGGCCTCCCAATCTCCACCCCGGAGGAGCCGAGAACTTGGGGTCCCGCTCCTCAGTGCGCCCTCAGAGAAAAGCAGTCAGTCACTCCTGTCTCCCCGGTCTCCGGCCGCACTCTGTGCTCACCCGGCCTGTGACTGCGCGTTTCTATCTCTGGCACCCAACCCTGGGTGGAGTCTCCAAACCCAGCAGATCCCTGCGGTGCGCTCCCGCGCCGCTCCTCCTGGGGGAAGAAGGTGAGTCTCCCCGGATCTGCCGCTTGTTGGGTCCCTGCTGGAGGAGCAGTGGCCCGACTGTGCCGCGGATCATGGTTTATGGCAACCCCGAGCTGAGAGCCCGCGCCTGGGCTCCGTCTCTGTAGCCGGCTTCCCTGCTCCGATACCTGGGAGCTCTGCCGCACTCAGGCACCCCCGGTCTTTCTGTGACCCCGAGGGTCCTGAGATCACACTGTCCCATGAGGGTTCCACCCCCCGCTTAGCTACTGGAGCGACGTCCCTCAGCGGAGCCCACTTCTAAAAGTTCCGATTTTGTGCTCCATGGCTCTATCACTTGCCAGAAGCGGCCGACGGAGGCCCCTCCCCCGCCGTCTATCCTCCCAAATATCGCCTCAGATTCACTTCTCCGCACGTCCTACCTCCCAGAAAGTGGTCGCTTTTCTGTTCAGAGAGTTGTTGCTATTCTTTTCTTCGATCTCCTGTTGAGTTTGTAGGTGTTCAGAATGGTTTGATCCCTATCCAGCTGAATTCCTGGGAGCAGACGAAATCCAGGTCTCCTACTCCTCCTAAACTTGGTATCTCTTTGACTCCCGTTTTCCTCTTACTAGAGACCCTGTCTTTCTCACTTTTATCACTTATAGTACATTAGTTACAGATTTTTCTCCTTATTTGCCCTACATGTCCGAAGAACTCCCTCCTTTCTCCCTCTAACTGCAGCTCTCCAGCTATGTTGCATATTAGAAATTGCTATCTGCACAGGGCTGCAGAAAGGACGGTTGATGGAGAAGAGAGTGTATGGGAAGGTGGCTTAGTCAGAGTCAGATGATGGAACTGGGACCAGACAAAAGATTTACTCTTCCTTATTCTTTCTTCTTCCTTAACCTGCATTTATTACTTTTTTTTAATTAGAGGTCAATTCATGGTTAGGTCATGATTTCTATTCTCTCTCTTTTTCACTCTTTCCTTTGTTTTCAAATAATATCTGTGTTCTTATTATTGGAAAATTTCCCCAGATTCTAAGACATCTTTTTCAAAATGATTTTATATCATTCGTTTCTGGCATGATTACAAGTTTTGAACATCCTTGTGGGCATTTTAATTGGGAGATATTGTATAAGACGTCGCTAGTGTGCCTCCACACCAATTCATACCCCCCCGGATGGAAACGTGTTATTATAAAATGTACTTCCTCTTCCTGGACTTACTCCATTTTAGTTTTGGACTTTGTTACTTATATTTCCTGTCTTAACAATTTTGGACTTATTCCATATTGGTTTTGGTGGGGAACTTGTCAATTGTCTATGCCAGAATATAGAAAACTTACTATTAATATTTAGAGGGTAGCCTTCCTGAGCACATTACTATATCTCACACATACACACACACACACACACTTATTCACTTAAAGAAAATGAAAAAAAATTATTAATCTCTTTCTTTAGTAAAATGATATTTTGCACTGTTTCTACATATCAGTGAATTAAGCACAATAAATGAAATTAAACTTGCTATAAATGGTTGACCCATTTTGATGGAAATTACATTGGAGGAGCCACGTGATATAAGTTAGGTTAGCTACCCTCTCTCAATTTGTAACTTTCTGTTGTGAGATAAATAAGAATCTCAATGAACCATGAGAGACGATGGACTCTGAAAAACAAACTGAAGGTTCTAGAGGGGAGGGGGGTGGGAGGATGGGTTAGCCTGGTGATGGGTATTAAGGAGGGCACGTTCTGCATGGAGCACTGGGTGTTATACGCAAATAGTGAATCATGGAACACTACATCAAAAACTAATGATGTAATGTATGGTGATTAACATAACATAATAATAAAAAAATAAGAATCTCAAACATTTCTCACTCTCTAGCAATTGTATAAAAATTTCTTATTTCTTTCCTTTTTAAAATAATCATAAACAAAAACAGATACTGAATATAAAAGCAAATGTGTTTTCTTATGCCAATAGTATTTGGAAAACTCATAGTATTTATGCATGAAACTCTACCTTTGGGAATCATCTGGACTTTTAAACTGCAGAGGTTTTAGCTTTTTTTTTTTTTTTTTTAAGATTTATTTATTTATTTGAGAGAAAGAGAGTGTGAGAATGAGAGAGAGCAAGCACGAGCGGGGGGGAGGGGCAGAGGGCAAGGGAGAGGGAGAAGCAGACTCCCCGCTGAGCAGGAAGCCCAATGCAGGCCAGGTGTATCCCAGGACCTGAGCTGAAGGCAGACACTTAATGGACTGAGCCACCCAGGAGCCGTGAGGTTTTAGTTTCTATTAACCTCAGTCCTTCACAAATCAGGCTATTTTCTCCTAGTTGTACCAAGCCTCCAATACCATCTGTTTGCATCTGCATAAAGCCTTGGGCCCCTTTAATCCTACCATGACTCTCATCCTAGTTATTCCCAATCACTAAACAGGCAAGCCCTCCCCTAGCTCTGCACATTAGCTCTGTACCTTCTGGGCCGCTTACATATTCAAACTGTACAATGCTTCCTTCACAGAGATTCTCCATGCACTCCTGACTCTTCCTTTGTCTTCTGCAAAAACCTTCTTTAGAATGTTACACTTTCGGTCTTAACTGAAAGGAGATTCTCCCTTTCCGGAGAATTTGTATCTGTTTTATCTGAAAATTCCATATGTAGCAAAAAACCCAGCTGTGTTAGTTGCCATATTGGTAATTAGCTTAATTGTTGATAGGGCCTCTGATTTTTCAAATAACCCAGAAATGCAGGTATTTATGTAAAGCTTACCGATTTTTAAATGTTGCAACTAACTTAATAGAAAAAAACAAATTTATTATTCAAAGCGTACCCACAAAGTCAGGTTTGAACTTCTTCAGTTCATTACTCTTGTTCTGCAAAACTTTTTCTCCTGTAGAAGTCCAAATAGGTCTTCTGTACTCATCCTTTATCATCCGTTATTCTCAGAGTCATGCCTAAACACTCACTGAAATCTTTGGGAGCAAGATAACTTTCTTTCCCTATCTCAGGTCTTCAATGTGAACCATTCATCACCTTAACCTTAAAGCTCTCATGCAGATGCCCTCACCACCACTGTACTTCAGAATCCCAACCTGGGGCCCTTCCTTAGAACCTGCCATCACCCTTACCTGCCCCATTGACTTGACTACCCCACAAACTTGACTACCCACTTCTGAATATAACCTCCTGTCTTCCAGATTTGTCATCCCATTCTCCCACTAGACTTTCACTTCTACCTTATTGAAATCTCCTGGCCATAATTTTTCCCCACTGTTTTCTCCTCCATTTACCTTCTTCTCTATTCATCTTTGAACATATAGTTCCCATGTGTCTCCTTCCTATTGTGTTCAGATTGTTTTCTTGGTGCGTATTCCCATCATCCTTGGTTCCCTCAGCCTAATCTTTTTACAGCATGCTCTCCCCTAACTATTCATAAATTTATCACAAAGAAAACTTTGACCGAAGGTTGAGTGTTTGAACTTCTCAATAGACCAGCCTTTTTGTCTGTTCTCATATACAATCCCTCCTTTCACACACACCCACACTTCAGCCATTTTACCATACTAAAATTCCAAGAGAGCTCTTTTATGAGTTTTGTCTCTATATCATTCCATAAGCATCCTTCTCTTCCCCTTCTAAGCTCTCTCATTATAGATACGATGGAACAATATTATGAGATTTGCAGACCAGAGATTTTGGTTCCAGATTCTAGACTCATCACTATGGGTGTTAGTGTCATCATCTGTAAAAATGGTATAAAAACTCATACCTCACAGCTTTCTGTAAGATTCTGTTGTCAGAATTAAATGAGATAATGTGTACAAAGCATCTTACACAATATCAGGACCATGGTAGGCTTTTAGAAAGATGTAATTTTCTATCATTCCCATTCTTACCAGCACAGCTGAATTATCTTCTATTTTGGGAAGCTTTCCCTAATCCAGCTTAACTGCACTGATTTCTCCTTGCTCTGTGCTATCGCTGTGTCCAATACATTATTACTGTTGAACTTAAAATAGTAATTTGAAATTTGTTAGTGTAACCCCCTCCAGCCCGCACTCACATAAACAGTAGCCTATAAACTGTGCATGGACAGAGACTAAGTCTCAGGCACCTACTAGAGAACAGAGGAACATAGAAGGAGCTAAATATATTTTTGAAATAAATGGAATTAATTGTATCTTTAAATAATGCTCCAACTTTTTTGTTTTCCCACTTTCACTTTTTTCAGGCCCAATAGTCAGCATTAAAGTTATTCCTAATAAATTAATTTGCTCAATGAGCATAATTACACAACACACATTGACTCACTTCTTTTAGTTAACAGACCAGGGTCTTAGATCCCACATGCAATACTGTGAATAACCCAAACTATCTGTCCACATTCTCCCAATTCCAGGGTTATGTTTCCAGAACTACACTCATTGGTTCCCAGTCACACATTCAGCTCTATGTCATAGTTACCATCTAAAGTTTCAGGGAGTAGCTGCACCACAGTACACTGAGATTGTTTCTAGGTCAAGTTTTAAAGCTAGGTATAGACCAGACAAGCTCAATTTCATGTGGGCAAAATTCATATGGGTAAAGAGAAAGCTCTCACACCTTCCAAAATTCCCCCAGTAATATATTATGCTAAGGAATTTCTTAAAGACCAGACAAAGATTTTCATTTCAAAATTAGATTGTAAAATGTAAACTTTTGGGATTTAATAACTAATATATAATAAACATAATGATACCCTAGTTGCAGAAAACATGTGATATTTTTACCTTATCTTTAATCTAACACTTAATAACTGTGGGCCTTGTAACATCCTGATCCCCATTCTTAGGGGGGCATGATTACTATCTTTGGAAGATTGCATTGGTCAGCCATGGGTTGTGATTCACAATTTAGCTCCATAAATTTTATATTTAAGAGATATTCTTCTAAATGAAATAATCTGGATGTCATTAGTATATTTCAGTCTTCGTAGGAATTTTTTTATTTCTGATTTTTCATAAATACCTATGGGAAATCAGTAAAGGCTAACTCAGACACTACTGTCTGGATCTTATTTAAAATCACAGATTTGTCCTGACAATACAAAGAAGAATAACATACTGGACTTAGTTATATGTGATAAATCTAGAGAAGAGATAAGGATGGAATATTTCTCTATTGTTCCAGGATGATATATCTTCATGGTTTTGAATAAGAAGAAAGGA
The DNA here is from genome assembly GCF_964656455.1 of Halichoerus grypus. NCBI lineage: Eukaryota > Metazoa > Chordata > Mammalia > Carnivora > Phocidae > Halichoerus > Halichoerus grypus. The sequence continues at coordinate 92,383,400 of NC_135722.1, read as the reverse complement.
GAAATGGATCATTATATTAATGAAAATCTTGTAGAAATGTTATCAAATATTTCAGGGCATAAAATAATTCTGGTACCATTTAATTCCACCTATTGTAGATTCCTATATGATACTAATTCGTTAGGTCCTGCCTTTACACCTAATAAACTGATTTAAGTTATGTTCAGAGTAGATTATGCATCATGCAGAAAAATTGTATCAAGACACTTGATTTTGAATCCTGCCATTGAGATTGACCTCTGAATCAAGGTGCATGCCCCATATTGGTCGGTAGATGGCACCATTGGGACATCGACAAGCTAGACTCATTTCTGCACACTGAGAGGCAGCAAAAAAGATCCTGGGACTCAATTGAGAGGATAAAGAATGGTTGAAATGATGAATACAACCATGTGAGAGAGGTTTGGGAAGCTTATGGTTTTCTGATGATACTACCACATATAAATCTCTTTCTAGAGAAACAGTTTCAAATTACTGTCATTTTTACCTGCGGGTGCCACTGTATGCATTGTTCTGTGTGCCATAGAAGTAATTTAGGTAAGAAGAGAGAAAGTCTTGATGGGAATATGGCTGGCAAAGGTTACAGGACCCCAGGGCGCCTGGGTGTCTCAGTTGGTTAAGCGACTGCCTTCGGCTCAGGTCATGATCCTGGAGTCCCTGGATCGAGTCCTGCATCGGGCTCCCTGCTCGGCAGGGAGTCTGCTTCTCCCTCTGACCCTCCCCCCTCTCATGTGCTTGCTCTCTCATTCTCTCTCTCTCAAATAAATAAATAAAAAAATCTTTAAAAAAAAAAAAAAGAATAAAAAAGGTTACAGGACCCCACATTGCATTTACAGAATGCAAAAGCACTACTCTGATGCTAATGCAAATATCTGTTCTAGCCCATACCTTCACTGTCCCCCCTCTTAGCTACTAAAGGAGGAAGAGAATTGGGCATTTTCTTTATCATAGAAAGAGACTTCATCTCCTTTATCAAGAAGCCCCAGGGACTGATTTTAGCCTAGAAATTGTGTGATGATAACATGTTGCCAAGTTTTAGTTTCAACATAAGGAAACAATAGAGGGAATTTTTTAGCTATGGGGTATTATCATCATTCCTTGATAGTAACTGTAGCAATCTATACCACTGGGTGTTGTCAAGTCCCTTTCGATAAAATGATAAATGATAAATGAAAACACTCACAAAACTCCAGGTCTTGAGAAAATGTATAGTGCCGTATTTCTTTCTTTGATTTTTATAAAATTGCCTCTGAAAGTGTTACTTTAATAATGGGAAATTTTAGGACACCCACTTGTATGGGGGAAATTGTTCTATGTCCTCTGAAATGTAACTTTTGGCTGCTTAAAATGTCTGGTTTCCTATTTGGTTACTTTGATTGATAATTTGTTGCATTAATTTTAGTACTTAAACATGCTTATATTTTTCTGAAAGTACCACTACTTAAAAAGTTTATTTTCAGGCAGAATTGTTTTCCTCTTGTTAGTTCAAAACCTTGGGATCTTTCCAGTATAATCTGAAACTGGGCCCCGTAGCACATCACTGTCTCAAGGCTGTGTACCTTGGGGCAACTTCTGGAAGTGGGGAAGGCAAGTGTGATACACATTCCAAGGACAGGGGAGGGGTGAAGAGCCTCAGAGTGCCAGGTGCAGCTCAAGGTCAACCTGTGGTCACATCCTCTCCATCGCTCCAACACCTCTTCTCTGTGTATTCATAAAGGTATAATATAAACCTCTTAGCCGAATGTGTTTCTTATTTAAGCAGTCTTTGAAAGCCTTTGTCTCTTCGTAGTTAACACAATCATAATAGGTTGCTAGAGGCCCTATATCCCTTTCCTTTTGCTCTTGGAAGACCATGAGTAACTGTGTAAGCAATGAAGGAGGGGTGAAACTCTGCTTTCCTCCCCACATCTTCTTAAGTGCATACCACTGTGGGAAAGGATATCTATAATTTTCTTCCTTTCAGGCTGTCCTAAATATCTTCTATTTGAACTGCTTGGTTTTTAAATTTGAGTTTCCTTCCTTTGCATTTTAGAATGCTCGCTCCCAAATATTATAACCCAAAGAAAATTTTATAAAAGTAATAAAATTAGAGATTTCCCTTTTAAGATGATGCAAAAAATATTCTGGGAAAATATGTGAGACTATAACTACATTACACTGCCTTCCTAAACCAGGGGAGAAACTGAGGTTATACATGTAGGAATGAAATAGCCTTATGGAGTAAGTGTCTCAGTTGGGAGGATTAAACATGATGGTTTATGATAGTGAACAGTTAATATTTCCATTAGTGCATTAAGTACATTCTAACGCCATAACATGGATTTTTTTGGTATCTACTTTAATTGAGATGGTTATCTATATTTATTGATGTGGAAAATGTTTAGGGAATAGGAATATTAGAGTATAGAATAATAACTACAATATTATTTCATTTGTTTAAATTTGTATATATGTGGGCATACATATGTGTGTTTGGGGGGAAGATGTCCACGAAATTATTATCAGTGGCCCTTTTTTTATGATTTGTTTATTTGAGAGCTAGCTCACGGGGGCGCATGCACGTGTGCGAGTGGAGGGAGGGGCAGAGGGAGAGAATCTTCAAGCAGGATCCTTGCTGAGCCTGGAGCCTGAGGAGCTCCCATGACCCATGAGATCACGACCTGAGCCAAAACCAAGAGTCCGACGCTTAACCACTGAGCCACCCAGGCTCCCCTATTTTCAGTGGTTTTTAATGGATAGTGAGATTTTTAGTGGATAAAAAATATTTTTTCTTTGGGTTTTTATTTATGGCATCATTAGCATCTTATTATTAAAAATTATGTAGTTCTTAAAAGAAAAAACAACAACAACAGTCCTCTTGAATGAATCTAGTAATTGTTCTCCCCTAACATGATTGGAATCTACTGGGCCCACTATATAAAGCTAGATGAAAGGAAAGGATGCTCATTGAGCTCTCAACATTCTCTCAAAAATAAAAATGATAAAACCAGAAGAAGACTTATCGATTTTATGTTTTCTGTTTTAAATTTTTTTGTGCGTGTGCTACATTCTGGGTGATTTTCAGAGTTAAATCTTCTGGTTCAGCAATTTATTCTCTTTCATCTGCTATTCCGTCATATATAATATTGTATTTTTTAATTTAATAATATTCTTTATTATTAGAACATGTGTTGGGATGAGCACTGGGTGTTATACGCAACTAACGAATCGTTGAACAGTACAACAAAAACTTATGATGTACTACATGTTGGCTAACTGAACATAATGAAAAATAAAAAAATAAAAAATAATATTATTTTTATAATATTTCTATTTCTATCTCAGAATCTCTTGTTCTTGTTTCATAATCATATTATTGCTTTAATTGTCTCTTTTATACTTATATCTTAATTTTTTGTTTTGATTTTTTTTTTTAATTTTTTTTATTGTTATGTTAATCCCCATACATTACATCATTAGTTTTAGATATAGTGTTCCATGATTCATTGTTTGTGCATAACACCCAGTGCTCCATGCAGAACGTGCCCTCCTCAATACCCATCACCAGGCTAACCCATCCTCCCAACCCCCTCCCCTCTAGAACCCTCAGTTTGTTTTTCAGAGTCCATCGTCTCTCATGGTTCTTCTCCCCCTCCGATTTCCCCCCCTTCATTCTTCCCCTCCTGCTACATTCTTCTTCTTCTTTTTTTCTTTCTTAACATATATTGCATTATTTGTTTCAGAGGTACAGATTTGAGTATGTCCATTTGGAATACTGGTTTCCTTGTATAGTTGATGAAAACTCAAAAAACAGTTCTCAGTTGTGAGTCCCCACTGGGTGCTGCTTATTTTGTGGGTGTGGCTCTGGCCTGGAGTGGGCTTGGGTTGTGCAGCTCTGGTCTGAGCCTAATTTGGAAAGGGCAGCTCTGGTTCCCAGCCTCAGGAGGGTGCTCTGGGTGTCATGGCTGAGTATTTTCAATTTCTTGTTCATAGAGAATTCTTTTTACTTGTTTTCATCTGCAGTTATATATTTATTATATTTTTCTATAATTCCTCTGTGTTTAGAGAAAGAGATGAAAGTTTGGATACGTACTTACTCTTTCTTCTAGAATCAGATGCCCAAGATTTAATTTTTTACATTAGAACTCCATAAGCTTTTTATACAACTGCTTTTCCCACACTCTGTAATGATCCGTGGTAAAACCTTTGGAATTAAAAGGAAGTAGTAGGTTTGGCTCACTGGAGCATAAATACCCGGGAAAATTTGTGTCTTTTCACATTCGTTGCCTAAAGAGAATAAAACCCAGATGGGAGAAAGTGAAAAGTGGGGGTTGGGAATAAAAGTGGACAGCAGGTTGATTCTAAAGGGCTTTTAAATAATTTAAAGTAGATGTATAGCAAGCAATATCAGTACCAAGAAGTGGGCACAGGACAGTACTAATGAACCAGAGGCCAGGGTGGGCCCCCCAGGGCCCACACTGGGAAACATCACAAACTGCGCTCCATCACACCACTGTGAAAATCATCTGGTGTCTGTCTCAAAGAGATAAGGGAAAATTCACTATTTGACAAGATTATCTCACTTTCCATCAGATTATCATTTACCTCTGAGGACTTTTTGTGCCCTTCATGTCACTTATGATTAGGTAAATATTCATTTCTGACTATCTCTCTGGTTATTTTGTTCCTATATAGATTTTGCTACGATTATTAAGAGTTCTTCAGTGATTTGCTACTGTTAACACAATAACTATCCTTGACAGCATCTGATTTTTCACTCTTCCTTCAGTGAAGTCAACCTTGTTTCCACTGAGGAACTTCCCTGAGTCTTTTGACTGGGTAGTAAGAAGAGAAAAAAGGGACAGGTAAGGGCACAGAAAGAGTAATCTCAAAGTTCTTTCACTATATTGTAGCTCTGAGACCCTTGGGCCACAGCCCGGCCTGTGCATCAGCCTTCCCTCTCTCCTGTTGGGAAGACCGACTTGTCCTAATATCTCATCTCAGTTATCCCTCTGGAAGTTGTCCCCCAAGAACCTTCTGCTGCTTCTAAGCTCTGTGGTGGCCTCTGATCATTTCAACACTGGCAACTCTTGGACAGAGTCCCTAGAGAGACTGTTTCTCTTTCAACTTGGATATCCACAGAGGAGAGAATGTGAACGAGTTGCCACCCACAGAGCTTTAAGGACTTTTTGGATTGATGAACTCACAGCACCAAACTCATCTGGCTTTAAACACTGACGTAGGAGAGGAAGCACAGCATTCCTAGTGAGAATTCACAAAATAGCCAGGCACAGCTTCCAGGCCCCACCACTGCATGGGCCATGCGCGAACCCAACAGGTGAGGCAACAGGCATGAGCATCTTTAGCACAAGGAAGATGGCATCTCTTATTAATCGTATGGACCCTTGTTTTCCTGCAGCTGGATCACATGAATTGTATTTACAATAGAGAATATCAATAACTAGGTTCTGGTTGCTCTGAGAAACTCTGCAAAGAAGCAGGCAACCTTAGAAATATGCCTCACTTATGATCAGTTGACGTTAATTCTTTTCGTAAGTAGCATGATCCATGTTCAACTCTGGGCCTGGAGGGGAGTGTGAAAGTCCAGCTGGGAAGCCCCCTCTTTCCAGTGGGGCAGGCCACACTTCTTCCTCTTTCTTTTCCTTATTCTTTATGATACCCCCCGCCCCCCACAAAGTTGCGAAGCTATGCCAGACATTTAAAGGATTTCCAAGATAGAAATCTACACTTCAATATTAGTGTTCTCATAGGACTGGTTAATTCACTGAAGAAGGTAAACCTTTTGCAGAGGAGTCCCCTCCTCTTGGATGTTCCCAGTTCACAATCTTCCTTCATTCCCTTTGGGCCCCCATCCTTCTGAAAATTCTTCTACCTCTGTCATCTAACTGGTCATCAAATGTCTAAAAGCCTAATTCCTACTCCACCTCCCTCACCCCACCCCCAGGAGTCCTGTCTCCCTCCAGTTTCAGATATTCCTCTTTGCTTATCTTCATGTCTATAAACTAACTGTTGAATCTGTGCCTGACAAACCTCCCGTGTGAAAACATGAATTCTCAGGCTCAATGGAGTCTATTTCGATGAGAAGGAAGAAATATATGTTTTAAACTGTGACAGTTTGCAAGTTGTCTCTTTCACGATGAAGTTAGTATTTTGCATTATTGGGCAGAACACTAGCAATTTTTTTCCTACATTCTCCCTTTCAGTTCCGCCTCATTATTTTTATGAAAATAAGCAACAGCCTTAATAGTGAGTCATACAATTTTCAATTGCCTTGTACTGGCTGCTTCGAAAGTACATGACTAAATAAATCCTTAGGCGTCAGTGGCTAAATTATTTCAGTAATAGAATCAGCGTGCGTGAAAAATATAATTTTCTTTAAATAATCAAGAGTCCTTGAATTTTGCTCTTTTTAATAGAAAAGAACTGGGAGAATAGAATAGAAAAGAACAAGAAGATAATATAATTCTCATCCACATGAACATAATGAGATACTATCCTATTGTGCCCACTGAGGTGAGCTTTTCTCTAGATAAGTGGGGCTTTATAAAAAAAAAAGAATTACCTTGTCTATTTTTGTTTCACGTATAGGAATTAATTTTTAGTAATGTCTTCTAAAAAAACGTTTGAAAACCAATGTTCTAAGATAAGGGAGATAAGCAATTTAGTGGATGTTCTGCAGTGTCATAGTCTCCCTTCTTGTGCTTTCTCCACAGAAATGAGAAAAGAATTAAAAAATTGTTTAGTTTTGGGGAGGGAACATCAAATGATGAATAGCAATTGAATATCTGACATTCTCATAATGAGCTATATTCACTTTTATTTTTTTATTTTTATTTTTTAATATTTTATTTATTTGAGAGAGAGACACACAGCGAGAGAGGGAACACAAGCAGGGGGAGTAGGAGAGGGATAAGCAGGCTTCCCGCTGAGCAGGGAACCCGATGCGGGGCTCGATCCCAGGACCCTGAGATCATGACCCGAGCCGAAGGCAGACACCCAACAACTGAGCCACCCAGGCGCCCCTATATTCACTTTTAAAGCATGAGTTCCAGTAAATATCCACAGTATAAAATAGGACTTAGGAATGAAGTTAAGGACAGTACTAGTTAAAGCACAGTTCCTTGAAAGTGGCTAAGAAAAGGATAAAGATTCCTCTAGAAGAATAAAGATTCCTCTGAGTCTTCTCACGTACTGTATGAATAAAGTTTGTCTTTTAACTATTTTATTTGGAACTCGTTTCACAGTTTTGTTTCTCAAGCTAGAGATCAGGGAGTTCAACAAGACAGTCACAAGTTCAGTAGCCGAATCACAGAATCAAGGAAGGCTTGATGCGGGCTGAGGAAGCTCCTTGCATGCCCTCTGCTGAGAGAATTTTTGATATTACCGTTCCTTTGCAAATATAAGAATAACGGAAACAGGAGAGAGAGAGAGGGGAAAAAAGACCAACATTCGGAAAGCGTACCCTCTCCGTTTGTTTGCGTGGGTCACAGGTTAGCTTCTGGTATGTTCCAGCAACGATAGCCCATATCTTTGGCACTGGATTAGGGTAGCTGTAAGGTGAAGAGTGAGGAGATTTACCCGTAACCAGCCTTCTAGCCAGGTCCCTGTGACAAGTAGCATATAGAACTCATGCCTCCTGGTGGTCACAGATTGCAGTGGGTAACCAATGGCAGCAAACTGGTGGGACTGCATCACTGTGGATGAGAAAATCTGTACATGAGAAAAGAAAACATGGGCCACAGAACCCCTAAAAAGGATGACCTGTCTGTGCAAGGCAGGCCAATCACTGAATACAAACTCATGTCAAACATGGGAGACATTTGTCAAAGCCAAGAAAAGGGGGCCGGTGTGGAGCCCAAAGGAACAAACAGTAACTCAGAATATAACATTTCCCAAGAGGATACATAATTAAAAAGATAAGAGCAGGATAATAAAATACAGTTGCCAGCTCTTAGTGATTCCCAGTAGGATACACTCAGACTTCACTCTGTGACTTTGCATTTTAGAGAAGTCAACAGAAGAAAAGTTTTGCTTAATATAAATATATTAATATAATATAATATAATATAATATAATATAATATAATATATAAGATCCTGTTAAAGAAACCGCTTTTAGGTATAAGAGATAGAAAAGCCATACAAAGCACTGTTAATGTATAATTTGGATCGGTAGGCCATTCTTCTTTACAGCATCTATCTTTAAGTTGAGGCCTCTAATTTCAGGAAATCCTCACTAGCACATTCCTAAAGAGGAAACTCTGAATAGTCTTGGATTCATTTTTCCATGTTTTCATCTTATAAATCTTCATAGAACCAACATATAGCATTCTTCCCTGTTCTCCCTCCTTTTACCGCCCTAGACCAGCACAATCCATGCCCATTAGCTCCTGCCCCCGCTCCAGACCAGCAGAGTCCGTGCCCATTAGCTCCTGCCCCCACTGCAGCATTGCTCTCACCTCTGTGCTTATCTGATTTCATTAAAACTATAGATCCTTCTCTAAGAATAATTAAAAAGTCTTCACATAAGGACAAGATGCTTATTTTATCCTACCTCAAAACTCATCTCATTACATGGGAGTATCAAAGATGATGGAGACGAGAGCACTGTCTCTAATAAAATACAGAGTGGCCAGAAAGTGTCATTTTTAGGATCCACGCAGCGGAAAGTCTCTCACAAAACATCTCATCTAGATTTTGATAGATATCCCAGTTTCTACTTATTTTGCTTTGAAAGAAACAAATCTCTCCTAGTCTATGAAAATTTAAATAAACTTGGTTTTGATCTTCCTTTGAGATTTTTTTCTCTGTATAGTCATGGTTCTTGTTATGGAAAGACTGACTAAGTAGTTCTTATTGTAGACTTTGGTAATAATAAAACACTTAATTCTGGGATAAAAACCAATAATGATTTCCTTATAGAACCAGTTTTAATTAAAGATCATGACTATTGTTGTCAGAACAATTTAATTGGTGTGTGTCATAATATGGCACGTATAACCATTTTACATGATTCTTTCTTGTTTCTCTGAGGCTAATTTTAAGTTGCTTTGTATCGCCGCAAGCATGCAAATTAATTCCTTGATTATCACAGTTAATCAATGTTCTTTCATTGGCTCTGGTTTATAGATGTATTTGTTAATGACATATTTCGTTCCTGAACACTTACTGAACATCCATATGTGAAAGCATCATGCGAGTGCTTGAGATTTACGATTGTAACAAGGAACTTTTACAACTTAGGTGGGAAGGAGAAGAAAGGGGAAAAAATGTTGTGGAGAAAGGGGAACCCTCTTACACTGTTGGTGGGGATGCAAGTTGGTACAGCCACTTTGGAAAACAGTGTGGAGGTTCCTTGAAAAAATAATTTAAAAAATTAATGTGCTACTTCTGTGAGCCAGGATCATGATAGGTGCTTAGAATATTATTTAATCCTGCCAATGTCCACATGAGGGAGGTGTTATTATTCAGAACTGAAGGGGAAGAAACTAAGGCCTGGGAAGTTTAAAAAGCCCAATGTCACACAGCAAGTGTGAGAATTCAACCCAAGTCTGTATTTCTCACTTTCGCTAAAGCACGATGCTGAAGGAAGCCCACCAATAAAAGTGCATGTGTGCTAGACAAACAGAGGAGAAATCAGCTTCTCCAGGTTGGCATCATGGAAGAGATACGATTTGAGAGAAGTCTAGATTGAAGAGGTTAGTAGTGGTTCATCAAACATTCTTGGGCCTACAGCATGTGTTCGAGAAAACACAACTCAGTTTCATACATGGTCATGTGAATAGAAAGTTCTGTGGGAGTCAGGCTGTGAAGGGTTTTATATAATGTGCTAGAAGGTCTGTACTTCCTACTGTAGACTATAGAGCACTGTTAGTGAACGATGGGATCTGACGGAGTTCTAAAAGGGGAATTGGAATCAGCATGGACAGGAGGCTGGATTCAGGTTAGGGCAGTGGTCAGGATTCCATTTGGGAGGCCATCTGCATGTGATGGGGGTGTGAAAAGAGGTGGTGGCAATTAGGAAGGACAGTGAGTGATAATTAGGGGGAAATAGTTAAGAAATTGAGTAGTGGAACTTCATGGGTGATTGGGAGTGAGAGTGTGAGAAGGTAAAGTGTGCTCTCTGTAACTTGAGGATTTGGCCATGTTGTAATGTTATCACTCAAAAGATTGGAAGGGAAGAGGGGAGGTGCTAATTTCTCTTGTGTACTATTTTAATCACTTAAAAAGGTGCTGATGATTGATAAAGAATTACTTTCTTTGTCTTGTGCTCAGTATAAAGCTTACTTGGCATCCACTTGGAAAGCATTTGTGATGATTCTTTATACATATTAGGCTGAGGTCAGAATTTTAAATATTGAACCACATTGCACAAATTCATGAATTCATCTATAAGCAAGTTGGGCTGTGTGAAGTATCACAACAACCCGAGGATAGAATAAATGTAATCATGTACATTGAGGGAGTCTATCAATCATCTTTCTGCCCACTTTCTCATGTCTGCCCATTAGCTAATAAATCTAAGGATCAATTTGACAGTCAAAATAAAATGTTGATTTTTATTACTAATAAAGTTGGATTGATCATGCAAGAGAATAGTCTATCTCCCTCTAAAACCTTGGGACCAGCAGCATCTTGATTCGCCCTCCCCCTTCTGCTGGGGGCAGGCAGCACACCTACTTCAGCCCACTGGTTGCCTGGCAACCTAGAGAGATCTGCCTGGATCATCCAGCAGACCATCCTGCTGGTCTCTTGACAACAGAACATAAATTGATTTAATATCAAGGACACACTGCACCCTCAGCCAAAAATGCATTCTATAATCTATTTCTCTTCACAAATTATGTCTAGCCACGTTTTTCAATATAGCCCAACAGAAGATGCTGTAAAATGAGCACTCATCAGTATGAAAATATGCCAAATAATATAATGCCAACAAAATTAAACTACATAAGGGTATCAGTTCTGAATATGAATCTTCTTATTAAAATTTCAGAAAGAAATTAAAATATAAATACAAAATACCTTTTGGTTGTATATTAAAGTGCAAAGAATTAAGGGTACAAAATTCTCCCCTCCATAATTTCATATTCATCTTATTCTAAGATTGAGAGGCCTCATTTAGGGTCATGGTTCCTTCTTCTGTGGCTCATTTCTGGGCTCTTTCCTGATGGAATGGGGTGAGCCTCCTTTCATACTTCCCAATTTGAATTGCCCAACCATGGAGGCTCTCAATTAATTTCTATTTTCCCATGTGGAAATTTATCATTTTCACAAAAGCAGGCCAGTACCTAAAATATTAAAAACAAAAGCAAATTCCTAGCCATATAGTAATATGCTAAGCAAAATAATATTCGCTCGACCCAGTACATGATATAACTTCAACCCAACTACTATTCTAAATGAAAACTACATAAGAGACCTAGTGGTTCTAGGGGGTAGGAGTGTAGGCAAAGACGTGTGGAGAGAAGAGAATACATCTTCATGTTAGCTGTCAGAATGCCTGTCAGCCTGTGTAGATTGCCTGGAGCCCATGAACCCTGGATTTTGACTTAATATCCAATTGTGAGAAATATCTTACCAGCAGGTTTATTACTGTATTAGGCTGCCTTATGCTGGGGAAGGATTCACCTAGTGATACTTCTTCTTCAATAGAGGATTTTCAGATATTCCTGTTTCTTGCAATATTAAAAAATGTACAGTGGTGATCTCCTAGTTTCCAGGCTTTACTTAAGGCTCCCTTCCTTTGATGCAAGTTTTCCAAAGATCGGGCCCATGTTCATTTTATTCACTTCCTAACGATTGTACAGATCCTAACTAGTGCACATAGTAAGTAATCAATAAATACGTGTTGACTAATAACACATCCTCCAGTACATGCTTAACCTACTGATTTCCATTTCTTTTGAGGCCTGTGATTTTGTCATGAATGAATGAAGTACAGTCATTCTAACTCACCTTATAACCAGGGTAACCCACATGTGTAACTCTGGAAGCAAAAATGGCCTTGTATTCTCCCCAGCCCAAATCTCCTTCCCTCTATAGAGGTGATTTCCTCTAAGTTTGACTGCACAACACTGTATCTCATGCTATTCAGTGCCCATTCCCTACAATTGTTTCAAAATGTTAGGGATTTGCTATTTCATTGTTTCCTGCCCCATGTAAGTGAGTTTTAGAGGAGTTCTTTCATATCATTGCTCAAAGATGACCATTTAAAGCAAACTATGAAGATTTAATATTAATATGGTAATGGGCAAAACCACCATGTTTTAGAAGTCTTCTGGCCCCAGGCCATTTAACATCAGTGCTTCATTCCTATGTTATCATAAATCCCTGTGTTTAATGGTGACATTGAGGTCCAAGAACCTTGCATTTTCTGTCTTGAAAAATGTTGTCGTTGTCTCTGGACTGTATCCTGATTATGCCACTTGTCTTCTATATCCTCAAAGTAAATAAATCTGGTTATCCTTGACTTGTGTTTCACATCTAATATTTCAACTAGCTGGCACCAAGCAAATGAAGGAGGAATTGTTTTTTTATTTGTTGGATAATTCAGCAAGGATTTCATACCAAGAAAGAAATATTTCTTTCTGTCCCATTTTCATCTCCCATTTGCATTCCTTTATCCATCCTCCCATTTCCCCAACCAGAGAAGTTGGTCCACAGTTCCAAGATAGCTATGTGAAATCACAGAATTAGTATTTCAGATTTGAAAGGGAACTTGGAAGTTATTTAGTCAAGTGGGAGAACCTTATTTTGATATCTTTTATATCTCCTCTCTTAAAAAGGGATGCTCCTCCTCAATAAGATATGGTCCTAGTATGATCATCTTATCCTCTGATTCTAGCTGACAGCCTTTGTCATATTCTCAACAAGGTAGGTATCATATGCTTTATTCAGTTTGTTAGAGTGTCATTTTTACATAAATAAATAAATAAAGGAGATGAGAAAGCTCTCCCTTATAGTAGAAAGCCAATTAGTAAGTATAGTAGGAATGATTAAATTGGAAAATAATTATTTGGCAACCATCATAATAATTGATTCAAGCAAGAACCATATATGGATGCTAAAACTAGCAGGTAAAAATTCAAGGAGTAACAGAATCTTTACATAATGTCAAAGTACCCCTCCTCCCCATAAAAGATCACTATTAATTAGGAAAGTAAAATAATAACTTTGTACTTGAGTAATTTGGCAGATACCACCTTAACCAAATGTTCAAAATTAACCTCACTAGTAATAGGACAAAGAGCCTAAGCCACATACCAGAACCTCCTGGTATGATATATTGGGAAGAATAAAACATTATTTCTGAGTTAGTCCTTCCCAAAATGCATAACCTGAACCTAATGAGGAGGGAACATCAGACAAATTCAAACTGATGGATGTCTTACAAAATACCAGGCCTAAAATCTTCAAAAACATTAATATCTTGGAATACGAAGCATGACTTAGGAACTATCCTTGATGAAAGGAAACCAGAGATAAGTAACTTTATGCAGTGCATAATTCTTGGATTTTTTTTTTTTTTTTACTATAAAGGCAATGATTGGATAATTAGTAAAATCTAAAGAATGTCTGTAGATTAGGTAACAGTACTATACTAATGTTAATTTCCTAGTTTTGATAACTATTATAGTTATGTAAGGGGGTGTCCTTAGTTTTAGAAAACACACTCTAAATGGGGTGTGTAGGGAAAAAAGGCATTACGTCTGCAACTCATCATATCTACAACTAACTGGCTCAGAAAAAAAAATGAGTACACACATGTGTGAGTATATGTATACATATGTGTATATATGTATTTATATATAAAAAGAGAATAAAACAACATAATGAAAACAGTTTTGGGAATCTGAGTGAGAGGTATACATGGATTCTTTGTACTAGTTCAACTTTTTGGTAAGTTTCAACTATGTCTAAATTTAAAAAGTCAATTTAATGGAGTTTCCTATGGGTGCTTCATCATAACAGAAAAGCTAGGCAGCTTTGGTATTAGAATTCTTTATGTTTAAAAGCTTTATGTTTTATGTTAGGAGAAATAAAATTTCAGATTCAATTAGATATGCCCTCTTACAACAAAATGATGAATTATTTTGTATCTTAGTATTTTTATCGTCATGATGACTTGCCTAGAAATTAACCAAAGTTCTGTAGCATCAAGACCATCCATAGATTTCTCAGTCAGCATTTATAAGTTTGTGAGACAGAAAAAGAACCGACCTGCGAACCAGAAGACCTGGATTCTACTTTTGGTTCTGCCAAAGAAATGTCTCAGTCCAGGTTCTTAGTTGATAAATCTGGCCCTTCAACAGAAGGTGAAGAAATAAGAAGAGAGAAGAGATACAGCACTGGCTGGCATTACATTTTGATACATTGTAGGCAAACTGTTAGGGTAAAATTCAACCATTGTAACTTTACAACTGTTTATTATCTTTTAGTATTGTCATGTGTTTCTTTGCAGTGACAAGTGGTAAAATGATTGAAACAATGTGTGTGTATTTAAAGAACATAAGAGTGGAGGTTTTAAAACATATGCCTATTTCAGCACTTGCCTGCCAAAGGGGGAGTTCAGGGAAGAAAATGAGGGTGTTTCCATTTAAGAAGCTTCCTTCCTTCCTTCCTTCCTTTCTTCCTTCCTTCCTTCCCTCCCTCCCTCCCTCCCTCCTTCCTTCTTTCCCTCCTCCCCTCCCCTCCCCTCCTTTCTTTTCTTTCTTTCTTTCTTTCTTTCTTTCTTTCTTTCTTTCTTTCTTTCTTTCTTTCTTTCTTTTTCTTTCTTCTTTCTTTCTTTCTTTCTTCTTTCTTTCTTTCTTTTCTTTCTTTCTTTCTTTCCTTTTGTTTTAGTACATTATTTATTCTCTGCTTCCTTCCAAAAAGGATTTAAAGTGGCTTGCAAGAAAAGCCACAAACAACTGGTAGGTGAAATATACAAAGAAAAAAAATCAAGAAGATTTTTAATTTAAAATTTAAATACAAAAATTTAACATTGTTTCTATAAATAAAATTTATTTTTTTCCTTAGCATTATGGAACATAGAAATTAAAAGAGTCAAAATAAATTACATTGATCTTATTATGAGAAAAGAAGAAATATGTTCTTTTCAATGGAGAGGGAAATTTATTTAAATATTTATTTAAATATTTTTTATCTATTTATTTGAGAGAGAGAGAGAGAGAGCATGAGCAGGTGGAGGGACAAAGGGAGAAGGAGAGAGAACCTTAAGTAGGCTCCATGCCCAGCACAGAGCCCAACACTGGTCCATCCCAGGACCCTGAGATCATGATGTGAGCTGGAATCAAGAGCCTGTGGCTTAACCGACTAAGTCACCTAGGTGCCCTGGAGAGGGAAATTTATTACTGCTACTTGAATTTGAGTGAAAATTATAACATGGGCTTTCTATAACAGACAAAGATAAATCAGTGTTCCTTGTTTTGGAAAAACATGTAGTAACATATTTAAACTTGATTGGGTTGTTTGTTTTTTACTATCTTTTACAAAACTAAAGCTGATTCTTTTAGGAGCTAATAAAAAAATGATTCAAGTTCATAGCCTTCCAGGCAGCTAATAATGCAAGAAGAATATTTAGATTGTGGAGGAATGTGCACACTAGAAAAATCTTTAAACCACAGTTGACCATGCACGAGAAAGATCTTACTTTAAATGTTACTTAATTTAGTTTGAGTTTTGGTGTTGATTGGCAGAAAATTGGAGATTATACTCTACAAAAAGGAAGGATATTGAGTTCTGGTATTCTATATTAATCTGGGCTTTTTTGAATTTTTTTCCATCCTCCTTTCTCTCTAGATTTTTGTGAATGTGCTTTTAACTGAGATTATGAGAAAGAAAATATGTTCTCCTAACTTTCAGAGATTTAAACAACTAAGAAACGTTTTAGGGAGGATGGTGGTTCTGGAAGAGAATTCCATGCAGCATAAGAATCAGTTCACAGTCTGCTAAGTGAGTCTATTAATTATCTTTCATTATAAAACAGCGGGAAACAGGAAAACAGACATATATTTTTAAACTTAGTGAGGTTAAGTGGTAGATCGATTCAGCATACATTTCATTTCAATATCTTGGAAGCTGCAAACGAGGATTTGTCCTAAGAAATGGAGACTCAAACTTTGCCTAGCAAAGCTTTAGGTTTTCTCACTTATTCTCCACAGCAAAGCCTCTCTTATGAAATGCACTTCGCAGGGCTGATTTTACATCCTTATCCCTCAGGCTGTAGATTAGTGGGTTCAGCATGGGGGTGACAAGATTATTCAACATCTGAATTACCACACCGAGCAAGGCACTGGGGTTGGGTTAGAGATAGATGATGATTACCGGCCCAAAAGCACAAAGAATTGCAGTGATATGGGCATTGCAGGTGGAGAAGGCTCGCTGCCTGCCCTCTGCTGAGCGAATTTTTTTTTTTAATTTTTTTATTGTTATGTTAATCCCCATACATTACATCATTAGTTTTAGATATAATGTTCCATGATTCATTGTTTGTGCATAACACCCAGTGCTCCATGCAGAACGTGCCCTCCCCAATACCCATCACCAGGCTAACCCATCCTCCCACCCCCCTCCCCTCTGCTGAGCGAATTTTTGATATGGAGATCCCAATGCGAGTGTAGGAAACAAGGATGAGAGAAAAGCAAATGAGACACAAAAGACCAACATTTGTAAAACCTACCCTCTGGGCTAGAGATGTGTCACCACAGGCTAGAGATAATATAGCAGGTATGTCACAGAAGTAGTAGTCCACCTCATTAGAGGCACAGTAGGACAACTGGAAGGTGAGGGAGGTTAGAATAATGGCGTGAACACAGCCACCCATCCAGGTCCCTGTGGCTAAGATGGCACAGACCCTGTGGTTCATGATGACCATGTATCTCGAAGGATAACATATGGCGACAAAGCGGTCATAGGCCATCACTATGTACAGGAAGCACTCAGTGCAGCCCAGGAAATGGTAGAAGAAGAGCTGGGATATGCAGCCCTGAAAAGAGATACCTTGACTCTGCCCTGAAAGGTATAACAGGATCTTGGGAACAGTTGTTGAAGAGAAACCCAGGTCAAACATGGAGAGGTTTCCCAAGAAAAAATACATAGGGGTGTGCAGCCGAGAGGAGGAGAGGATAGCTGTAAGGATGAGCACATTTCCCAAGAGGTACATAAATAGAATGAGGAGAACAGGAAGAAGAGGACAGTCTCTAGGCCCTCTGTCTCAGGGATTCCCAGCAGGATGAATTCAGTCACCATTGTGTGATTTCTCATTTTTATGGAAGAATCAACTCTTGGGTGTCTGTGGAAAGAAATCTGTGGTTAAATTTAATATGTATGTAAATTAACTGTGTTTAAGCCAATGTAATGGAAAAGGAGCCAGATGATCTAGATGTTTACAGAGTAGTGCTTCCTGATAGAATTGTCTTCATCTGCTTGCTTCTCTCCATACTGGGTATCACTCTGCAGGTGAGTTTCTCTTTACAGATGCCCCTTATTACCATCTCACCAAGAAGCCCTACCTGACCAGTCTCCTATCTTGCATTCTTCATGTACACTACCAAATTGCATTGATTCCTTAGTGCTGCTTTGTGATTCTAAAAGGATAAATATGAAGACTCAATGTCTTTGTTACAAACAAGGTCCCATCTAAGTTTCTTATATTCATCTAAGACAATTTAGTCACATTAACTCTCCAAAAACCATTATGACCCTATAAGCCATACGTACAGAAGATATAGAATCTTTCCCACCTTGTCTCCCTAGGGACGAGGTCAATAGTGGGAAACTATCCAAAAGAAGGGTCTCAGATAGCTCTTCATGAACACAAGACTACATTAACAGGGTCCATATGCTCCAGATTTTAGTGCATGTGAGTAACCAGTAGTTTCCATTTTCCTAAATTTGGCACAATGAGTAACTGGTAGTCTCCATTTCAGTCTCCAGAGTCTATAATTGTCTAACCAGACCCAAGCTAAGTACTAGCCTAATCTTATGGCAGCAGAAGGCACAAGGGTAGTAGAGGCTCCTGTCCAATTTCCATATTTTAAAAAATTCTGGTATCTTTTTCAGCTTGTTTTAACTTTTTAAATACAGTGAGATCCTTAAATTATAGATCAACTCCTGAATGCTATTGCCTAAGCCCATTATCTACCCATCTATCAATCAATCTATCTATCTACTTTTTAATTTTTTTGGTGATTATGAGGGAAGTGAGAGCCAAAATAAGAGAAGCGAAGGGCAAACTTTGGACACTTACATGGCAAACAGGGGATGTAACTGGTAACTGTAACTGCTGGTGCTATTCAATGCTGCTTTCCTTTCCTTCTCCAGTGAAGGAAGAAGCCCTCCTCTGCTAAATCCCCATTGGCTTATAGTCTGCAGGTGGATATCCTGAATTCTTCTCTTTTCAGTCACTTTCAAATAGAATGTCATAAATCTAAATGCTCTTTAACTCCCTCACAGACTCCTCTCTGATTCCAGGAACCGCAATCATTCCCAAATGCAGAAGATTTTAAATAACTTTCTCTTCCTTTGGGTATTAATCCCCCAAGTCAGGGACCCTATTGAGCAAGAAAGCAATTAGCAAATTAGACTAATTGGACCTTAGAAATGAGGGGGGCGTGCAGGGAAGAAAAGTGATGAAATGTTTTATGATTTGTGTGGTAAAATATACTTCAGTGGAATAATAATTTTAAAAAATTCCTTTGGTACATATATCACACATTTTGTATGTATATTTGTGTATTTACTACTCTTTATGTGTATGCATTATTTTAATAAACAAATTATGTTATTTTACTGCACTGTATGATAGGATTGACTTCTTGCAAGCAACAGTAACTGGGGTAACCCAGAGAATTAAATAAATGAGTGGAAAACCAGTCTCATGGAAGTGTGGGAACTCGGGCAGCCCTAGGGCCCTCAGCAGTAGGAATTTATGGAGTAGCCCCTGAGCACCACCACCAGATGATTCAGCCTCAGCTGCCTTTTGCTTCCACGTGCCTCAGCTCCAGATTCAAATCTGATTTCCTTGGCTGGGTCACACGCCTACCTCTGTGGCCAGGGTACAGTGGAATGGAGATGAGCAGCTCTCCAAAAGATAATGGAAAGGCTTATTGCCAGGAAAAAGAGAGAAGAAGCATGCTAAGAGGCCAAGAGAAAGCTTAGCTATCACTCGAAGCATCTGTCTTACTTATCACTTGGCATCTGTTCAAGCTCCCAAGTTAAATGCCTCATATACTCTAGAAGTATTTTTTTGGGCAAGGGATGGCTTACCAAATTCCTCATTAAATACATTCATTCACTTGCTTATTTGTGCATACATGGATTCATTTGTTCCAACAAATACCAGTTATGACAGGCAGGGCATCGATTATTTGCCAGGAGAAGCAGAGCAATCAGGGAAGGGGTGGTCAGACATAGTGAGAGGCAAAGAGTTTCTTATAGTCTTATTTTAACCTCATAAAACTCTGATGAAGTCTCCAGATGAGGAAAAATAGGATCAAAGAACAAATCATGGAGCTTACTCTGAAAGGAACTGGGATTTGGCCTATCCTTTAGGATTTTTCGCCATACAGTTTCTGATCGTCAAGACTCAGTGTTTAAGGAGTGTTTAGGGGGTCTTGGGTGGCTCAGTCGGTTGAACGTCTGACTCTTGATTTCGGCTCAGGGTCATGGGATTGAGCCCCCAGTCGGGCTCCATGTTCAGCGTGGAGTCTGCATGAGATTCTCTCTCCCCTCTCCCTCTGTCCCTCATCCACACCCTTCCCCACTGCTCATGCACATGCTCTCTAAATAAATGAATGAATGAATGAATGAATGAATGAATAAATAAATAAATAAATCTTTGGGGCTCCTCTATGGCTCTGTAAGTTAAGCTTCTGCCTTTGGCTCAGGTCATGATCTCTGGGTCCTGGGATTGAGCCCCGTGTCGGGCTCCCTGCTCAGTGGGGAGTCTGCTTCTCCTCCTCCTTCTGCCCCTTCCCCTGCTTGTGCTCTCTCACTGTCTCTCAAATAATTTTTTTTTAAAAAGGAGTGTTTAGGTAGGTACACTATTCCAAATAGCTCTGGAATTTTGTTATGTAAGTAAACAATGTTTTTGTTGCACATCTAACTAATGATAAAAGGATATAAAAGTTAACAATTCTATCATCCTATATATTTCTGATTGTCTTTAATGTTTTGAGGCATGATGACTGACTTGAAAAAATAGTCAGTACAAATAGAAAAGATGGTAAATACGTTTTTGAGTAGGAAGTAAAATACCATTAAATTTACCTTGGTCTGGTAACAATTTATTCAGGAAAGACATATGTCATGGACTATCTTAGATGTCCAAACTGAACATTTAGAATCAAGGTGATTGTGTGCTAAATTAATATCATGGGCACGTGACAATACAAATCGTCTACATTCCCAAAAGGTCAGCTGCTTTCAGTGATGATACTTATTATAGAATAGTGATCAAATCTCAATAGGGCAGACTTCAATAGAATAACTCAGAAAGTTTTCTTATTTTTGTTTACACTTTCCTCCAGAAAGTGTAAAATATTCCAGAATTATCATAAGCAACAAAAGTATAATTGCAAGTCGTATTTTGTCTGCAGTTTCAATTTGGTTTTTATAATAATAAATTGCTATTTAAGTCACTCAGGTGGTTGTATTTTGTGTAGGAATAAATAATTGAAACATTAATCCTTGGCCTTGAGGCTGAACCTGTAAAGGCAGATTTCATTCATTCTTTGTTTGTTTTGTTTTTTGTTTTTTCAATTTTTATTTACATTCCAGTTAGTTAACATACAGTGTAGTATTAGTTTCAGGTGTACAATTTAATAATTCGACACTTCCCTACATCACCCTGTGCTCATCACAACAAGTGCCCTCCTTAATCCCCATCACATTTTAATCCATCCCACCACCCACCTCCCTCTGGTCACATTATTCTCTATAATTAATGTTTTCTGTTTCTTTGTCTCTGTCTCTCTTATTTTTTCCTTTTGCTTGTTTGTTTGGTTTCTTGAATTCCACATATGAGGGAAATCATATGGTATTTGTCTTTCTCTGACTTATTTCATTTAGTGTTATACTCTCTAGCTCCATCCATGTCTTTGCAAATGGCAAGACTTCATTCTTTTTTATGGTTGAATAATATTCATATGTGTGTGTGTGTGTGTGTGTGTGTGTGTATAGTTTCTTTATCCATTCATCAAAGGATGGAAACATGGGCTGCTTCCATATCTTAGCTTTTGTAAATAATGCTGCTATGAACATAGGGGTCATTCATTGTTTTTTTTAAAAAAAATCTTTACTGAGCTGTAATTGACAAAAATTGTATATGTTTAATTTATACAACTGGATGTTTTGATGTATGTATACACTGTAAAGTGATCACCACAATCAAGCTAATTATCATATCCATCACCTCACAAAATAACTTTCTCTTTTCTTTTTTCTTTTCTTTTCTTTTCTTTCTTCCCATGTGTATGGTAAGAGCATTTAAGACCTACATATTAGCAAATTTCAAATATTCAATACAGCATTGTTAACTCTAGTCACTGTGCTGTACAATACACTTTTAGAACTTATTCATCTTGCATAACTAAAACCTTGTCCCCCAAGTTATGTGTTAAATGTAGACTCTATGTGTGTCTTGAATATATCAAATATTTATATTTAATGACATTAACCTTTTAAATTAATGATTTTATTTATGTTTTACTCAGCAAAGCTATGTACTCAAGCCTTTTACTTTCTTCAACAGATGAAGAGCACATTAAAGAAATGATCATACAAAAAAGCATTTCACCCTTTAGGAAATTTAATTTATTAAAGACTAACATTTACTCAGAAAGTCTTGCAATGTACACAGCACTGTGTTTGATAGTAAAGGTCATACATAAAAGTGAATGATAGAATGATGCTCTTGATCTAGGTTCTCAATATGGGACAGTGAAAGGGTGAAGAGTAAGGAGGCCTATTGGGGAAAAAAAGCCATTCTCCCTTTCTCTCCTTGTTTCAGTGTTCTTTCCTGTGACTAGGTGGATAAATCAGGCAGCTCCTGTATTATAGGTCCTGCTGTCTCTAATTCAATCAGGAAAGAGGAAGAGTCTCCACTTGGACTCAGTTTAAGCCACATTTTCCACTCAACTTAGCAGAGAACACTGTGATGGGGAATACTGAGATTTTGCTGGTCTTTTAGTCCTCAGTTTGCTGGTGAATGCTGTTTTCATTTTTTATGAGTTAGAACCTAGGAGTTGGGTAGAAGTCTAAGTACTAGCCTATTACAAGTCATTCTAATAGGGCATGAGAGCAATCCCAATAAAGAAAAGTCATAAGATTGCTAGCAAACGCTTGAGGTAGGTAACCATGAATTTATAGTATTGCTAAACTGCCTGGTTTGTGATTTTTCTCTAAGAAAGCCTCATGGGATGGGTTCAGGAATAGAGCAAGCAGGTGGGATCACTGAAGACTAGGTAGGAAGTACATGATGGAGGGAAGGATTTAAGTACTTTGGAACAGTTATAATAATAGTAAAAAATCTAAACTAAATAAGAAGCTAAGATAAGAAAGAGTTGACAGGAAGAAAGAAAGCGACGTAAACAAATTAGAAGTTTCAAGGAAGTCATTTATTCATTCTTGAAAAATTTAGTAGCAACTGTAGTGATGTGCTAAAACTGTTATGTTCTGGGGCGCCTTGATAGCTCAATTGGTTAAGCATCTCACTTTGGCTCAGGTTGTGATCCCAGGGTCCTGGGATGGAGTCTCACATTGGGCTCCCTGCTCGGCAGGGAGTCTGCTTGTCCCTCTGCCCCTCCCCCACTCATGTTTTTTTTTCTCTCTCTCTCTCTCAAATAGAAAAATAAAAAATAAATAAAAAATAAAACTGCTATGTTCTGATGAACGGGGATTATCCTTGGTCTCTGCCCTCAAAGAGCTGACAGTCTAGTAAAAGAAGAAAGACATTAATCAAATAATCATACATCTGACTTATAATTATTTAATGTGGCAAATGCTAGGAAGAAAAGTTCAACGGATTGAAAAGTTATAATGGGAGAGTATTTTTGTTTGCTCATGTTTCTCCTTCCTGTCAGTAAACATATGTGCACATTACGAATTATAGTTACGTGGTGTTCCCTGAAGGTCAGGGAGGACTTCCCTGGGAAAATGTAATCCGATTGGAGACCTGAAGAGTGAGTAAGGGTGCAGGAAAGGAAAAGCACAGCACATTTTAGGTGGGGGCAAACATGTGCAAACACTTTGAAAGGGAGCACAGCCCACTTGAAGGACCCAAGGAAAGAGAGGAAAAGAATTGAGAGATCAGGCTTGAGAGGCTGAATGGGAAATGATTATTCAGAGCTCAGCTGATCACTGTAAAGGGATGGATGGTTTCTCTGTGAGGAGCTTTAAGAAATGCTAAGAAGGCTTTCAGCAGCACTGCATTCTAGTGTATTATGGGAGTGAGGGAATACGAAAAGATAATCATAGCTGTGGGAGGGAGCTAGAATACACAGAGGGCAATAAATAAAGAAGATCTTTGCACTACAGAATTTGAGATACTTATTCAGGAAAAAAGCAGAAAAGACAGTCACTAAGTCAGAGAGATGCTACTGAGAATGTAGGTAGATTAATGCCCTGTTTTAGCCTAATCTGATGACACCAGAACAGAACTTCAATTTTTGCTCTTTGAGTTTCCGTACCAGAACATACACTGAGAACCAGACTTTGATTCTGATAATCAGGTAAAGCCCCCACAAAGGTATCTTCTGGGAACACTCAGAAGACTAGAGCCAACTGAGGATAGAAACTAATGAGGATGAGAAAAACAGAACCACACTCTGTGGGATTAAGACATTTTATTACAAACTATTACACAATTTATAAACAACATAATACACACTACACCATTGGTTTTAGAAATGATTGTCCAGTTTTTCCTCCAAAGTAATTGTTCTTTTTTTCCCTTAAAACTTTCTGGTTTGCCGCTCTTGGTCCCATAATGAGATGTCTATTTTCTTTTTTCTCTTGAAAATAGCTCTTTTGCCCTATGACCCAGTAATTGCACTACTGGGTATTAACTTGAAGATACAGATGTAATGAAAAGAAAGGGCACATGCACCCCAATGTTCATAGCAGCAACGTCCACAATAGCCAAACTGTAGAAGGAGCCATGATGCCCTTCAACAGATGAATGGATAAAGACAATGTGGTTCATATATACAATGGAATATTATTCAGCCATCAGAAAGGATGAATACCTACTATTTACATTGACGTGGATAGAACTCGAGGGTATTATGCTAAGTGAAATAAGTCAATCAGAGAAAGACAGTTATCATATGGTTTCACTTATACGTGGAACATAAGAAATAGCACAGAGGATCATGGAGGAAGGGAGGAAAAACTGAATGTGAAGAAATCAGAGAGGGAGATAAACCATGAGAGACTCTTAACTCTGGGAAACAAACTGAGGATTGCGGAAGGGGAGGGGAGTGGGGGGATGGGGTAACAGGGTGATAGGTACTAAGCAGGGCAGGTGTTGTGATGAGCACTGGGTGGTATATGAAACTAATGAATCAATGAACACTACATCAAAAACTAATGATGTACTATATGTTGGCTAATTGAATTTAAATTAAAAAAGAAAGAAAATAGTGCTTTTAAAAATTAAATGTTACAATCTCATTGCAAAATCGTAAGAGTAAAGCAGAACCATGGAGAAGAAAGTAGAAATCACCCCAGATTGGATTACCCATTTTTAATATTTCGGCGAACAATCCTTCAACCATCCATTTATACACAGATACATTTATATGAAGATAAAAAATAAGGCTGAAGTATTCACCGTCTTTTTGTTGCTTCACCTGCTATAGGAATTTTGTCTTTGACTGTCTTATTCCCTGGGCCTTTGTTTTATAGAATCAGTGTATTGGGTAAGGAGAAGGAAAGATTCCTGAATAATAGAAAAGGCCAGAGTAAATTGTGGAAAATAAAATGAAGAGTTACAGTTGGTTAAGAGAAGGGATTTTTGAAGGGCTTGAAGACAGGAATAAGAAATAATGTGGGATAGCTCTCATACATCAAAGGTAGTAAAAAGAAAAAAGCTGGAATAAGATTTTTGGGCTGTGTGTGTAGAAGGTCAAACATTTATTTTCAAAGTTTCAGCAAAATTGCTAGATTATGTACAACTGCATGAGGACGTGAGCTAGAATCCTAGTTCTATCTACAAGCAAGCTGTGTGACTTAGGGAAATTTACCTGATATCCCTAAACTTTGTTTCACCTTCTGTAAAATGATCTCAGCATTCTTACATAGATAAATTAGATAATATACATAAATCAATTGCACAGTGCTGGTTAAGGAGTAAGGACTCAGTGAATGGTAACCCCAGGCAGATCACCTGAAGTCCACCTTAGGCTACATTCTTCTCTACCCACACCACACTGAGGTATTTAACAATTAAACTGCGATCTGAGAGGGTTCAATGATATATGTAGTTACAAGACAAGGGAGAGAACTAGCAAACTCAAAAACCACAGGATATGTGAAAACTGGATAAGCAGGTTTATTTTTAAGTTGTGGTAAATTACACATAGCATAAAATTTACTATCTTTACCATTTTTAAAAGATTTATTTATTTGAGAGAGAGAGAGCATGTGTGAGCAAGGGGAGGAGCAGAAGGGGAGGGAGAGAGAATCTCCAGCAGATTCTGTGCTGAGCATGGAGCCTGATGAGGGGGTCAATCTAATGACCCTGGGATCATGACCTGAGCTGAAACCAAGAGTCAATGCTTAACCGATCGACCCATGCAGGTGGTCCTATCTTTACCATTTTTAAGTGTACAGTTCAGTAGTGTTAAGTATATTTGTACTGTTGTGCAATGAATCTCCAGAACTTTTTGCAAAACTTGTTGTGATACTGCAACTCTATATCCATTAAACAACTACCCATTTTCCCCTCTCCCAGCCCTTGGCAACCACCATTCTATTTTCTTTTTCTATCAATTTGGCTACTCTAAATACCTCATGTAACCGGAATCACACAGTATTTGCCTTTTTGTGACTGGTATATTTCACTTAATATCATATCCTCAAAGTTTATCCATGTGGTAGCATGTGTCAGAATTTCCTTCCTTTTTAAGGCTGAATAATATTCCATGTACGTATATACCACATTTTGTTTACCCATTCACCATCAGTGGATACTTGGATTGCTTCCAGCTCCTGGTTATTGTGAATAATGCTGCTATGAACATGTTAAGAATATGTCAAAACCTTGCTTTCAATTCTTTTTGATATATGCTCAGAAATGGAATTGCTGGATCACATGGTAATTTTAATTTTTTTGAGGGAACACCGTACTGTTTTCCACAGTGGCTGTACCATTTTACATTCCCACCTATAGTGCACAAAGTTTCCAATTTCTGCACATCCTTGCCAACACTTATTATTTTCCTTTTTAAGTAGTAGTCATCTAAAGTGTATGAGGTGATGACTCATTGTGAGTTTGACTTACATTTCCCTAATGATTAGTGATATTGAGCATCTTTTCATATGCTTGTTGGCCATTTGTATGTCTTCTTTGGAGAAGTATCTATTTAAAAATGGAACTGTCCATTTCTAGAATGGTTAAGTAGTATTCATTCATTAATTCCACAAACTTTCACTGGATGCTTACTATGCCAGGGGGTGTCCCGAGTACACGACAGTGAAAAAGACAGAAAAGAAATCTACTGAACAATATCAATACTAGTTTGATGAATATCTGCCCATAAACACCATGCAGGCTTTACCAGATACCATAGCATGTGAATTCTTCCACCAATAGCTAGCATTAAAGGGGCAGCAAACTAATTGCTTGGATCCAGCATATTAAGTAGAATAGGCATTTTCAAAGTGTGGGAATAAAATTCTATGTGATCTTAGGTTTTGCTAACCAGGTTAGGAGGGGCCAGAGAACCTTCCTATTGCACCTTAAATCATTTATCTACACGTAAATGAGCTTCATTTTGTCTCTTTTGTCTCATGCCTTTTGTAAGGGCAGCAATATATTTTATTTGAGGTCTTCACTTTTTTGGTTTTGTTTTTATGGTTTCAAATAGGATGGGAAACTTTGTGAGTAAAAATGGAATACAAAAACTACAAATCACAAAATGTCTGTAAGGGCTGGTTATGTTATACAACTAAGGGCTGGTATGTCTGTGAGATCTCCAGTAAATAGTACTCACTTTTCCCCTAGATTCTGGAAAAAAATTGAAAAATAATGATCAAGTCCAGTATCACTGGAGACCAAGTTGGGAAAAGTAACTTGGTGGGAAAACCAGATGATCATGGTAATGGAACCCCAACCCCATAATTAGGCCATCTTCTTTTCTTTTCTTTTCTTTTTTTTTTAAGAATTTATTTATTTATTTGACAGGGAGAGACACAGCAAGAGAGGGAACACAAGCAGGGGGAGTGGGAGAGGGAGAAGCAGGCTTCCCGCCAAGCAGGGAGCCCGATGCGGGGCTCAATCCCAGGACCCTGAGATCATGACCTGAGCCAAAGGCAGATGCTTAACGACTGAGCCACCCAGGCGCCCCCATCTTCTTTTCAAACAACACAGATGGGAAGACTTTCCCAATCCCTTCACACTAAGGAGTAACATCGGTGGGATGGGGTAGTAGGAAAACCGTGACAACAGGTGTTAATAGGGCTTGGGTCTAGGCTGGCTTTACCATAACTAGATGTGTTAAAAAGGGCAAGACACTTATTGCTATAGCTTAGTGCCACTAACTCCATATGGGAGAATGGATAGTGACAGAATAGATGGGGATAATAATGAAGTCCATATATGAACATGACCTTTGTCAGTGCATATTTTCCCAGTTATTTATTGAACACCTTCTATGTGTCATGAGCTCTGGAGAGAGGTCATGAGGATGAGTAAATTGCCAAGCAGGACTTTCAAGGAGTTATGTATATGAGGAATTAAGAGTAGGAGATTTGGAGCTAACTGGATCTGAGTTTGAGGTTTGGTTTCCTACTTACTGTGCAAATTTGGGTCCATTATTTGAAATCTCTAATCCTCAAAGCTGTTTTTTTGTTTGTTTGTTTCCTTTAAAAAACAAAAACTCTACCATATGAAGGTGATGTGAAGATTAGATATTATCTGTGAAATGTTCATCATAGCTCCTGGAGAATAGATCATGCTCTATAAATGTTAATTAATACTATTCTTGGCAACGTGGAGGAACTGAAATGTTTATAGGCAGAAAAGAAGAATATTTCAAGTTCAACAAGAGAAATGAAATGAGAGTGATCTGGCATAGAGATGGACTAGTGAGGGGTGCTTCTGGGACCACCACAGGTCCTCACTATCTTCAACCAGACAAAATTGGCTGCCCATTAAAGGAATAAGAAATCTGTCTCCAGATGCTTGCTATGCCCCATGGATTCCTTACTCAGGAATAAGGCACTGAGGATAATATTAGTTGTAGAGTTATTTATAAGGCCACAGGGGTTACAGAGAAAACAAACACAGAAAATCTTATTAGGCAAACAAAATAGAATGCTTTCAAGGAAGCATTTTCTATTATTTAAAAGGGGGAAATATGTGGATGTTGTTGAGAAATAAATTTCCATAATCCATTTTTAAAAACCCATAATTTATTCCAAAGAAATAAATACTACATTGTTGAACACTCTTTTCAGGGACCTTTTCACTTCTGTGTTTCTTAAGGAATAGATTAATGAGTTCAGCATGGGTGAGGCAATATTATTTAATATCTGCACCATGGCACCAAGCAAGGGGTTGGGTGTGGGCTGCAGGTAGATGATGATTGCAGGACCATAGGCACAGAGGATTGCAGTGAGGTGGGCACTGCAGGTGGAGAAAGCTTTCTGCCTGCCCTCTGCTGATCGGATTCTCAGAATGGCAATCCCAACGCGTGTGTGGGAGACACAAACACTGAACCAAAGCATTAAAGCCAGAAAGCCAACATTAGTGGAGCCCATTCTCTGGGCCAGGGAGCTGTCAGCACAGGCCAGGGGTGAGACAGCAGGAATGTCACAGAAGAAGTAGTCCACCCGGTTGGAGCCACAGTAGGTTAACGGAAAGGTGAAGGAGGTCAGGATGGTGGCATGAAGGCAACCCACCAACCAGGCTGCCATGACCAAGCCGATACAGACCCCAGGTCTCATGATGAGCGTATACCTCAGTGGGTGACAGATGGCCACAAAGCAGTCATATGCCATCACAGAATAGAGGCAGCCTTCGCTAGACCCCAGGAAATGGTAGAAGAAGAGCTGAGCCGCACAGCCCTCATAAGAAATGGCTTGGCTTTGGCCAGAGAGATAGGATAGCATCTTGGGACAGGTTACAGATGGGAACAAGACGTCAAAAATAGATAGGAGTCCCAGGAAGAAATACATGGGGGTGTGAAGGGTAGAAGGAGAAACAATTGCTGTAAGGATGAGTAAATTGCCAAGCAAGGTGAAGAGGTAAATAAATGAGAAGATGACAAATAGCACAGTTTCCAGTCCCTCTGTCTGAGGTATTCCCAGTAGAATAAACTCATGGAGCTCTGTGTGATTCCTCATGTTCCTGGAGCAGACAAGATGATGAAAGCATGAATGTAGAGGCGACTCGTGGCAGACACAATAACAACACATTAATCACCACCAATATATTTAATTTCTTTTTTTAAAAATTTTTTTATTGTTATGTTAATCCCCATACATTACATCATTAGTTTTAGATATAGTGTTCCATGATTCATTGTTTGTGCATAACACCCAGTGCTCCATGCAGAACGTGCCCTCCTCAATACCCATCACCAGGCTAACCCATCCTCCCACCCCCCTCCCCTCTAGAACCCTCAGTTTGTTTTTCAGAGTCCATTGTCTCTCATGGTTCTTCTCCCCCTCCGATTTTCCCCCCTCCATTCTTCCCCTCCTGCTACATTCTTCTTCTTTTTTTCTTTCTTAACATATATTGCATTATTTGTTTCAGAGGTACAGATCTGAGATTCAACAGTCTTGCACAATTCACAGCGCTTACCAGAGCACATACCCTCCCCAATGTCCATCACCAAGTCACCCCATCCCTCCCATCCCACCCCCCACTCCAGCAACCCTCAGTTTGTTTCCTGAGATTAAGAATTCCTCATATCAGTGAGGTCATATGATACATGTCTTTCTCTGACTTATTTCGCTCAGCATAATACCCTCCAGTTCCATCCACATCGTTGCAAATGGCAAGATCTCATTCCTTTTGATGGCTGCATAATATTCCATTGTATATATGTACCACATCTTCTTTATCCATTCATCTGTTGATGGACATCTTGGCTCTTTCCACAGTTTGGCTATTGTGGACATTGCTGTTTATTTTTTTAATTTCTTTTAAAGATTTTATTTTTAAGTAATCTCTATACCCAACATGGTGTTTACACTTAAAACCCCGAGATCAAGAGTCACATGCTTGCCAACTGAGCCATCCAGGTGCCCCAATCTTTGTTTAAATATAAATATGATGCTGAAATTAAGAATTAGGGATTCGACCAAAGACATTTAGGGGGTGGAAAAGCAAATCTATGCTTTTATATCTCAAGATATCATCTTCCTTCATGAATGTGGATACAAAGCAATATGAAACACCACCATGGTGAAATACTGAATGGGCTAAGGGAACAAAGACCTCAATATTGAACAGATGAACATAATTTAATTAACATCCACAACCAATTATACAGCAATAAATGCCTTAAACTAGACTAGCCTGGAAGCCTCATCCTCCTGATTCCTTTTCAGAACATCCCTAGGGTTACTCAAAGCCATGGTCAAATGCCCTAAATATTCATCAAAGGTTAATGTGGGCACCCACACCTTTGAAGACAACAATGCATTGTGGTTCAGTGCAATGAGCATTAGAATTTGGATCATATTAATATTATTCTAATTAAATATATTTCTTAATTTGAGCATTTTCTTACTTGGTAATGCTCATTTGAAAGAAAAGAAACTGAATCTGGATGTCATCCTGGGGTTTTAAATTGTTGAGATTAGCAGCTAAGTTGTATTATTGGGAAGGTCAATTTTAGTGAAGTTACATCACATATAAAGATGCAGCTATGGGATATCTAATATTTGCTAAGAGTTGGAATTTTTGAATTCTTAGTGCAATAAAAGTATTTTAATTCTGCAACTGTTCTGTGTTTTCTGCTTTTTATTTTTATTTGATTCTGGTAAGAAAACTTACAATGAGATCTACCTTCCTGACAGATTTTTAAGGGTACAATATTGTTAACCATAAGCATGATGTTGTGCAGCAGATCTCTAGAATTTATTCATTTTGCCTTACTGAGAGTTTATACCCTTTGATCTGCTCTCATTTTCTCTTTCATCCCTGCCCTGGCAACCACCATTCTTCACTTTGTTTCTTTTTTTTATGTTCAATTAGCCAACAGTAGTACATAATTAGTTTTGATGTAGTGTTCAACAATTCATTAGTTGCCTATAACACACAGTGTTCATCACAACACGTGGCTCCGTAATGCCCATCACCCTGTTACTCCATCCCCCGCCCCCGCCGCCCTTCTGTAACCCTTAGTTTGTTCCTGGAGTCCAGAGTCTCTCATGGTTTGTCTCACTTTCTGATTTCTATGAGTTTAACTATTTGTTTCATTTTAAAGGAAAAAGTCTCAAAACAGAGTATGCTGAGAATCAGGAACTGCCGCTAGGGTGTGCTGTGGTCAATTAGCTGTCTTTTACAATGCTGGCATTCAAAGGTGCTTGTGACTTGTCCCAAAAGAGACGATGTTTTCACTTTCAGCTTTTACTTTTATGATTCATTTTTTGGAAATCCGAAGTATATGAAAATTGTCTAATTATAATTTCCTGACTTCTAATTATAATTCCTGATTGAGGGGCGCCTGGGTGGCTCAGTCGTTAAGCGTCTGCCTTCGGCTCAGGTCATGATCCCAGGGTCCTGGGATGGAGCCCCACATGGGGCTCCCTGCTTGGCGGGAAGCCTGCTTCTCCCTTTCCCATTCCCCCTGCTTGTGTTCCCCTCTCGCTGTGTCTCTCTCTGTCAAATAAATAAATAAAATCTTTTAAAAAAATAATTCCTGATTGATTTCTCTGACCCTCTTTTACACCTGAATTTGTCACTAAATCTGTAGTATTTATCACAGCGCTTGTAAATAGCTGGCATTTAAATATTTGTTAGATAGGTAAATGAACAAAAAGTTGGAAATTAGTTTGTGGTTATAGTTTGACTGTAAGTTCCATGAAGAGGCCGTGTCTATTCTTGTTCAGCACTGTATCTCTAGAATTTAGAAAGTAGTAGCACCCCAAAAAATGTGTGTGTTTGAATAGAACTTTAGAATGCTCTGAAATGATTCCTTTTGTCTTCAGACTACTTTAAGTCTTTTTTATTAACCTTGGGAATCAATGGCTGTGGTGAGCCTCCTTTTGGCTTGAGAGTCCATGAAGGGAAATTAGGTACACAATGTAGAGTATCTAATTCCTGAACTAGAAAAGATAGGATGAGCCTTGAACATCTTCATAATTGCCAGTGACTCATTGTTGTCTCTTGCTGGGGGAAAAACATGTAAGTGATAGGAAGAAGAATGGACCTTCCTGAAGAGAAGGAAAAGGAGGAAGTCATGATTGGTGGAAAGTTCTGTAGCAAAAATAAAAGGGTGTAAAAAGGAATTAGTGTAAAAATACTAAAATCAGACAAAAATTATTCACACAACCATAGTTCTAGATTTAGATCATGCATCTTAGTTCATGTGATAATTAGAGCTAGAACAGGATTATCGCAATATATTGATGCAATTGATTTACTTTGTTATTACTGTCTGACAGGATCAAGTCTCTAGAGAGACTCGGTTTATTGTATTCAGTTCTTTGAGTCGTTGGGTTTCTGGTTGGAGGGAAGCCAGTGTTCCTTAGTTTTTTCTCAGATGATTTTTGAGTATTTCCGGTGAGAGATCATCTGAACCTGAAGTCAGTTTGTACTTGTGCTGAAGCTGTTACAGAAAGATTCATGGCCCCTGGTGGCCCCAGGCTCTGAATTATCCATCTTTTTACGTAGTCACCCTTGTAGACTTCAGAACAATTTCGGTCTAGGTTCCAAGAACAGAGAGAGCTAGTAGAATGCTGCTGTGAGGGAATGGTGATAAGGGAAGACAAGACTTTTGTGCCAGGCAGATTTGATTTGAAGTCTAGGCTCTTGGGGTCCCTAGGTGGATCAGTCAGTTGAGCATGTGACTCTTGGTTTCAATTCAGGTCATGATCTCAGGGTCATGAGATCAAGCCCCATGTCAGGCTCTTGCTCAGTGGGGAGTTTCCTTCTCTCCCTCTCCTGCCCCTCCTTCCTTCTCTCAAATAAATAAATAAATCTAAAAAAAAAAAAAAAGAAAAGAAATATATTTTCTCCATGTGAGGGAATATATCTAATTCTTTAATCCTAAGCAACTGTGTGGTGCTTGGAACATGAAAGTTACTGAATTAAGTTTTGATGAACAAAAAAGAATAAATGAATGCATTCCTGCGTGCTGTTTGATAGAGTGAATGGAGGAAAGGATTCTAGTCATTGCCTAAAATGAGAAAGAAGCTCTTGACTGTGATTTCTTCCAATAATCCTTGCTACGCAGGACTCCAGAGTGAAAGTCAAAGTAAAAAATTGAGAAAGATGGGGAGATGCTCTGAGACTTACGTGGTCAAATGGTCATGACTGGCTCAAGTAAGGAAAACAAAAATTTCCCTCCTTTTATCTTCAGTTTCTTCTATAGAGGTGTGGGGCTCTCCATTTCAAATGTCTCTCTTCCCTAGGACTGGACTTGGGTGCTCTAGCTGTAGACCCCAACTGCTCTTTTGCATTCAGACTCACACAGAAGGAGGATGCTATACATTCGAAGACTGTCCTATCACCTAGTGTGATTTCCTCAGAGTTAACAGAAGCAAAATGATCTTCTACCTTTGTAGGACTTTAAATTATCTCATAGTCCCTCTGGAGCCCCATCCATGATGTAGTCCAAGACTCAGGGAACAGGAGCCCTCCGAGCACAGGGAGCAATTAAATGCTGGGTGTTGAGAGAGTTTAAGAGTGAAAAAATAGTACATGGTAATCAAGATAATCTTGAAAGGAATTGGGAGTCAAAGAGCTTGTGGTTCCTCCAACCACCCTATTTTTCTACTCTGAGTAGACTTCTCATGGAATCCTTTTGTTCTTTACAAGCCTCAGAGATTTGGCCACTTCTCTGTCATTTTTTTCCCCCAATTTCTACCTATTGCCTTTTTGGCTGTAGAAGAAATTCTAGCATGGTGAAAAAGTATCCACCTTGGAGCCAGAAGATTCTGGTATAAAGAACAAGCCTGTTTCTCATTAGCTATAAACCCTTGAGAAGGTCAGTAGTCCTTTCTGAACCTTAATATAGGTTATAATATGGAGTTATAATAGTATTTCACAGGGTGATTGTGAGGAGTAAATGAAACAATGCTTACACAGTTCCTGACACAAACTACTTGCTCCTACAATTTTTATTGAAAATGGAGGGAATGTAGATTTCTCTTCATCATTAGAAACTTTGCTTCCCCCCCACCCCTTACTCCTGCCTTACCCAATTTTAGGATGAAGTTTTGTTTCCTTTGTCTGTTGGCTTAATTTTTTGTTGTTTGTTGTTTTTTTTTTTTTAGTTGTGTTTGTTTTAACTACTAGTAATTATAGTGAAAGACATGGTAAGTAACAGAAACAAAACAAACTAACATTTCTGGAGTTAGTAAAAATGTAAGAAGTCTAGGAATCCTTCTCATAACAATAGCCTGTTCTCTAGAGACTCTAAATGATATAAGATTTCCAGACTCTCAGTATTTAACCAGGTCAATCAAGAAAGGGAAAAAAGACCCAAGAAAGGGAAAGTGGAACTAACATTTAAAGAGTGCCTACTTGTGACAGACGTCTTTAAAAATCTTATTTTATTTAATTCTCACCACATAGATATAGGGTAAGTATCATTAGTCTACTTCGCAAATGATGAAATGGATCACCAGAGAAGTTAAGTTCCTTCCTCAAGATTACACAACTATTCAGTAGTAGAGGTAAGAATGGAGCCTAGACTTATGGACTGAATTCAATGGCAAAACCAAGTTGATATGAAAACATCAGAACCTGATTCCTAGTTTTCTTTACAATTTTTGAGCCTCTGGATAAGGAAGGTATGCCTTCTATTGATCCTCAGGGATTTAGACCCATGGGCTTCATCCTGCCTGTCTCCTTTTGTACTTATTTGTGCTTCTTTGCCCAAAGTATATTTGCTTGTAGTCGATGGAAATTATTACTCTTAAACAATAGTCAGCATCTTCTAAGGAGTTTCTGACAAGTAACTAAGTGGTTTTGTGATGACAGGCATTATCCCTGTGTGAAATTAAAGCTCTTCATCTTACTATGTAAATTACTTAGCACTGGTTTCTAATAAGAATTCAATATACAGTAGCTAGATCTGTATTTTTTTTCAATTCATCCTATTGATTATTCATCCATCTATGATAAATTCCTGTTGGGCTCCATTTTCATGTGATCTCTCCAAGCATAAAATTTGCAAGTTACCCCAGTGATTACATAAAAATGATGGCTATTAATTGCAATTGTTATCACTGATTGGTCAGGTAATAAATGCTTATAAGACTTGTGTACATTTCTAAGCATTTATTCATTTGATCTTTTGAAATCTATCTTACAATATCTATGATGGATAGCAATCACAAGACCTAAGAGTATACAGCCATCAGCATTTATATGTATTTATTCATTAATCAAATAATTTTATGCATTTTAGGCATTT
The DNA here is from genome assembly GCF_964656455.1 of Halichoerus grypus. Classification (NCBI taxonomy): domain Eukaryota; kingdom Metazoa; phylum Chordata; class Mammalia; order Carnivora; family Phocidae; genus Halichoerus; species Halichoerus grypus. The sequence continues at coordinate 92,347,576 of NC_135722.1, read as the reverse complement.
CTTTACTTAAGGATTTAAAAGTTTTAAGAACACATAAGGGCTCAAGTGTGATAAGAACAAGAGGAAGTCTTAGATGAATCACTGAGGAAACATTAGGAGAGAGAAAAACAACAGGAGACTTATAAGAAACTCCATGATGATAAGAGACATAAGAGAGAGAACAGCAGGAAATGAGGGGATGATCAAAACAGCTTGTTCTGACCTTATTAAGTATCTCCCCTTTTTTAAAAACATATTTTATTTATTTATTTCAGAGACCACATGAGCAGAGGGAGGGGCAGAGGGAGAGGGACAAGCAGACTCCCCACTCAGCAGGAAGCCCGACATGAGGTTCCAACCCAGGGGCCCTGAGATCACGACCTGAGCCAAAGTCAGACATTTAACCAACTGAGACACCCAGGTGCCACTGTGCTAAGTATTTCTATGCAGTAACACAAACAGCTCTTCTGTCAAGAAGGGAAATGACTGTCGAAAGAACTGGATGAAAATAAGCAGTGTTCTATGATCAACACACACGAGCATAAATAGGGCATATGTGTTGCCCTGGTAGGTGCTGAAATGGATCAGACACTGTTCTCATAATTACAGACCTTTCCTTCCATTTTGTGTAAATATACTTTTCATATTCAAAAGAAGATTGTTGGCCTTAAAAGTTTACTCTTCTTATTGATCATAATCAGGTATTAGGGAAGATAAGGAGTGTGTGGCGCAGAGCCCAAATACCTGTCATGAATCATAGAGAAATTCATTACTTTCTCCTGTAAAATCTGTGCAAATGCAGTGGTTCTACTCCATGAAAGCCTCAGGGACTTAGGACCCTTCTGTCTCGTGGATTCTCCATTCTTAGGGGTTTTCACCCTAGTCTTCATAGTCTAAAGTGGCTCAGAATATATCTGCATTCCCATCAGTGAATAGGAAGAGGGGAAAGTGAGGAGGAGGTCATAATCTTTCCTTTGAAAGGATGTGGTGTGAAGTTACACACATCATTTTTTATTTCTTATTGGCCAGGACTTAGTCCTAAGGTCGCACCTAGTTTTAAGGGAGGCTGGGAAATGTCTTTATTCTGAATGGCCACAGACTTGGCTCATCTTGCGCTAAACTTGAGAATTGACATTGGAGGATACTTAGCAGCATGCAGTCACGAGGACAGATTTTTGAGTGGAGACACCTAATCTAAAGCAGGTTGTATTTATTCCCTATTATATTACAAATTTTGTTTTCCTTAAGCACTTATACTACTGGATATTTTCTTGTTTATTTACTTGCTTATTTGTTTATTGAATATTTCCTCCCCCTGCAATGTAAACTCCAGCTAGGGAAGGGTCTTTGTGTCTTGTTATTGCCACTATGCCAATGTTTAGAACAATGCTTTGCCTACGGTAGAAGTCCAATAATTATATGTTGACTAAAATAATGAATTACATGTTCTCTTTCAAAATCTGATCATTGGATTCATTTAATAGTCTATATGCAAAGAGTGAAATTCTTCATGTGTTTACACTAAGTATGAATAAACAGATAAATAAAATGTATTCATATTTTTAATAGCTATAAAGGTCCGTTTAATTATGTATATTGTGCCAGGTTCAGAGGCTTTTCATGTAAGTGTCCTTCCAATAACCAGCATCATATGTATGTTTCCTGATTCAGTTCCTTCCGACCCAGCTCCATGTATAGTCTGTGGAATTTCTCTAGTCCAGCTGGGTCAGATGATTTTTCCAGCATTTCCGTGTTGTTGACCAGATACTGTAGCCAACAGCAGTTATAATCAGGAGAACCAATACCAGATGTGGTTTCTACCAAGAGAAAAGGATCATTCCCTCTCACAGTTAGTTTGGTACATGTAAAGAACGTAGTCCTAAAGCCTAATAATGATAAAATAGAATCTGTGCTTATATTGTGCTTTACTGTTGTGGGTATACACACGCGCGTGTGCACACACACAGATATCACCTCCATTAAGATCCACTGGATCTTTAATATAAACCCAGGGAGGTAAGTATGCCATTATTTTCATTTTACAAATAAGACAAAAAACTCAGAGAAAGTAAATACGAATGACATCGCAGAGACCAAAATCAACCTGAGTTTTCATACGCATATTCTCTTTATCCTATACATATTCTCAATGGCAATATGATTCTTTCTTTGCCAGATTTAACATCATTCTGAAATAAAGAAGACATAAGAAACTTGATCCCTTCTAGTGTCCTTTAGCCGGGAAAATGAGCATAGGTGTTCTCACTTACTTACACTGTTACCCCCACTATCAAAAAACCCAAAAAACAAAAAACAAACAAAAAAAAACCCCAAAAAACAAAACCAAACACCTTAATTTTATGATCCTGATGAAAAACCCATAAACCACCCATGACTGGAAGGCTTGGTCCCTGTGAGCATTGCCCTGTCTCCTCGCCAACCCCCCCCTTCAAACCCTTCTCCCCCATGATGTTAGGAAGGATGCAATCTTGGGACAAATGACTCAAATTAGAGATGAAGAGTCAATGATATAATGTTCATAAAGTTCAGGTTCTACCACACAGTATTATTAGCAGGGCCTAGTGCACAGTAAGCCTTTGATAATTAAGTCTGTTACAGAAATAGGATGTGATTGTTGATGTTCAAGCATTTCACTGGTTAAAAAAAAAACTCTTCCCTTTGCCTATCCTCTGATGGTTCCCTCACTGAGACTAGGCAAAGGAAAACAAACAATGAATCATGGAACACCACATCAAAAACTAATGATGTACAGTATGGTGACTAACATAACATTATAAAATAAAATTAAAAAAAAAATAAAAAAGGAAAACAAGCAAACATTCTAGGGTTGAAGAATTTTCCCTTGATCCCTTAATCAAGTAGTTGCTACTTTATAACCGGTCCCTAGAAGGGGCAGGTCATCCCAGAAATTTTGACAGCCGCTGTTTTCTCCTGGCTGTGACTCAGAGCTCTCAGACTGCGGGAGAAGGTAGGTGACTGGCAGCCGTCGCTGGGGCTGGATCCCACCCCTTCACCCTGATGGCTGAGACCCGTTCTTTCCCCATTGCCAAATCTGCAGGGGCTTGCTTTAACTGCAAGCCCAAGGGGGGGCGGGTATTGAGTCCTGGTGTTAGGTCCCTGGGAGTTTTCTGCAGGTTTGGCAGTTTAGGGGGAGTCTTATGGGGGCTGGATAAGGGATTTAGGCATCCCTGATCCTCTCAAGGTCCTTTTTTTTTTACTTTCCTTCTCTTTTATTTTACTTTTCTCTCTTTCTTTCTTGTAGAAAATTGATGTTTTCTCAATTTTATCTAATTTTATGCTGTGGAAATGGAGTTTAAAACCTCCCCCACTCGCGACCCCAGCCAGATTGCAGACCCTAACCCCTTTCATATAGAGATATTCAAGGGGCCGACTCTGATCCCTTATGTTAATGCTTGGACACTGCAAATCTAGAACTGAAACTTTACAGAGTAAATCTACGTAAGCCCCACTACGCATTCAAATCGCCTCCTGGTCTGGATCACGAGTTTTCAGCTGTTTTCCTGCAACAGGCTGCAGGGGTGTGGCTCGCTGCGCCATAGCTCGCCGGCTCCTCCCTCTCCCTGGCTGGTGCTGAATCGCAAGGTGCCGGGACTCCTGGATTCCTGAGGGTCCACCTTAACAGGCAGCCCCCGGCTCAGGGAGCCCCCCTCTATGTTCCCAGCTGTCTCGGATTGCCTTTGACCTTGGTCAGCTGCTGTGGTCAGTCTTTGCCTACCTGTTGCTAGGTGCATTTCTGAAATGGTGGGGGAGAAGCTGCAGAAGAACAAATTTTCCTCAGTGAGGGATTTGTTCTGAGGGCATAAGGCTGTTTATTTTTGTAGGAGACACCTCTCTGCTCTGTCTCTTCACCTGAAAGCCACCCTTGGTGAGTATTGCCAAGCTTTAGAGCTTTGCTTGCCTGTCGGGTTTCTTCAGCTGTTGTACCCCTGTGTCCTGGGTCCTTCTCCTGCTTTAAGCTTCCTACTGATTTACTAAAAATTCTTCCTTCCCCAGCGCCAGCGTGTTGCACCAGAGACCTCACCCCAGTCAAGCATCTGCATGATAACCCTTTTCCTGAGCATTCTCTCCTCTCCCTACAGCTGCTACTGCCCTCTGTGTTTCTATCAATTGCGAGCCATTTAGCCACACGCAGTTTTTATCCAGTTCTTCAAAATAACAAACATGGAACCAAAAGCCTGATGTATTGGTGCTGATTTGTCGAGATGGGACACGATATACAAGAAGCACCAATGCTATCAGACAGATGAGTCACGTGGACATTGCTCTGAATGGGGGTAGGGTGTGAGGTTTTAAATGGTGATTGGGATGAGCATAAAGGGCCTAGAAGTATTTCTGCCACAATCTTCAGGATCCTTGAGTGGCGGTGTTGTTCTAGGAAGGAAAGTTGCCTTTCTCAAGAGCCTACATGTTATTCTGGACTGTGAGTTCCTGAGTGAAGCTTGGGCTTCCCCATGACTCATCTGCCCTGGGACTCTGGATAAGCACATCAGTTTCACTTTCCTTCAGCATTCTTTGTGCACCAGGCAACTCTATTTTAGTTCCTTAAGTTGTATTTTCCGTGAAAAGTCCCCTAACTGGTGCTGGAGATTGCAGCTCATGTCACCCTTGACAGAACAGGGAGAGGCAAGGTCACAAGTGATTCTGTTCAGAGTGGTCGGAGGGCAGCTTCCAGGGTTACTAGGGCCAATGACTAGGACCAGACCCACCTGCTAATTCTCCGGATAAAAGAATCATATTGTAAATCATAGTCTAGGTATATAAATTTATCTCCTTGTTACCATATCACATGAAGTGGTTGTCCAAGATTATAATAAAATTTGGAAGATACAGTTAGGATGACATGATTTAAAATAGAGGACATGTTGCATATATGATATTTATATATGTATATTAGAATATCTTGGACAGAGGAAACAAACAGTGATTTCAATTATGAGTCCCAAAAGAAAAGTCACAAGATAAATGACCTAAGTTGCAGGGGACCATTTTGGATCAAGCAGTTTCTTGCGAAGCAGGTCTCTGGGTAGCATGAACCAAAGTAACAGCCAAGGTCTATTTAACAACCGTAATAATTATATCAGGAACAATATTTCCTTGTATTAAATACACTTTCGAAAAAGTGAAACTGGTATTTGAACCAGCCTCGGGTGTTTCAGAGACTTCCTGTTTAGTGGGGACTTAGTGAATCTTACAGCTTCCCCATCTGGGTCTGGCATTTAGGAGGAGGCTTACCATTGGTATCTTTGTCCCCTTCTTTATAGCTTTTTTCTCCTTCCAGCTCCAACATCAATCCTCTGAATATATTCTTATGCTGGACAGAAGCACATAAAGTCTGGTATTTGAATAGATAATCCCCAACATATCACTGTATTCATGATGTGTCTTTTCCACAGTAGCCCTGCATCACCATGGTGCTCCCTGGTGGTCTACTAACCCGCAAAGAGGAACCAGGTAAGCCTGATTCATGACCCTTACTTGCCACTGTATCTTTAGCATCTGGCCCCATGCCTGGCAGGCAGGAAGACTTCTGTTAAAGTTTGTTCACCTCTTGAACCCTGGTCTATCTCCAGTACCCTTGAAGAGCATCGGTGTGACCTTGTCCATTCGTGAGTTCGTGGCTGGTGTGTCTGCTACCTTAAACTATGAGAATGAGGAAGACGTTCCTTTGGAGACCTTCTTTGTGTTCCCCATGGATGATGACTCAGCTGTCTACAGCTTTGAGGCCATGGTGGATGGGAAGAAAATTAAAGCAGAATTACAGGAGAAGAGGAAGGTACTAGGGATGAGTAGATTATCTCTCCCCTTCTTATTTCCTTCATGCATACTCTTAGGATCTCTACAAATGCTCCTTCACAAAAAGTGCTGATGTGGAATGCTTTCTTCTACTCCCCTCTAGCTGCTATTTTCCTAAAATCATCTGGAGGTGGGGGGGGGGGCGGGAATCAATCAGAGCCATTCAAAGTATAGCTGTGAGCTTGGCAGGACCGATCACAGGCCTTCTCCATCAGTTTTTGTTTCTTGTACTACTCCTCTCTTCATTCAAGCAAGCCACCTTTGCTACGGCCTCTCTTTCCCTGTTCTCCTTAGGCCCACAGCATCTATGAGAGTGCCATCAGCAACCGCCGCCAAGCTTTCCTGTTGGAGGAGGACAAGTACTCCAGGGACGTCTTCTGTTGCAACGTGGGGAATCTGAACCCAGGGTCAAAGGTGGCGCTCACCCTGAAGTCCGTGCAGGAGCTGCCCTTGGAAGCAGATGGAGCCCTGCGCTATGTGCTCCCAGCTGTTTTGAATCCTCGATACCGTGGCTCTGGTGACTATTCTTTCCTTTTAAATCCCTGTGGTGGGTGATATAATTTGGGAAACCCCCTCAAGGTTGTAGGGGTGCTAAGAAGTGTGGGAAGGGGAAACAGAATTAAAGTCACTTTTTGTAGGATCGTTTGAGGACAGTTGCCTTGATATGAAGCCTCCTATAGTCCCTTTGGAGGACCTGCCCTATACATTCAGCATGCTTGCCACCATCAGTTCCCAGCATGGCATTGAGAGGATCCAATCCAACTGCCCCTTCAGTCCTACTGAATACCTTGGAGAAGATAAGACGTCTGCCCAGGTAATTCATAAGAAAGCACTGTTATTGCCAGCACCTCTATTCTTTGGGTTCTGATCTTGTTCCTCACTCAGTCCTTCCAAAATGGTCCTTACTTTTCCCTATTAACTAGAGGGAATCCCACTTTGTTCCTTCTTTATCCCCATTTCTTCTCCAGAGCCTTCTCTCCATTCTTGTCCCTGCTCCTGACCACACTTCCTCATGGAAGAGCCCTGTAGCTCTCAGCCCTGACCTCAGCCGCACGCAGCAAATGGTGATAGTTCTAAGATGGATCTTTTGCTTGTTCTTAACTCAGGTTTCCTTGGCTGATGGACACAAATTTGATCGGGATGTGGAACTCCTGATTTACTACAGTGAGGTGCACACCCCCACTGTTGCTGTGGAGATGGGGCAACCTAAAGACAACCCAGGTATTCTCTTTCTTCCTTTGTAGTGACCACCTAAAGGGGAGCTCCTGTCTTGGAATTACCCTCAAATTACCCTCACTTTTCTTTCCTCCTATCCAGTAGTGGGTAAAACATTCAAATAGCTTACATTATGGTGTGCAGAAATGGTTAGATACAACGAGTATCCATCTACATGACTATGTCTTGTAGGCAGATTTAAGTGGATCAGTAGATAATTGGATCAAGGACATGGGCAAATAATTCACAAGAGGAAACACGACTAGTGTACAAATATAAATGACAATGATCAGTCTCTACAAGTGCAAATTAAGATTAAAAATAACTGGAAGTTTGTATCTCTTAATCCCTTTGATCTATTTCTACTCTATTCTATCCCCTTATGTATTATCTATTTTACGAAGAGGTATACACTTTCAGTTGCAAAATAAATAAGTCACAGAGATGAAGAGGAGAGCACAAGGAATAGAGCCGATAAGATTGTAATAATGTTGTTTGGTGGCGGATGGTGACTATACTTCTTGTGGTGAGTGCTGAGTAATGTATAGAGTTGTTGAATCATTACGTTGTATACCTGAAATTAATATGACACTGTATGTTAATTATACTTCAATAAAAAAAGTAAATACTCATTTGTACGAAAAAAATGAAATAAAAATAACAATGTGATATTTTCACTTTTAAAACTATCAGAGATTTCCAAATCTGATAATGCCTCATCATCCATCTCCAGAGATTTTTTTCATCTCGCCCTAGTATCTTAACTTCTAAGACTTAGTTTCTTAATAAATTTAGTTTCTTAATTTCTTTAATTTCTCATATTTTCTAAATTTTCCTGTCTATATGTGTACTTTTCTTTATGATTATAACTAGTATCACCCATATCAGTCTGTTGCTCTCTTGGGGCCTTCCTGGGCAGCCATGCCCCTGGATTGCAGGGACCATGAAGCCTAACTAGAAAGATACTGCCACTTCTGAAGAATTTTCCGCATTTGTCGAATGGAAGGATGTTTGGGGACAGTCATAGTCAAAGTGCTATAGCTTGGGTTAGGTTCTTCCTTCTGTAACTACAACCACTTTGAAGACAATTTCCTGCAGTTGGCCCTCCACAGGCCATTCTTCTCTCTCACTGTTCATGTTTGGCCAAGGCTGCCAAGAGCTCCTTAGTTTATCCTCACTTGTTCAGCCATTTTTCCTCCAGGCTAGCTGTCCATGCTAAAGCCATTTAGAGGGGCTCCCAACCTCAACCAGGTTTGCTCTAGCTTCTCTTCCGTGAAGCTCCATGCTCTGTCTGTACATTAGTTGAGTCCTTTTGTATTGGTTCTGTCCTCTCCCTTTAGTGGGTTCCCCCTTGGGTGTCCATGAAATACTCCCACAGTAGTGGGGGTCTGGTCTTCAGTCAGAATTATTTTAATCCACCACAGAAAGTTTTATAATCCTGAATCTTAAAAGGTATGAGTTGAGATCTCAGTTCCTTTCCTTCCAAGCAGTTCCCTTGGCCCTTGGCAGAATGCCTCATCTGTTCCTATGGTGGGCTCTGCAGGCCAGAGGGGGACATCGGGGGTAGCCTTTATGATCTTGTGAATCCCTTCTAGCAGGGCCGCTCAAATCTGGCTTTCCAGACCATCTGTCTGGTCAAGACGACTTGCTGTTCCCATCCATATAAAGAAGCAAACAACAACTGGCAGCTTGACTCACTAAAACCATTGAGAGTTCTGCCAAATGAACCCCCCTTGAGGGGGTTTCCCATGATGAAAATACAAAATTTGTATTTTTTAAACTTAGAATGTACTTAACCATATTAAGAACATGATTTTTTAAAAATTATATGTATAATTTAATAAAAGTAATAAAAAAAGTATAAATACTTTCTAAAATTGTTATTAAGAGTTTAACCTGAGTTAAGCTCTAGGATGAGTTCCTTAAATGTATGGTATCACTTAACCCTTAAAATAATCTTGGGGCAGGTATTACTACTTGGATTCTTCAGATGAAGAAACTGAGGCTAGCAAGCTGAGGAGCTAGGGCTTGAAATGTCTTATTTAAAAAGAAGAAGCAGGGGCGCCTGGATGGCTCAGTTGTTAAGCGTCTGCTTTCGGCTTAGGTCATGATCCCGGGGTCCTGGATCAAGCCCCGCATGGGGCTCCCTGCTCCGCGGGAAGCCTGCTTCTCCCTCTCCCACTCTTCCTCCTTGTATTTCTTCTCTCGCTGTGTCTCTGTCAAATAAATATATAAAATCTTTAAAAATAAATAAATAGGGCGCCTGGGTGGCTCAGTTGGTTGAGCAGCTGCCTTCGGCTCAGGTCATGATCCTGGAGTCCCGGGATCGAGTCCTGCATCGGGCTCCCTGCTCAGCGAGGAGTCTGCTTCTCCCTCTGACCCTCCCCCCCTCATGCTCTCTCTCTCTCTCATTCTCTCTCTCAAATAAATAAATAAAATCTTTAAAAAATAAAAATAAATAAATAAATAAATAAATAAGAGGAAGCAGAAACTCATGTAGGTGAAAATAACTTGAGCCACGCCAAAGGAATTATAGTAGAAATACCTAGATAGTGCATTTTGTATATCTGGCATTGTTCTAAACATATTAGATATATGTACCTATTTCGTTGTCATGGCACCCTTTCTGATTTACCAGTCTAGCACCAATCCCATTACAATCAGCTGTGTCTTAAAATGGAAGGGAATTTATCTTGCCTATTAAAAAAACGCTGCTCTTCCACCATGTATCCAGAGATCTAGATTTTTTAGAAGTTATCTTTGAACCAGTGTTTAAGCAAATATTTGCTGAGTTGCACCCATTTTATTTGGAAGCCAGTTTGGTCATTGGGGTTTCCGAGGGTTAAGAGATTAAACTGAGCCGCATCTTATAGGCATACTGAATCCCAAGGCTACTGAGAATTTAAACTCATCATTCTTGAATCACTTTATAAAAATAGGATATTGGAATTCCATTCTTTGTTAACTTACATTTTCTGAACTATAAAACAAGTGGATATAACCCAGCCATTCTCATTCCATCTCTGTCTCAATACTAACATTTCAATTCCTGCATCAGTTTTCACTTGTTCCTCAAAATAAAATCAAAGCTTTGACAACTTGGTAACAAAGGCCAGACTCCCATGGTTTCCTCTATAGTGTTGTTTGGGTGATGCGATTAGAGTCTAACACACATCCTAGCTCTGGAGATGTTTCATACCCAAAGCAGACGGACTTTCCTTGGTGTGTATGACACTATGCCCTCAGCTCTTACAAATTGTCAACATAAGAACTCCCCATGAACATCATGTTTTCAAAAGTGTAATTAAAGACTTAAATAAGGACCCATGTGATAAATTTCCCATTGATTTGAAAGGAAGGTGTCTCTGCAAAGAAATTAGCTCAGTTCTTCTGGTAAATGCTGGAACATTATAACTTCATGCATTTCACTAATTTACCTAGCTGCTAGGAAGCTAGCATCCAACTATATATTTTAATTATGGCTTGTGCCTGGTAACCTCTACCTTCTTTTTTCTCTTTCATATCTTTTCTGCTTCTATATCTTTTATGTTTATAACTCACCTCAAACCCTTTGCCAGCAGACACAGTATGAAGATCAGTGTTTTAGATTCGGATCTTCTCAGCTCCCTATCTAACTCACTATCATTGATTCTTGAGGTCTTTAGTATTCTTGAGTTCCTTTTCATATTACAGTGTCCTTATCCTTTCTAAGTAGATGGTTTCATGAAAGATCCGTCTGCGATGGTGTGTTTCTACCCAAATATCCCAGAAGCTCAGTCACCAGTTATCTGTGGAGAATTCGTCTTCCTCATGGACCGCTCAGGAAGTATGCAATGCCCCATAAGTAAACAGGATAAATCTCAGCTGCGCATAGAGGCAGCCAAGGTAAAACTAGTTCCTCTCTCTTTCTGGTTACATGCACAAATGGGGATGAATCTCAGGAGTTAAATTAGGGCCCATCTGGTACTTTGGGTGTGTTCCCCATCTGAGCTACATCTACCATGACCACTCTGAGGCTAGCCTTGGGCTATAAGGGCCTGGACTCATGAAGTGGGTGAAGGTCCGCTCTCTCAAGAGTTAGATTGACAGCATCTGTGTGTCTGAGAAGATCCTCTCTCACTGTCTCCCCGTACTCTCTTCCTTCAGGAAACACTGCTTTTGCTGCTGAAGAGTTTGCCTATAGGCTGTTATTTCAATGTCTATGGATTTGGAAGTTCCTATGAGGCATTCTTTCCGTAAGTTTCTAGAAAGCCCATTGAGAGTCCAAAAAGATACTTTAAAGAGAGGACTAGATTGCTGAAGGGGGTTACTCCACAGTTGACTTTGGCAGTGGGTATTTCAGGTGACGTTGTTTACAGTGGGGGCATCTCAATTCAGGGACTTAGTACTGCATGATGTTGAACAGCTATCATGTCACTGGGCATGTTTGTTTTTTTCTCAGGAATAGTGTGCAATACACTCAGCAGACCATGGAAGAGGCACTGAGGAGAGTTAAGCTTATGCAGGCTGACCTGGGGGGCACGGAAATCTTGACACCACTCCAGATCATTTACAGGGAACCTTCCATTGCGGGCCACCCCCTTCAGGTAGGAACTGGAAGAGAGCTGATATGAGGCGACAGAGGGAATGAAATCTCTGTTCAAAAATCCATACCCCTGAGCTTCATTGTAGGATTGTTAAAATATGATATATAATTCAGAGTCTTCTATCATATAGTAAGGAGAAAAAGACAAGAAGCATGTAATAGAATTCTTCTTCCTTAGATCTGTGCTGTGGGCTCTGGGTGATGGAGCTCCTTTTGCAGAGTTCCACAAAAGCCTTAGATGAGACGAGAAGGGGGAGGTGAGGAAAATCCCAGGTGCCCAACAAACCTTGTGAGAACGTGGTGCAAGTGACCGTGGAAAATTAGGGCCCTCATGCCAGTCTGAGGAGGCATCAGTCTCTGCAACAAAATGGTTGATCTTTTTCCAAGGGCGAATTCCGGTATCTTAAAAATGATCTTCACAGAGATTTGATGAATGTCTTCTTTCCTTCGACAGCTTTTTGTCTTCACAGATGGAGAAGTTACTGACACGTTTAATATAATTAACGAAGTCAAGAGAAACAGGCTGAGGCACAGGTAGGAAGACGACGTGATTTCTGGGTGACTGATCCAGGTAATGCCACCTATAGTCTAATCCACATGGTACCAGTGTTGACATTCCTTGTGGAGGATAGAGTGATTGAAGAGTTTTAGTTTTACTAGCTGACAAGTTTTTTTCTATATCATTTTCCCCCTCTCCACTAAAAGATAAAAGTAATTTTCTAAATAACATCAGTAACACCACAAAGTCATTGCCCTTTATTCTTTCTAAACCAGAATGGAAACAAAAATTAAATAGTAAGACAGTTTTTTAAACTATAAACATTTTTATCAAAGTAAAACATAAAGCTACACAAATCATAAGGATACAGCTGATCACTGTATCACTTCGATCACTACTAACTTTTTCCTCTCCAAAGGAAATAGCTCTCCTAATTTATAACACCATGGTTTATTTGTGTTTTTAAATAAAAATAAATGGGTTATACAATATGTTTTTGTTTCTGTGTATCTTCTTTCCCTCAGCAGTATGTGGATATTCATACATATTTTGCATGGAGCTGTGGTTAATTTTTATTGGTGTGTAGTATTCCATAGGGTGATTATTCCATAATTTATTTATTAATTCTACTGCTGATCGACTTTGGTTTAGCTGCTAAAAATAATTCTTCTATGAATATCCTAGCATTCTTATATATGTATTTTTTTTGCACATACACACATATGCATGTATACATACTTATTTCATATATATGTGTATGTATATATATATATATGCACACGAAATTTCTTTGCGTTGACATAGTTGTAGAATTTATTGGGAATGCCAGATAGTTTTCCAAGTTATTGTACTAATTTAATTCATACCAGCATTGTATGAGGGTTCTAGTTGCCCAGATTCCTATCCAAAATTTGGCATTGTTTGTCTTTATAAACCTTAACTAATTTTGTAGGTGTAAAGTGGTATCTCGTTATGGTTTTAATTTGCATTTTCCTGGTAACTAATGGAGTTGAGTGCCTTTTCATATTTATTAACCAGTTGGATGTCCTGTTTTGTGATGTACCTTCAAATCTCTCCTATTTTTTTTTTTTCTGTTAGACTTTCTTTTTTTACTGATCTCTAGTTCAGTCTGTGGTCAAGACACAAGGACTTTGTTAATATGTTCTGGAAATATATTTTTTCCTATTCTATAGCTTTTCTTTTCACTCTCAGAATGATATCTATTAATAGTTTTTCTTCATTGTAATATAATTTTTTAGTCTTTACCTTTACAGTTAGTGTTTTTTTGTGTCCTGTTAAAAAGTCTTTCCCTACCCAAAGTCATGAGCTATTTTTGTTATTTTCTAGAAGTTTTATCATTTTTTCTTTTATAGTTAGATGTATAGTTTGCCTGGATTTTATTTTTATGCATTGTGGAAGGCAGGGGCCAATTTTCATCATCTCTTCATGTTGATATCAAATTGACCCTGTACCATTTAATGAAAAGTTTGTCCTTTCCTCCCTGATGTACAGTGTCATTTTTGTCACAAATAAGCATCTACACATGTATTGATTATTTCTGGATCCTTTGTTCCATTCCATTAGTCTATTTATCTAGACATGTGCCAGAACTATACCAGATAAATTTATGTAGCCTTCTGATAAATATTGATTTCCAATAGAGTAAGTACTCAACTTTGTTTTTTTTTCAAGATTGTCTCAGCTATTCATGACTCTTTATATTTGTATTTTAGAATTATCCTGTCAATTTTTACCTAAAAAGGAGGTTGTTGAGATATCGATTAGAATTGCATTAACTTTAGGGGCACCTGGGTGGCTCAGTCAGTAGAGCATGTAACTCTTGATCTTGGGGTTGTGAGTTTGAGCCCCAAGTTGGGCATAGAGATCACTTAAAAAAAGAGAATTGCATTGATTTTATAGATCAGTTTTGGGAGAATTTAGTATTTACCAAATTGAGTATTTTAGTCTATTTACATGGTATGTCCATCTGTTTGTTTAAGCCTTTTTTTTATTAACATATAATGTATTATTTGTTTCAGGGGTACAGGTCTGTGATTCATCAGTCTTACATAATTCACAGTGCTCACCATAGCACATACCCTCCCCATATTGAGGCCTTTCTTGGTTCTTCTAATATGTGCTTCCAATATTTTATTTAAAAAATTTAAACCTATAGAGATGTTGTAAGAATAGAACAATATACTCTTCCACCAGATGTCAACATTTTCCCACATTTGCTTCACCTATTTTTTTTGGTCTGAAATATTTGAGAGCAAGCCACAGATACTGTAATTCTTCATATGCAAATAATAATGCACTCATCTTCTAAGAACAAGGACGTCCTGATGAATAACCACAATAAAACTAATAAATTCAGGGTATTTAATGAGATGATACTATTATCTTTTTTTTTTTTTTAAGATTTTGTTTATTTATTTGACACAGAGAGAGAGACATCGAAAGAGGGAACACAAGCAGGGGGAGTGGGAGAGGGAGAAGGAGGCTTCCTGCTGAGCGGGGAGCCCAATACGGGGCTCGATCCCAGGACCCTGGGATCACGACCTGAGTTGAAGGCAGACGCTTAACGACTGAACCACCCAGGCGCCCCAAGATGATACTATTACTATCTAAAGACAGGCTGGCTATATTTGCCAAGTTTTCTTTTTTTTTTAAGAAATTTTTGAAAAAGATTTACTTCTTTATTTTAGAGAGGGGGAGGCTGGAGAGAGTGCATGAGTGGGGGGAGGGGCAGAAGGAGAGGGAGAAGGAGAAAAGCAGACTCCCCACTGAGCATGGAGTCTGACACAGGGCTCACTTTCAAAGACCCTGAGATCATGACCTGAGCCAAAATCAAGAGCTGGATGTTTAATGGATTGAGCCACCCAGGCGCCCCAACAAGTTTTCTAATAATGTCCTGTGTAGATTTTTGTCTTTGTTTTTGTTCCAGGAGGAAATCGAAGACCAAATATTTTCATTGTTATGTTTTTTTTAATCTTCTTTACTCTGGGAGAGATCCTCAGCTTTTCATTATCTTTCATGACGCTGATATCTTGAAAGAGTACTAGCTAGTTATTTTTGTAGAATCTCAATTTATGTTTGTTTGACTATTTAAATTCATGTTTGGGGTAATATTAAATATTTCAGGAAGAAATATTCCAAAAGTAATGTTGGGCCTGGTGATAAGTTTGACCGCTTTGTTAAAGCTGGTACCTGACAGATAACTTTGAAATTTTGTAAACATCCTGTTCTCGACAAATATTTAGTCAGTAGATTCAGCATTCATTGATGATGATTGTCCAAATGTTATTACTGTCAGTGGTTATAAATAGTGATTTTTAAATTCTGTCAACTTTTCCAGATTAGTTGGCATCCTACTGTAAAGAAGAGTTTCTCTTCCCCCTCCTTCTCTCCCTCCCTCCCTTCTTTTTCTTATATCAATATATTTTTGGATTTTTTCATTATTTTTCAATATTTTAAGATTTGTTACTTTCATTTTTCATTTAGATTCTCAAAATTCCACATTTGGCCAGTGGAGGCTGCTTTTCACTTGCTCCTATGTCTTTTTTTGTGTGTCTCTTTGGTTTTTGAAGATTTCTTTCTTTCTTACAAAAAGAGTTTCAGACTCACCTGTACTTTCCTGTTCCTGTAGCCAGCTATTTCTACAAGAAGCTTCATTTTTTTTAGTGAAAATGATTAATAGAAGTTAATATTTGAGTATTAGGTGTAACTCTTTGTTACTGGGCTGTTATTGATGGTAGGTATTTTTGGCAGACTGAACCGGTGAATGTTAATTTTTTTTTTTTTTTTACTGATGCCCCTACTTCCAAGGTAATGACATAATGTTCTTTCTCTTTTTTCTTCTATTCCATATTTGTGTTTTCTTTCCTCCATGGTGAAAAATCTGGTTTCCCATAAAATTAGTAAATATACTCATTTCCTTAATCCAACAATACACACCAAATCTCTCTATAATGTTTTCTAATTCTCTGTGTAGATGTCTTCATGCCTTTTTTATTAGATTTTTTCCCTAGGTGATTTCCCCCCCCCCATTTTAAATAGTATTTTTGAAACATTTTATTTACCGGGCACTTGATTTCCATGTAGAAATTGATTCTAGTAGCTTTTAAAATTTACATTGACTTTTTATTCAGTGACTTTGCCTTATTTAAATATTAATTCTAATAGTATATTTGTAGATTCTTGTAGATTTTCTATGGATAATCATGTTTGCAAATAATGTCAGCCTTATTTTTTTCCTTTCCAGTCCTTACATATTTATTTTTCTTCCCTTCTCTATTGCCCTGGAAAAGAATTTTAGTACAAACCTGAATAGATATGGTCATAGCTAGCATTCTTATCTTATTTTGGCCTTCAGAGGGGACATGTTCGACACTGCATCAATAAATGTGATTGTTGAGTGCCTGGGTGGCTCAGTGGGTTAAGTGTCTACCTTTGGCTCAAGTCATGATCCCGGGGTCCTGGGATGGCCCCCTGCTCAGCGGGGAACTGCTTCTCGCTCTCCCTCTGCCTGCCACTCCCCCTGCTTGTGTTCCCTCTCTCACTTTCTCTCTCTCTCTCTCTCAAAATAAATAAAATCTTTAAAAAAAAATAAGTGTGATTGTTGGCTATAGGTTTTTTTTGTAGATATCCTTTATCAGATTAAGGATATTTTATTTCTGTTTTGAGAGTTCTTTACTCTTTTTTTTTTACAAAAACAATGAGTGGTTGTGGAATTATATCAAATGCATTTTATGTATCTATTGAGATAAGTGTATGATTTTATCCTTTTTTCTTTTAATGTGTGAATTATAGTGACTAGTGTTAGAATTATAATGAGTAGTGTGAATTATAATGACTAGATCTTGCCTTTCTGAAATAAACCCAAATTAGTGGTGATGTATTAACCTTTTTAATGTATTTTTGGATTCAGTTGGCGAATACCTGTTTCGGATTTTTAAATCTATTTTTGTGAGAAATATCGACATGTATTTTCTTATAATATTCTTGTCAGGTTTTGAAATCAATGTTATGCCAGCATGATAAAATGAGCTGAGAAGAGTCATCTATTTTTCTATTATCTGAAAGATTTTCTTTATTAAATGTTTACTAGAAGTTGATAGGAGGCTTTCTTTTTTGTGGGAAAGTTTTTAAATCTCTTTCATTGAAATGAACTATTCATACTTCTCTATGGTTTTGCTTTTTGTGGGCGTTTGTATATTTTATCTAAATTTTCAATTTTTTTGCATAAAAAATTATGCTGTATTGCTTTATGCTGTTGTTAAATTTTGTAGAATCTGTGATATATTACCTTTTCATTCTTGATGTTGGTTATTTGTGTCTTCTCTGTTTTTTTCCTTGTCCTAAATGCTTGTCAATTTTAATAATCTTTTCAGAGCACCAGCACTTTTGAGGTTTTTAAATCCTGTCTATTCTATGGTAGTTTTTTATATCAATAATATTTGCCCTCATCTTTATTATTTCCCTTTAAATTCGCCCCCATATATATTCATTTCCCTTTAAATTCTTTGGGTTTATTGGCTGTTCTTTTTCTAACCTCTGGAGATGGATGCTTAGGTAGTTGATTTTGAGACTTCTTTTTCTTTTCTAATATATGTATTTAGATCCTTAAATTTAAGCATATCTACATCTGAATCTTAAATCTGGATCTGTCAGTGTCCATTGACATCCACTTAAGAAGATTTTTCTAATTACCATTATGATTTTCTAAAGCCTATGTTATTCAGAAGTATAGTGTATAATTTCCCAATATTTGGGGATTTTTCTATTCCTTCATTAGTGTCAGATATTTTATATGAAAAGTTGTAGAAGTTCTTTGAGCCTCTAGACGATGTTATCTTCCCTCTGCAAGGATGTACTCTTTGCTTCTGATGCGTTGCTAGACTAGAAGCAGATAATCTGAGTCCAGTTAGAGTCAAATGAGCTTCAGTCATTTGATGGCTGGTTTATTTCAGATTCACCTCTACCTCTGGGCTGTAGTTCTACAGGGTTGTTTTATAAAAACCTGGGGTGTCTGTAAGGGCACCTTCTTTTTGGAAAGTCCAAGTCTTGGCTTTTCATGCTTTGAGCCATCCATTTTGTACTTGGCACTAGCTTTAAGGGGTAACAGGATACCAGATGCCAGGCTCATCTCTCTTGCCTCCCTCCTCTCCCACGTCGTGGCCCAAAGATTCCTTTTGTCTTGGTAACCATTTGATGTTTTCAAAAAGATTATTAAGAATATTGTATATGGCTTTTCCAGTTCTCTACTGGCTGAAACAACTTTTTGGCATTGCTGTGAGCAGAGGGTCCTTATGTCATTCTACTTTAAGTCAAAATCATATATTTAAGTTCTACTTCTGCTGCTTGCTGGCTGTTTGGATAAATCAACTAAACTCCCTAAGTCTTAGTTTCCTCATTTGAAAATGGGAATAATAGCAGTACTTAACCTTATGGGTTTACTGTGAGGGTTCAAAGGGTATACCTAAGTAAAGCATTAGGAACTGTGCTTGACACAAAATATGTGCTATATAATTTTTTGCATTTATTATGATTGTATTCTTTATTATCACCCACAAGAAGCACTTAAGTAAGTTCTAAGCATATTGTTAGTCATCAATAAATATTTCTTAGCTTTAGTTTTATACATAAAACACTTAAACATACACATAAATGCCCTTCAGTAAGCCATAAGGAATGTAGGCTTCAGTTGCAAGATTGTGTTGGAAATTTGAAGGTGATAAATATCAAGATGCTGGCAGGCTGTGGTCTCTGGGGGCATGGTCAAAGGTAGGTTACCATATTAGAAGTTCAGTTCTTAGCCCTTCAGGTTTAGAATATTAATCCTGATGCTGACATCACTAGAATTGGGGATGATGACTCACACTAACCTAATTCAAAAGAGACGGATACATAAGCCAAAAATTCCAGTGTATTAATTTACAATGAGAAGTCTCCTTGTCATGCCTTCTAAAAATGCTTGTATTAGTATTATCAACACATTCTTTTTATAGACAGTTCTATTTGGGAAACCAAATTGTGATTAAAAATCTTGGTGCACACGGATTATGGCAGGGAGAGAACTCTCCAGTTAGAACTCTTTCCCACCTTAAGACTGGTCTTCCCAGGGTGGATACGGTTCCAGTACAATGTTAGTCATGCACTGATGATAGTGTCTATTTTGTCCTAATTCACCACTTCGCCACTGTCCAATTAACCCATTCTTTGGATTTATTATTAAATTATTATTAAAATAATTGATGAGGATATACTGCTTCTAGAATCAGTAATATATATATATATTATATATATATAATATATATATATATGGGATCTTATGGTCAGGCAGATTAGTATTCGAATGTCATCTCTACCATTTAGTAGGTGTGTGATCTTGGACATATTTCTTACATTCTCTGGGCTTCAGTTTCATACCCATAAAACGAAGCATAAGCCTGCCTCATAGGAGTCTTGTAATGATTAAACTGCATCATTAATTTAAGGCATTTGGTCTCCTGAAACATAGAATATGCTCAACAAATTGTAGCTATTATGCTTTTGGTCAAGGAAGTAGACTATGTATTCTTGACTACTATGTATTAATTTTATAATTTCACGCTTTAGTGCCTGTCTCTAAGCTCTTTTCCTTGTATAATTGCAGATGTTTCTCCTTTGGTATTGGAGAAGGAGCCTCTACCAGCCTAATAAAAGGCATTGCCCGGGTGGCAGGTGGCACTTCAGAATTTATCACAGGCAAGGACAGGATGCAGTCCAAGGTGAGGGACAGGCCTGTGTCCAGAAGGGGTGATGCAGAAGGAGTGTGGAGCAGGGGGGACATTGCCACAAGGGCAGAAGCAACAGCTTGACACCAGGATTCATACTCTTATATCCATAACACCTTGGGCTATAATACATAGTGGGGTTACTTTGGGCCTTATGTAAAAGGGGCCCACTGTAGTTTCTGGAGAAATGGCATCTGGTCCTACTAGTTGGAAGCCCAGAGACAAGATGCTGGAAGAGGTTAGGGCTTTGTGTTTAAAACCAGAAATAGAGAAACAGAGAATTTTGACTGTCATGATTGAGATTCTAGATGTGTGCTTGAGGAACTCTTCTGGTTGGCTATATCCTATCCTCCATGCACATGAGACAAAGAAAACAAGAAGGAACAATTGTAGTATGTCTGGTAGATTGGTAGAGGTGGTACGTTGATACTCCATTTGATTAGTATACACAAGGGAAGGCATCTTCTAGCTCTGCTTATACTTGTAAGTTCCTCTTTTTTGGGTGATGTTATCCTTTACCTTATCCTCCCTTACCATGTCCTCGTATAGTATTAAGGAATAGACATAGCATATACTGTGTTGCATAGAATCTGGTGCGTAATAAATATTCAGCTAACAGTGGTCATTATTGCTATTATTGTATTTTGTGCTTATTCTGTTCTCTTTCCTCCACCAGGCTCTTAGGGCCCTGAAACGTGCTCTACAGCCTGCAGTAGAGGATATTTCTGTGAGCTGGGATTTGCCTCGTGGCCTGTCTGCGAAAATGCTTTCACCAGAACAGACTGTCCTCTATAAGGGTCAGAGGTTAATCGTCTATGCCCTTTTGAGTGGGACCATGCCTGTGAGTTCCTATTCATGTTTGTTCCTGTCATCAGAGTAGCTACTTCCCTAAACTCTGCTCTGGACAATTTTCTTAAAACCGATGGAGTCTCATCAAGAGATCACACTTGCCGGGTGGAGCCAATCTACCCCCTTCTCCATAATTTCAGGTTTCTGATTTCCTGAGCTACCTGGTTCCTAGTCAGACATTTTAATGTGTTGGGTTGGGGAGCGGCCTCAATTGTGACCTTTCTCTTCGTGACCTCTCCCTTCCATCATGTCTACTCTTCTCTACTTTGTAGCCAGCAGAGGCGACAGGAGAAGTCAACCTCAAGTACACACTCCAGGGCAAGAGTTTGGAGAATAGGGTGACATTTTCTCTACAACCCAAGCCCGATGACAAGTGAGAATTCTGTTTTGCTTTGCTATTTTCTTTTTCTTTCTTCCTTCCTTCCTTTCTTTCTTTTTTTCTTTCTTTCTCTGCCATCATCGAGAGGGTTGGTTTCTTTCTCTTAATTTGGGGGGCTCAGTTGTGTCCCTACAATCACTTTACCTTTCTAACCCATTCAAGTCTTATCTCTTCCTTTATCTGGCATTTTCCTCTTTCTGCCAATGCTAACTTCTGAGGGCCCTGAGTAACTGGCACATGCATGCTCTTCCCTAAGTCATGGGGATGATTCTCTTTTAGCTTCACCATTCACCGCCTTGCTGCCAAGTCCTTTCTCCGGGCCAAGGACATGGGCTTCAGGGATACTCCAGCAAAAGATAAAAAAGATGTGCTGAAAATCAGCATTGATTGTGGAGTCATAAGCTCCCAGACAGCCTTCATTGCGGTCAACAAGAATGTCAACAAGCCAGTTCAGGGGCCCCTGACTTGTAGGCACGTTCCAAGGCCAATTCTGTTGGGTGCAGCTTCAATGATGCCACAATACCATGGATGTGGTGAGTTTTACCCCCTTGGAACTCATGTAAATTAAGGGGCTCTGGATATCGAAACACATCATTTGAAGTAAAAGCCTGTGACGTTGAATTTTTTTCCCTATCTCTCCACATCTAGGATTTCTGGCTGGTGTGGTGCCTTTCTAGGGAACTAGAAAATATGCCATAGGCAAGGAGATTTTAAATAATCCAAGGGAAAAAAAAACAAGGACAAGTGAAACAGAAAGTGCACATAAACATTGAGTATTCAAACTGTCTAAATCTGAAGCTGATCCTATTGATAATTCAATGGTTAATGATTATACAGATGGCTGATGGGAGTGATCTGGGAGTGTTAGGGAATGGGTGTCCCAGGTGAAAGCCAAGCAAGCTTGAGATATGAGGGGCTTAAAGGTTAGCATCAGGTGGAGAAATTTCCTGGGCAGGATTCTGTGGCTGGAGGGGAATATGTGATGTGAGTTGTAGAGGCAGGCTTCAAGGTGAGCCCAGAGTTTTGTTTAGACAACTGCGTGTATAATGGTATCATTTATTTAAATAAAGTAACAAAAGTATAGGAGCAATTTTAGAAGGTATGTTGAATTATTTTTGAGTATTTTGAACTTGAGATCCCTATGGAATATGCACATGAAGATGTCCAGTAGAAAAACAAATAGATGGGCTGGTGTTCAGAGGAGAGCTCAGGGATAAAGATACACACCTGGCAATATTTAACATCTAGGTCATAACTAAAATCAGGAGACTAGTTGAGATTATTCATGGGGCAGGTATAGAGTGAGATGAAAGGGGGATAAGATTGAAACACTGAAGAAAACCCAGTATCTAGGGATGGGTAGCAGAGCATTCCTTAAACCAGAATAAAAAAGGAATGAAGTAGGAAGAAAAGAAATGAGTGCATATTCAAAACAAAGGAAACTATGATATAACAAAGGGAATTACCAAAGTATCAGATACTGCAGACAAGTCAAAGTAAAAACTTGAAAGGGGATGATGGGGTTGCTATCAAAGAAGTTCTTGTTAATGTAATCAAGAGCAATTTCATTGGCTTAGATTGGGAAAGAATCCATATTACAGAATGTTAAAGAGAAAGAGAGGTGGGAAATGAGCGTATAGACACTTTTGATAAACATTTAGCTGAAAAGGGGAATAAATAGAGAGTGATATGTATAGAAGTTGTAGAGTTGAGGTGGATTTTTGTGTGTTTATTATATCTCTTTAAAATTTCAGAATGGGAGAGACTTGAGGATGTTGTAACACCAGTAGGAGAGTGTCAGCAGAGAGGGTTGACATTTTTGGGGAGGGGAAAAGGGTAGTTAATTGAAACAGGTGTTTGAGGAAGAGAAGATGACCCACAGAGCAGCAGTGGAAGGATTAGCCTGTAACAGGACAAGTATTAGGACACTCTCCCACTGTTGCCAGGAAGAGGAGGAAAGGTGGTAGGATTCGGTTCTAGTTCACAGGCTGAGAGGCAAGAGCTTGGAGTTTCTGTCTGATAGGTTTTTTTCAATAGTTTTTTTTTTTTTAAAGATTTTATTTATTTATTTGACAGTGAGAGAGGGAACACAAGCAGGGGGAGTGGGAGAGGGAGAAGCAGGCTTCCTGCTGAGCAGGGAGCCCGATGCAGGGCTCGATCCCAGGACCCTGGGATCATGACCTGAGCCGAAGGCAGATGCTTAACAACTGAGCCACCCAGGCGCCCCAGGTTTTCAATAGTTTTAGTGAAAGAGACAGCAAAATTCACTAATGAGTATGAAACAAGAAGTGGTAGAATAGAGGGTTTGAGGAAAGGGTTTGCAGTAGCTCCATGGACAACTGGAGAGTGAAATTCCCAGGGAGAAATAAGGCATTTGCCAGGGAGTGTTGACGGTCCAGTTTAATTTTGATACCTTGACTTTTTTAGTGGCACTAAACTAGCAAAGGGAAGCATACCCCATGTGATTCATTTCAGCAGGACTCAGCAGCTTTGGTGGAAGAACAAAGGGGGCAGAGTGTTGACTCATTTTCGAGGTTGGGGTTTTGCCAGATGGGTGTGATGAAAAGGAAATCAGATACTTGGAGAGACTGGTAAGAGAGTGGTGAAGTGTGGGACCTGGGATTGAAGCTAAATAGAAAAGAGACTAAAGACAGAAGGAAGTGGATCGTAGGGAAAAAGCAGAGGAGACACAGACTGAGAGATCCAGATGAAGTCAAAGGCCAGGTAAAAGACAGATCTCTGAGTTAGAAGGCTGCAAAAATTGGAGACCATATTTAAAAAGTAAGATTATTGTGTGTGTGTGTGTGTGTGTGTGTGTTTTCTCCCAATTTGTTTTTGACAGGTGGAACAGTTTTGCTGGATAATGAGATTCTGGCTTGGGAGGGAGTGACTGAAATAGAATGGAAGCTGAAGCCCTTTGATTTGAGGAAGTCAAGAAGCTTTGAATGAGGGTGCTGGATAGGTTATCTACAAGGGTACCGAAATCTCTCCAGATGATGGCAGGCCTTGCAATGAAGCGCAAGTCTAGAAACTAGCATTCTGATACTTTAGTGAATAATGGGAAGTGACAGAGAGGTTGGAGGTTGATAGCATTAAGAATATGAGGAAGGCAATCCAGGTGAGGGTGGAGCGGTAATGAGCTGGATGCCACAATTGGGACTGAAGAGGTTGCCAATCCCACCTTCCAAACCTGGGTACTTGGGCTATGTAGTACCTTGAGAGAGCACCCTGTGAGAGGGATAGAGGGAGAACAGTTTTTGGAAGAAAAAAATTAGTTTTTAAGTTAAGACAAGTAGTTGGAAAAAGCCTCCTGTAATGAAAGGAAAGATGCAGGAAAGATCATTGTCAGGTATCAAGGGTTCCAGAGGACGCAGTAGGAAGGGCTCAGGTGGTGAGGGTGTATGTAGGAGGTGGGCTCATGGGAGAAGAAAAAAATGCTCAGTAAATGTGGTGGCTGAGGCAGACATGGAGTCCCACATTCTCAGGGCCCTTTGCCAATAGCAGAGAGCAGAGGAGCCTCAGTCTTAATGTCTGTACTGGTGTTTTTCAGCTCTTCCAAATGCCAAGTCCTCCTACTTTTTCCCTGCATCTCAGCCCACACGGACCAGTCGTTATGTGGGTGTGCCAGATCAGCAGGATGGTTGCAAACCCTGTAAGCCCATGGTTAGCAAGGACCTGTGCGCTCTAGGTAAGCATCTTTCCGGGGACTTTTTCTCACCCATGTTTGTCTCTCACCTGTGTAGGACTAGACAAACCCCATGCTCTTGGTCATAGACTAAAGAAGAAACGCATGTTTCTCCCAAAGGCCTCTCCTCAGATGGAAAGGGCTCATTTTCCCACCAATAGGACCAACTTTGAAACTCATTGTACAGGTGAGATGGGCCTCAGTTCTCTTCTCTGATCTGTGGGACCGACGAACTAATCTTCCACGCTCTACTTCCTTTGGCTTTCTCTAGCTAGGAGGTAATCTGTTTGAAAAGTGTCAGGCAGAGGGTGAGATTTGTCCAGTCTCTATGTTTGCCAGGGTCAGCCTTAGATTAGTCTATGGTATAGGACCCTGAAACGTAGCCAGCAGAGTCTGGGTCAAGCCCTGCTTAAACATTGCCATCTCAGCAGGCTGGGGGCCTCCCCCTGCAGAACTCTGCTGCCACCCTGTTTGGGCCACCTGCTGCACTGGTCAGCCTTTTACAAGTTGGGTTTGAAAAGAGATCTTCCTGATGCTGGCTAATGACTTCCGTTCTGTCACCAAAGGGTATTCTTGGTCATTACCTTGTGTTCCAAAAGCTGGGCTTCTCATATACATGACATATTGAGTCAAAGTACATTTTGTCACCAAGAAGTACCTTTTCTACTAAAATTGGCTTAAAGGCAACTTCTTTCTAGTCTCTAATCTTTGTAGCAAGAGTTTGTGGTATACAGTTGTTTAATCGTTTATACATCTTATTTGCCATTTACCCTCTACTTATTCATTCTCTTTAGGTTGCTAGTTAAAGAGACGGCTTCAAGGTCTCAGGTGGAGTCAGATCTCTGTTTTCCCAATTACTGTGGAGTTTTAGGTAAATTAAGTCACTTCTCCCTCAGCTGCACAACTACTCACGTTACAGGGTTATCATGAGAAAATTCTTAATGTTAGTCACAGAGTAGCTTCTCGCTTTTTGTTAGTTCCCTAGGCCTTCCCAACTTGGAATATTCCAGCTTCAACCTTTCTCTCTTACAAAGCCTCTTAACAGAGTAGAGAGAAAAATTACCCAGGAGTGTTAAGCTTCTGGTTCTTGTGAACTAATTAGCAACTACTTCTATTTTTTTTTAATTATGTTATGTTAATCACCATACATTACATCATTAGTTTTTGATGTAGTGTTCCATGATTCATTGTTTGCATATGACACCCAGTGCTCCATGCAGAACGTGCCCTCTTTAATACCCATCACCAGGCTAACCTATCCCCCCACCCACCTCCCCTCTAGAACCCTCAGTTTGTTTTTCGGAGTCCATAGTCTCACATGATTCATCTCCCCCTCCGATTTTCCCCCCTTCATTTTTCCCCTCCTGCTATCTTCTTTTTCTTCTTTTTTTTTTTTTAACATATAATGTATTATTTGTTTCAGAGGTACAGATCTGAGATTCAACAGTCTTACACAATTCACAGCGCTTACCATAGCACATACCTGCCCAATGTCTATCACCCCGCCACCCCATCCCTCCCACCCCCCACCACTCTAGCAACCCTCAGTTTGTTTCCTGAGATTAAGAATTCCTCATATCAGTGAGGCCATATGATACATGTCTTTCTCTGATTGACTTATTTCGCTCAGCCTAATACCCTCCAGTTCCATCCCTGTCGTTGTAAATGGCAAGATCTCATTCCTTTTGATGGCTGCATAATATTCCATTGTATATATATACCACTTCTTCTTTATCCATTCATCTGTCGATGGACCTCTTGGCTCTTTCCACAGTTTGGCTGTTGTGGACATTGCTGCTATAAACATCGGGGTGCACGTACCCCTTCGGGTCCCTACATTTGTATCTTTGGGGTAAATACCCAGTAGTGCAGTTGCTGGATCGTATGGTAACTCTATTTTCAACTTTTTGAGGAACCTCCATGCTGTTTTCCAGAGTGGCTGCACCAGCTTGCATTCCCACCAACAGTGTAGGAGGGTTCCCCTTTCTCCGCATCCCCGCCAACATCTGTCATTTCCTGACTTGTTAATTTTAGCCATTCTGACTGGTGTGAGGTAGTATCTCATTGAGGTTTTGATTTGGATTTCCCTGATGCCGAGCGATGTTGAGCACTTTTTCATGTGTCTGTTGGCCATTTGCATGTCTTCTTTGGAAAAATGTCTGTTCATATCTTCTGCCCATTTCTTGATTGGATTGTTTGTTCTTTGGGTGTTGAGTTTAAGAAGTTCTTTATAGATTTTGGATACTAGCCCTTTATCTGATAATGTCATTTGCAAATATCTTCTCCCATTCTGTCGGTTGTCTTTTGGTTTTGTTGACTGTTTCCTTTGCTGTGCAAAAGCTTTTTATCTTGATGAAGTCCCAATAGTTCATTTTTGCCCTTGCTTCCCTTGCATTTGGTGATGTTTCTAGAAAGAAGTTGCTGCGGCTGAGGTCGAAGAGGTTGTTGCCTGTGTTCTCCTTTAGGATTTTGATGGACTCCTGTCTCACATTGAGGTCTTTCAACCATTTGGAGTCTATTTTTGTGTGTGGTGTAAGGAAATGGTCCAGTTTCATTCTTCTGCATGTGGCTGTCCAACTTTCCCAACACCATTTGTTGAAGAGACTTTTTTCCACTGGACATTCTTTCCTGCTTTGTTGAAGATTAGTTGACCATAGAGTTGAGGGTCCATTTCTGGGCTCTCTGTTCCATTGATTTATTTATCCATCCATTTCTGTTCCATTGACATATGTGTCTGTTTTTGTGCCAGTACCATACTGTCTTGATGATGACAGCTTTGTAATAGAGCTGGAAGTCCGGAATTGTGAT
Organism: Halichoerus grypus; assembly: GCF_964656455.1. NCBI lineage: Eukaryota > Metazoa > Chordata > Mammalia > Carnivora > Phocidae > Halichoerus > Halichoerus grypus. The sequence continues at coordinate 92,319,964 of NC_135722.1, read as the reverse complement.
GCCGCCAGCTTTGCTTTTCTTTTTCAACATTCCTCTGGCTATTCGGGGTCTTTTCTGGTTCCATACAAATTTTAGGATTGTTTGTTCCATCTCTTTGGAAAAAGTAGATGGTATTTTGATAGGGATTGCATTGAATGTGTAGATTGCTCTAGGTAGCATTGACATCTTCACAATATTTGTTCTTCCAATCCATGAGCATGGAACATTTTTCCATTTCTTTGTGTCTTCCTCAATTTCTTTCATGAGTATTTTATAGTTTCCTGAGTACAGATTCTTTGCCTCTTTGGTTAGATTTATTCCTAGGTGTATTATGATTTTGGGTGCAATTGTAAATGGGATCGACTCCTTAATTTCTCTTTCTTCTGTCTTGTTGTTGGTGTATAGAAATGTAACAGATTTCTGTGCATTGATTTTATATCCTGCCACTTGACTGAATTCCTGTATGAGTTCTAGCAGTTTTGGGGTGGAGTCTTTTGGGTTTTCCACATAGCGTATCATATCATCTGCAAGGAGTGAGAGTTTGACTTCTTCTTTGCCAATTCGGATGCCTTTGATTTCTTTTTGTTGTCTGATTGCTGTGGCTAGGACTTCTAGGACTATGTTGAATAGCAGTGGTGATAGTGGACATCCCTGCCGTGTTCCTGACGTTAGGGGGAAAGCTCTCAGTTTTTCCCTATTGAGAATGATATTCGCTGTAGGTTTTTCATAAATGGCTTTTATGATATTGAGGTATGTACCCTCTATCCCTGCACTCTGAAGAGTTTTGATCAAGAAAGGATGCTGTACTATGAATGAATAAAGAAGATGTGGTATATATATACAGTGGAATATTATGCAGCCATCAAAAGGAATGAGATCTTGCCATTTGCAACAACGTGGATGGAACTGGAGGGTATTATGCTGAGCGAAATAAGTCAGTCAGAGAAAGACATGTATCATATGACCTCACTGATATGAGGAATTCCTAATATCAGGAAACATACTGAGGGTTGCTGGAGTGGGGGGTGGGGTGGGAGGGATGGGATGACTGGGTGATAGACACTGGGGAGGGTATGTGCTCTGGTAAGCACTGTGAATTGTGCAAGACTGTTGAATCTCTGAAACAAATAATACAATATATGTTAAGAAAAAAAAAAAGAAGATAGCAGGAGGGGAAGAATGAAGGGGGGGGAATCGGAGGGGGACACGAACCATGAGAGACGATGGACTCTGAAAAACAAACTGAGGGTTCTAGAGGGGAGAGGGGTGGGAGGATGGGTTAGCCTGGTGATGGGTATTAAAGAGGGCACGTTCTGCGTGGAGCACTGGGTGTTATGCACAAACAATGCATCATGGAACACTACATCTAAACTAATGATGTAATGTATGGTGATTAACATAACAATAAAAAATTAGACTAAAAGATACTAAAAAAAAAAGAAAGGATGCTGTACTTTGTCAAATGCTTTTTCTGCATCTGTTGAGAGGATCATATGGTTCTTGTTTTTTCTTTTATTAATGTGTTGTATCCCATTGAGTGATTTGCGGATGTTGAACCAACCTTGCAGCCCAGGGATAAATTCCACTTGGTCGTAGTGAATAATCCTTTTAATGTACTGTTGGATCCTATTGGCTAGTATTTTGGTGAGAATTTTTGCATCCATGTTCATCAAGGATATTGGTCTGTAATTCTCCTTCTTGATGTGGTCTTTTTCTGGTTTTGGGATCAAGGTAATGGTGGCCTTATAAAATGAGTTTGGAAGTTTTCCTTCCATTTCTGGTTTTTGGAACAGCTTCAGAAGAATAGGTATTAATTCTTCTTTCAATGTTTGGTAGAATTCCCCTGGGAAGCCATCTGGCCCTGGGCTTTTGTTTGTTGGGAGATTTTTGATGACTGCTTCAATTTCCTTAGTGGTTATAGGTCTGTTCAGGTTTTCTATTTCTTCCTGGTTCAGTTTTGGTAGTTGATACATCTCTAGGAATGCATCCATTTCTTCCAGATTATCTAATTTGCTGGCATATAGTTGCTCATAATATGTTCTTATCATTGTTTGTATTTCTTTGGTGTTGGTTGTGATCTCTCCTCTTTCATTCATGATTTTGTTGATTTGGGTCCTGTCTCTTTTCTTTTTGTTAAGTCTGGCCAGGGGTTTATTAATCTTGTTAATTCTTTCAAAGAACCAGCTCCTAGTTTTGTTGATCTGTTCTGTTCTTTTGGTTTTCTTTTGAAATTTTTTAAAATTAAAATTCAAGCTATATTGGTCTAGAATTCTTTAATATATGTCAAGTTTTCAGGCCCATTAATAGGACTGGATAAAACTTTAAGCAGCATTATCATTTTCTTATTGCTAAATTTTTAAGTGTAGCACCCCTAGAGTTAGTGTACCACTCAGGTGGCCTACATTGTCACAGAGAAAACAGACGAAGGACTAAACAAGTGTCTTGGTAGGATCTGCTTCACTCTTCACTCTTGCGATAGCCTATTTCTGAAGTCAGATCTGTCTTTCTCAGGTATGCTAAGGGGTCAGTAGCTCCCTAATTTCTCATCCTCTCTTTTTTCCTTCCCCAAAGTCTTTGGAGATAATCATCTTGTGCAGCTGATTTCCCTCCAGAATGCAGATGGTTCCTGGTATCTGGATGAAAATCTGGCTGGGATCCTAGGTAAAAGTTTGGAAGACTTACTGGCTGCAGTCCCTGTCAAGGTAAGATTCAGAGAAGAAAAAAGGAGGATGCATGTTTTTGAGGGGTTGGGGTCAGGAATGAGATTTGGGTGAATCATTATTTATTTGAGAAAGGAGAATAGAAGAGGCCATAAACTAAATTAATTTCTTTTTTTTTTTTTTAAAGATTTTATTTATTTATTTGAGAGAGAGAATGAGACAGAGAGAGATTGAGCATGAGATGGGGGAGGGTCAGAGGGAGAAGCAGACTCCCTGCCGAGCAGGGAGCCCGATGCGGGACTCGATCCCGGGACTCCAGGATCATGACCTGAGCCGAAGGCAGTTGCTTAACCAACTGAGCCACCCAGGCGCCCAAACTAAATTAATTTCTAATAAACAGAGGTTGAAGGTTTTTCTTTGTATGTTAGAACAGAAAGAACAAGGAACTAATAACCTAGTTGGTGGGAGTTGATGGATGACAAAGGGAAAGGAAGCATCCTCTCTCACTTTATATTCCCTGCCCATCATCTAATATTTTTTGAGCAATTACTCTATGCCAGACACTGTGCTAAGCATTTAACATCTACTTATTTATTCATCACCATAATTAAGTAAGGTGAATCCTATTCATATTGTTGTTTATAGAGAACTATAATAATATGTCTGAGGTTAGCCAGGCAATCTGTGGCAGAGCTGGATTAAATTCTAGAGCTGTCTTCAGGACCCGCATTGCTTCTCTTCAAAACAAAGGATGTGGTCCACAAATTATCCAAATTTCACTGAAGTCAGGATAGGGGAAGTATTAATAGGGCTGACCTAGTTATTTCAAATGTGTTTGAGTACGCTGACGAAGACAGATTACATTCCACAATCTCAAGGTAACTGACCAAATCTTCTAATTGAGAAATTGTTAAATAAGGACAAAATGCCAAAAGCCTGACAGATGGGTGCCATTCTGAATTTTCAAAACGTCAAAGGTGGTTAAATAAACCTCAGAGACCCTGTAACTGCATCATCCACTACAGTATCCACTAGTCATGTGGCTCTTGAGCACTTGAAATATGGCTAAAGCAAATGAGGAGCCAAATTCTTAAGTGAATTAAAATGTGCTATAATTGTGAAACACATGCTGATTTCACTTATGTGAAAACTTAATGTAAAAAAAAAGGAATGTAAATATTCTCAATAATTATTTTTATATTGATTACATGTTAAAATGATATTTTGAATATATTAGGTTAAATACAACATATTAGTAAAATAATTGTAACTGTTTATTTTTATATTTTTACATGTGGCTACTAGGACATTTAAGATTGTATGTGTGTTTAGCATTATATATCTGTTGAAAAATACTATTCTAGAACAAATAATTAAAAGGATAATTTATCAAAAAGTGGAAGAAGATACAAGAATCATGACATTCTAACTTGGTTTCATTGGGAAACCCATGACAAGTCAGACTAACATTTCCTTCTTTGATAATGGTAACTGGGCCAATAAATCCAGGGAGTCAGGAATCCTGGTGTACCTGAATTTCAGTAAGGAATTTGAATTTTTTAAATGATGAGTGTATGGAATGAGAACAAACTCATTTAAAATTCATTGCACTGAAACTTAAAACAGATTTTTAGAGCCACTGGGCTCTGAATTCTCTGGAGGTTTATATTTTCAATGAAGATTCAGATCCCATGCTTTCCTATTTGTAAATTTGCCAAAACTGGGAGATGGGGTATTGAGAAAATCGAGATCCCAAAAGACCTTGAACAATGAAAGACTTGCAATATTTTGTGAAAAAAATATACGACTTAATAGGAATCAAAATACTGTTTTTGGTTCTAAATCCTCAACTATATAAGTAGAGATTAGAAGCAAAATGACTTAAGAACTGTTGCACATGGAGATTTGAGGTGACCGCCAACTTCAGGGGGACCAGTAGATGTGATTTATGATCAGTGGAAGGCAACAGGTTGTCAGAAAATCTGTGCATGTTACATATTTTGGGCTGTGGTCATAGAAATTCATTAGTACACTGACCTCCAGATATGACTATTTAAGGAGATATATATATATTTTTTAACATATAATGTATTATTTGTTTCAGAGGTACAGATCTGTGATTCAACAGTCTTGCACAATTCACAGCGCTCACCATAGCACATAGCCTCCCCAATGTCTATCACCCAGCCGTCCCATCCCTCCGACCCCCCACCACTCCAGCAACCCTCAGTTTGTTTCCTGAGATTAAGAATTCCTCATTATCAGTGAGGTCATATGATACATGTCTTTCTCTGATTGACTTATTTTGCTCAGCCTAACACTCTTTAAGGAGATACATTTTAAAAACCACTCTGATGTTTGTTTCTAGACTAGATCAAGCATGGAGATTCTTACTGGTTTGACATGAGCAGTCCTCTTAAAGAAAAATTAAAGGAATTGGAAATTTTTAAAAAGATTTATTTATTTATTTATTTGGGAGAGAGAGAGAGAGAGCGCACACGTGCTTGTGTGCCCTAGCTCAAGCTGGGGGGTAGGGCAGAGGGAGAGGGAGAAGCAGACTCCTTGCTGAGCAGGGAGCCCGATGTGGGGTTCGATCCCAGAACTCTAAGATCATGACCTGAGCCAGAGGCAGATGCTTAATCTACTGAGCCACCCAGGTGCCCCAGGAATTGAGAATTCTTTTTTTAAGATTTTATTTATTTATTTGACAGAGAGAGACAGCAAGAGAGGGAACACAAGCAGGGGGAGTGGGAGAAGGAGAAGCAGGCTTCCCGGCTGAGCAGGGAGCCCGATGCGGGGCTCGATCCCAGGACCCTGGGATCATGACCTGAGCCGAAGGCAGATGCTTAACCAACTGAGCCACCAGGTGCCCCAGGAATTGAGAATTTTGATTGAAACAGGACTCCTCAGAGAAGACTTGATAGCTGTTTCCAAAGTTTAAAGGTCATGATATAAAAGAGCAATTTCTCTTGATCTGTTGACTCTAAAAACTAAAGTTGGGACCATGGGTGAAAACTCACAGGAGACCGTTTTCCGTTCTGTGGCAGAGACTCTCTCTTAAGTGATGTGAGCAAGATGACTCGAATCAGAATATTGGGGCTCCAGTCCCAACTATGTCATTTGTCAGAAAGGCTAACTTTGGGCAAATCATTTCACTTTTGTGTGAATCAGTTTTCTCTCTTAAAAATGTCATTATTGATAATTCCTCTTTTTTTGTTTGGCAAAGATTCAAATGAAAATACATTATAAAATACAAAGCAATTATCCACGTGTTTCTCTTCTCATAGCTTAGTCATCCTTGTTGGGGATGTTGTAGGAGTTTTAAGCACTGTCCTGATGGTTATGCTGGATTTAAAACTTAAGACTTTTCTACCTTAAGACTCAGGGGATTCCAAAGATACAAATGTAGGGATCCGAAGGGGTACGTGCACCCTGATGTTTATAGCGGCAATGTCCACAATAGCCAAACTGTGGAAAGAGCCAAGATGTCCATCGACAGATGAATGGATAAAGAAGATGTGGTATATATATACAATGGAATATTATGCAGCCATCAAAAGGAATGAGATCTTGCCATTTGCAACGACGTGGATGGAAGTGGAAGGTGTTATGCTGAGCGAAATAAGTCAATCAGAGAAAGACATGTATCATATGACCTCACTGATATAAGGAATTCTTAATCTCAGGAAACAAACTGAGGGTTGTTGGAGTGGGGGGTGGGGTGGGAGGGATGGGGTGGCTAAGTGATAGACATTGGGGAGGGTATGTGCTATGGTGAGCACTGTGAATTGTGCAAGACTGTTGAATCTCAGATCTGTACCTCTGAAACAAATAATGTAATATATGTTAAGAAAAAAAAAAGAAGAAGATAGCAGGAGGGGAAGAATGAAGGGGGGGGAATCAGAGGGGGAGACGAACCATGAGAGATGATGGACTCTGAAAAACAAACTGAGGGTTCTAGAGGGGAGGGGGTAGGGGGATGGGTTAGCCTGGTGATGGGTATTAAAGAGGGCATGTTCTGCATGGAGCATGGGGTGTTATGCACAAACAATGAATCATGGAGCACTACATCAAAAACTAATGATGTAATGTATGGTGATTAACATAACAATAAAAAATTAAAAAAAAAAAAGACTCAGGGGATTATTGCCCTGACGTTCAGGGCCTGGCATTATACAAGTAGTAGAGGAGGTACAGAGAGAACAGGTCATCACATTTAATAGCAGGTTGGGGCAAAGTGAATGAGGAGGGAGCGGAGCTGTTTGCATCCCCTTGAGGGGCTTCCAGCTCCAACTTGGAGGCTTCAGGGGAGTCTTTGTCTGTTGTACAGGATGCAAATTCCTCAAGCTGGGCCACAGTCCTGGCAGTGGTCTGGCTGCATTCCAATGCTAAGCAAATGAAGGGTGAGTGGGAACTTCTGGAAAAGAAGGCCAGAACCTGGATTCACATCCATGCAGGTAGGAGTTCAATGCTAAGACCCCCTCTCCTTCCTTCCTTAGGAAGCTAGTCATCTTCCCTGGCACGGAGCCTCCAGGCCTGCTTGAAGGTGACTGGCGAGGAGTTCTCATAGTCCCCTCCCCTGACCGTCCTGGTTCAGACCTTTTCTGGTCTCCCAGATAATCCTCTCCTTGGTAGGATGAGGGTGCGATCTTAAATTGGGGGAGAGGAGAGGTGAGTAAAGAGGGAAAGGGACATGGATGGGGACTGTGAATTGTGAGAAGGACATGAAGTGGCATTTGTTCTCCTCACTGTCTCAGCACTATGCTGAGTATAGGGTTGGACAGGAGCTCTCACTCCTGGGGGGTTTATTATCTCACTGCTGTTGAGTACTTCTGGGACCAGAGAAGGTGAAAGGGACTCTGGGCAGTAAGAAGACCGAAGTCAGAGGTGTTGAAGAAAGACAGGAGCCAGGAATCAGGGTAGCTGATCAGGCAGGTGTATGGAGAATCTTGGGGGAAGGGTATTTATTCTCACCGTGGTTGTTCAGCCCTAATTCTTGTTTTCTCCTCATAACAGCCTCCATCATGCAAGAGCTTGTGAAAGCTGCTATTGTTTTCACCAAGTCATCCGTGGACCCCTCCATCTTTGCCCTCTGAGGACACTGTCCAGAAAAACAAGTGTCTCTCCCACGCTACTGCTCTTTGCTTTATGCTCTCCTGCTGTGGTATTATTTTTGTATTTTACCTTGATCCTATCAGTTTCTTGCCATCAGAATGAAGGATGCGCACATCCCACCTTGCCTCTCTGTTCCAGGTTCCCTTTGGGTGGAAGGTGGATGATCCACCTTCCCCAGCATACCCTCAGCCCGGCGTCAGTGGTCCCAGAACCTGTTCCCTTTCTTGGAGGGATTTCAAGTGTTCTTAGGCAGTAATGTTCCTCCCAGGTTTTCCAGAGTGACCATATGAAAAACAGGTGGCGTGCACGCCACACTCAAGGGTACAGCACTGATGTTAGGGACGCCTGAATAAGAGGATGTTGTGCATTATATTTATCTATTCCCTTTGATCTTATATACTTATCAGGACCAGACAGGTGACCTATCCAATTTTCTATTCTAAGATGGGATGGAGAATTGGAGGGGAGGTTGAAAGCCAATACTGGGATCAGTATAACCTCAAGATCACGAAGAGAGAGACTCCAGGGGTCCACTGTGAGAGATGGCACTGCTGGGGGCCTTCTTGGTTGATTCTGTTTGGATTTTGCTAGCCAATACGGCATGCCTTCCCTCTCACTGCCTAAGGGACTGGATTGAATCATCATTGTTTGAGACAGATGTTTCTCCTGAATCATTTAACATCTCAGTGAGCAGGTGATAATGAAATCTTCAGTCCTGGCCTGAACCCATGAGGCCTCTAAGCGGGCTCTGATCTGCAATAAAGATAAGGGGACAGGACACGGTGTGGGTTTAAAAAAAGTGGGTTTAAAGGCAGCTTTGCCTGAGACCTGAGCCTGGATCACTCAGCCCATGAGGAAGAAAGGAATTCCCCATGATTGTTTCTGAGCTTTGTCCTACATACTCTATCCTAGTGGAAATGACCTGTTTGATGTCCCCCCAAATACTATTGTATTAATATTAAAATGATTATATCTATACTGCATTTTCTTGTATCTGATCTTTTGTACATTTTAAACCTGCATTGGTTTTATTATCCCTTATATTCCCTCCCAGCTTTGCTGATGCCTACACTGTTCACGCCATGTCCTGCCCTGTATTTTCTGTTGTAGGCTGATTTCCTAGCTTACATGAGGCAAGTACAGGACACTGATCAGAAAACCACTATTAGAATCCTGACAGTACACTTAAATAGTTACATGATAATGGACAAATGATTTAACCCCCCGGGAGCTTAGTGTCCCTATCTGTAAAAGTGGGATTACACTAGAACTCCGTTATCACTTTCATCTTGAATACTTAAGAATTCTGAGCGGGACCTCAGTATCTGTTCACTCCGGTAGAGAATGGCCTAGACCTGAGTTCTGTTGAACATTACGGAAATTCGCCTGACTTGTATAGTGGAGACTGATTTCCCAGGACTTTCGTCCGAGTCTGTTTATAGCTGAGTGTGACCTGTGGAATAGGGCTGTGACATCACCTGGAAGCTTGCTAGAAATGCAGTCTTAGGCAACCCCAAGAACTAGTGTATCAAACAAAGTCTGCCTTTTAACAAGGTCTCCAGGTAATTCACATGCACATTAAAGTTTGAGGGCTCAGTCTTTAGGCTTGTATCCATGGCTGCCCTCTGGATAGGTCCTATCCATGCTATGACAAGAGACAGTTTCTTAAAGACCATGCACGTTGTAGAACTATCCTGCGCTCACAGAGAGATGGCCCTTTACATTGATTATACGGATCATTTTTTAAAAAGATTTTATCTATTTATTTGACAGAGAGATAGAGCCAGAGAGCACAAGCAGAGGGAATGGCGGAGGGAGAGGGAGAAGTAGGCTCCCCACGGAGCAGGGACCCGGACTCAGGGTCCGATCCCAGGGATCTGGGATCATGACCCGAGCCGAAGGCAGACGCCCAACTATCCAAGCCACCCAGGCACCCTGTATGGATCATTCTTTATTACATTTATTGTTCCTTCCCTTTTTCTTACCCTTCAGCTTGCAGACTAAGCTAGGGCTTGGGGACTTCTACAGCAAAAAACAAAACAAAAAATAACAGCAACAAAAGCAACCTTCCATTTGTCTTCTTTAAAATGCAGAATGAACTATGGTTTTAAAGTAGCATGATTTTGTATTTCCATTCGGGCTCACGCGATAAAATGTTGTGCCAACTGTAAACTCACATTTAAACAAGCTTCGGTCTTCATCATCAACAAGTATGTTTCGGCACATTTATTGAAGCCTACTTTCAAGGCTGGTGCCTCATGTTTTCGGAAAATAGAAAGCACCATCTGTACTTTCAGGAACTGATGCTCCAGGCAAGGAGCCCAGGAGGGAAGTTGAGCTCAGCTTCCATTGGTCGTCCACACCCTGCAGCTATTTCCTGGCCGCAGAGACTTGGCCAGGAGGCAGATGGCAGATAACACTGCCTCCCGATTTTCCCATCACACTAAGCCCAGTACCTCCAGGGCAGGGGACCCTGCTGCACACAGGCTTACTAATGAAGCCTAGAGCTGATCTTCCCCAGTTCCAGCATGGTCACCCTGGGGATCATTTAGCATGTGCTGTTTTTCTCCCAGCTCAACCGTCGCTTCCTTAAAAACAGGCCATGTGTTTCTAGTATCTGATTGACCAGAAGAAAACCAAGAAAAACCTCATGCAATGAGCTAACTCCATGCATTGATTCTCCTTTTGGCTTCATTGGTTTTCGCCTCATGTATTGTGATGTTCTCTTGTTAGGTGTAAATACATTTAGGATTATTAGATCTTCTTGGAGAATTCACCCTTTTATCATTATGTAATACCTAGAGCTCTGATGGTTTTCCTTCTGAAATCTGCTTTGTCTGAAATGAGTGTAGTCACTCCAGCTTTCTTTTGATTAGCATTAGCATGGTATATGTTTCTCTATCCCTTTACGTTTAACCTACATACGTCTTTATATTCAAAGTAGGCTTCCTGTAGACAGCATATACTTTGGTCTTGTTTTTTTTTTTTTAATCCGCTCTGACAATCTCTTTTAGTTGATGTACTTATTCATATTTAAAGCAATTATTAACGTAATTGGATTTATATCTACCATGTTTAACTGTTTACTATTTGTTGCATTTGCTTTTTTCCTCCATCTTATTTTGCCTTCTCTGGTTTGAATTAAGCATTTTTGGGATTTCCTTTTATCTCCGCTCTTAACCTATCAATTATATTTCTTAATTTGTTTAATTGCTGCCCTAGCATTTGCAATATACATTTGAAACTAGCCTGAAGTCCATCTTCAGATAGCACTAAGCGACTTTATGTGTAGTGCAGGCACCTTATATAACAGAGTTTTCCTAATTCTCCCTCCCACCTACCCATTGTGGCATTGCTGACATTCATTTCTCTTACCCATGTATTATGATTTCCCAATGCTCTGTTATTATTACTGCTTTAAAATTTATCTTTTAAATCAATTAAGAACGAGAAAAGATTTATTTCACTTTATTTACTCTCCAACACTCTTTCTTTTTTTATGTTGATCTGAATTTCTGACCTATATCATTTTCCTTCTTCCTGAAGGATTCCTTTTAACATTTCTCGCAGGACAGGTGTTCTGGAAATGGGTTCCTTTTATTTTTGTTTGGGAAAGTTTATAATTCTTCACTTTTGAAGGAAAATTTTGCTGGAAGAATTTTATATCCTATACCTTAAGCATTTTAATAATTTCACTCCACTCTTTTCTTGCTTGTATAGTTTTTGACAAGAAATCTGTTCTCCTTCTTCTTCTTCCTCTTCTTCTTCTCCTCCTCCTTCTTCTTGTTCTTCTTGTTCTATTTCTTCTTCTTTTTCTTCTTCTTCTTCCTTCTCTTTAATGGGTAAGGTGTTTTCACCCACTCTGGCTTCTTTCAAGATTTTCTCTTCATCTTTGGGTTTTCTTTCTTTCTCTCTCTCTCTCTATGTGTGTGTGTATATATATATATTTCCTTTTGTATGGATGCTCTACTGCATCTTCTAGGATATCTGTTGCTTAATAAAAGTTAACTCTTTCTGAACCTTGACCTACTTGTCTGCTTATGCCATGGAAATTGGATACTCTAGTTTGCTTAGCAGACGGGGCTATATCTTAGACACTGCTGGATTAATGATCTCCCTGCTGGTATCTGTCTGCTTTCTCTGATCCGGGAGCCGTTCCAGTATTCTAGCCTGCTGTGGCTCCCTGACATATCCCATCAGTTTACAGGCTATGATAATGGGAGTGGGGACCAGATAGAAGCATGAGAAATCACTTAAGAATTGGTGATGACTGAGGACACCAAATCATTCAAGAGAATTCCAGGGGTTCAAGTCCTTGATATTTCTATCATTCCCACCTCTCTGCCACCAAAAACGTAGAAAATATGAGTTTTATGCCTACATTTATTACTTTAACTCCTCCATTAGGTGGATTACATCTCTTTCATAGAAACCATTAAGTTGTCAAGAAGTCAATCAAAGAAATTGAGCACTTTCCCACTGAAGAAAGAAAGAAAAAAGGAAAAAAAGAAGAAAGAAAGAAAGAAGAAAGAAAGAAGAAAGAAAGAAAGAAGAAAGAAAGAAAGAAAGAAAGAAAAAAAGAAAGGAAGAAAGAAAGAAAGAAAGAAAGAAAGAAAGAAAGAAAGGAAGGAAGGAAGGAAAGGAAAGGAAAAAATAACAGCCTAACAAATTTATCACCCCTTAACTAGCCATCATCCTGCTCTTTTCCATTTTGGCTCATAGTCCAATTCTTCCCCAGAGTTTTTGCAGTAAGACAGGAAATTTTTGCTTAGCCATTCCCCCCCCAGACCCCTGTGCTGCCAACAAATAATAAAGCACCTGTCACTGGACCAAGAATGCCTGCTATTTATAATCAGAAAGTTCTGCTGAATGATTAGTTGAGAATCCAGTTGCTTCTGGAATATGCCAGTGACTTACTTAAATTCCTGGAGTAGAGGGAAAAGTATTTAAACAAGGCAGGTGGTTTTCTCTGATTAAAACAAGGATGATTTCAATATAAGGCGAATTTCCCTGCAAATATACCATAGTGAGACAGTTCTCTTGTGAAATATCTACTGAACTTTCTGGGACTCATTCCTATGAAACAGAACATGAGCTGAACAAGCTTCTCTCTTTTGCTCTCTCACTCTCTCTCATAGTGGAAGGCCATAATCTTGTCAGATAATACAAATAAAAACAGTTATGACTATGAGGGTATGCATAAGCCTCCTTGAAATCTCTAGAATGAGTCTACTAATAATTCTCTGATGCAAGGACAGCTGCTGTCTGTATAGAGTCATTTTTGGAAGCTGGTGAATGATGTAGTGGAAAGAGGGATAAGCCTGGGAATGCCTGGGCTCTTCTACTGTCTAACTTTAGGAAAGTCACAGTTGCTCTGAGTTCCAACGTCCTCATTCGTAAAATGGGTCTCATAAGGGCCACCTTACAACATTCTTGAGAGAATTAATTAAAAGGACATAAAAGTGCCCCAGAAAACTGAAGCAATCACAGAAGTAAGGTGATATTAGTTATGAATGAGTATTTGTAAGTCAGAATTAGTTATGAACATTTTTCTTTATAACTCAAAAGGAAGGGTCATATTATCCTGAATTTAAGATACAGCTCTACCATTAACCAACTTTATTACCTTGATTAAATTGCTTAAACCCTTTGAGCCCAAATTTCCTACTAGAAATGGGGGGAATAATACTACTTGCATAATAGATTTCTAGTGAGAACTGAGAGAGATAATGCTGGTAGGGCACTCAACACAATTCTGTCATATAGCAAATGCACAAGAAATGTTAGCTATTAAAACTGTGGTCTAAAAATAAAATAATAAAATAAAATAAAACTGTGTTCTATTCACTAAGACATCTTAACAGGCCATTCTCATCTGGTGAGACCCTGTCTGAGTAGCACCTGGACTCCCTCCATGACCTATGTTTCTCCTTTTTTTTAAAAATGTTTTCACAACAGTCTTGGTATTATAATAGTTACTTTTGTAACCACTATGGTCATATTGTAATTTCTTTTGCATAGGGATTGGTAGAATTATCAACATTAAATAGAAGTTCCACTTTTATTTTGTCAGGTCGGTATCATTGAAAAGTTTTTTTTTTTTTTTTAAGATTTTATTTATTTGAGATAGAGAAAGAGTGAGCACACAAACAGGAGGAGGGACAGAAGGAGAGGGAGAAGCAGACTCCCGGCTGAACAGGGAGCCCGATGAGGGACTTAATCCCAGGACGCTGGGATCCTGACCTGAGCCACCCAGGCACCCTTCATCGAAAAGTTTTGCAGTATAAATAAAAGCAAATACTTTCAGAATTAGTAAGAGCATTAATTCAAGTTTCTCATTCAAACTGAGAATATTCTTTTTTTGAAAAAAGATTTTATTTATTTATTTGACACAGAGAGAGAGAGAGAGAGCGCATAAGCACAAGCAGGGGGTAGCGGCAGAGGGAGAGGGAGAAGTAGACTCCCCGCTAAGCAAGGAGCCCGATGCGGGGCTCGATCCCAGGACCCTGAGATCCTGACTTGAGCCAAAGTCAGCCTAATTGACTAAGCCACCCAGGCATCCCCAAATTGAGAATATTCTTAACGGTATACTTACAAGATGATTCTCTCTACACCTTGGATATTTCCAGTAACAAGGAGCTAACCATTTCATAAGCCTGTGTATTTCATCTACATACATTTGTTAATAATGAAACCCTTTCTTTCTACTCTGAAAATAAATCTGTGTGTACCACATCTGCCCATGATTCCTGAGTCATCACATGAAGTGGCACATATCAAGGCCACCAGCCCTGCAAACACTTGAGGACCACATTATACCTCTGCTTCTGTTTGGCTACAAAACTCAAATCTCTGGAATTCATCGTAGCATAATGCTTAAAGGCATTGGCTTGGTAATTAGAGACTCAGTTCAGTGTCTTTCTAGCTGTGTACTCCTCAAGCTATTTCATCTACTTTACAGTTTTTTAAAATTTTTTTAAAAGATTTTATTTATTTATTTGACAGAGAGAGACACAGAGAGAGAGGGAACACAAGCAGGGGGAGAGGGAGAAGGAGAAGCAGGCCTCCCGGTGAGCAGGGAGCCCGATGTGGGGCTTGATCCGAGGACCCCGGGACCATGACCTGAGCCGAAGGCAGACGCCTAACAACTGAGCTACCCAGGCACCCCTACTTTTCAGTTTCTTTTTTAAATTTTTATTTATTTATCTGAAAGAGAGAGGGGAGGGGGGAGGGGCAGAGGGAAAGAATCCCGAGCAGTTTCCGCACTGAATGCGGAGCCTAATGTGGGGCTCGATCTCACCACCCCGAGATCATGACCTGAGTCAAAATCAAGAGTTGGATGCTTAATGGACTGAGCCAGCCCTACCTTTCAGTTTCTTTGTCAAATAATACCACCTACTTTATAAGGTTTCTATTGGAGATTAAATGTAATCATGAATTTAAAATTTATCATAGCACTTAGCTCATGGTAAATGTTTACAATGGATTAACTGAATGTTAGCTAGTCAATAATTTTTGTCAGTCATTTTGAAAAAGTTTATAGCCAGCCCCTTTATCTATCCTGGTCATCTGCTATGGATGTGTCCAGTATAAAAATATTTCTCTTTAGGAGTACTGACCTGAAGGACACAAAATGATAAGAAATGCATAATAAATAATTACTAACTGATAGGTTTCTGCCTTGAATAGTGATGTTTATTAGAGATAACTATATAGTCACATGAATGTATAGATAACTTCAAAAGCAATTGACAGATGATATCATAAGCAAAGGCTTAAAGGTGTATAAGGCAACCAAAAAAAAAAGGGGGGGGGATAGAATTAGAACTCATGCTACCATGTAAGTGAGCTTGAAGGAGCAGATATTTCCTGTTTTAGAAAGTCCCTTTCTGATGCTGTTTTTGCTATTATTTCATAGCTGGATGATAAATAAAGTTGAAAAACTAATTGTTCCCTTAGAGCTATGTCTGTGTCCCAAGTAGGGCTTAAGGGAATCTGAGAAAACTTCCAAGGAAGCAATCCAGGGAGAGTGAGTATGTACAAGTCTTAATTGTACAAACGCTATGAGACTCAGTTCTTTGTAAGTAGGGGAACTGAAGCTCCTTTGGCTGGAGCACTCTGTGCTCTGCTCAGAGACGGTAAAGGTGAGGTCTTGTTACAACACTTTGGACAAAGTGACTGTGTTCTGGGGTGGACTGTGTGAGTGTGTCCAGGCTACTGCTCGTGTCTCACTATTAGCCTCTGCCTCTCATCTGCTCTCTAAAGCAGGTCCACACACACGGGCTTTTCTGGGAACTTGTGGGAACTTCTTTTTCCAGAAATAGACTTTTAAATTGAACAGGATTACAGAATGACATAATATCTGATTGTAGGCAAGGACCACAGACCTCTGAGAACCTTTTTTGATCAAGGAGAGGTGATCCAGAGCCCACAGAAATTTGCATGGTTTGGAGACACTATTCAGGTGTGATTAGAATTAGTAACAAGAAGCAGGTTGTCAGCAGCATTGCTCCCCCAGAATGTGTCTGTTTCTCTTTGCTGTCTTCAATTTTGCCCAGTTGTAGGGTGGTGTACGAGTGACTCATTTTGGCTTGGTCATTCTCTTTGATATGTTTTTCAGTGTTACTTGCCACAGTTTATGATTGGAATCCCCATGTTGAATGTGACTCTATGACCTGAAAGCTCCTATGTTGGGGTTGATTGTAAGGCACTTATTACCTGTGACAAGAGGTATTTATTATTACCTGATGTTTTTTTATACATCTTGCCATTCATAAGAATGCTGGTATTGCTTGTTAAAAACAGAGCCAAAGCGCTCATCAGCAAAAACCTTGATAATTTGATGTTGGTGTTCGGACTTTGGTATCTTGGGTTCCTTCTTGAGGTCTGACTTTCCCACAGCTATGAGGAATCTCTCAGTAGTGACTGAATTTATCTTGCTGGGCATCCCACACACCGAGGATCTGGAGAGCATGCTCTTTGTCCTGTTTTTTGGGCTTCTACATCTTCACTCTTATGGGGAACCTGCTCATCCCCCTGGCGATCATCTCCTCCACTCGGCTCCACTCTCCCATGTACTTCTTCCTGTGCCAACTGTCAGTGTGTGACATACTTTTCCCTTCTGTGAGTTCCGCCAAGATGCTCTTCTACCTCTCAGGGAACAGCCGGGTCATCTCCTACGCAGGCTGCGTGTCCCAGCTCTTCTTCTACCATTTCCTGGGCTGTACGGAGTGCTTCCCGTACACAGCGATGGCCTATGACCGCTTTGTCGCCATCTGTCACCCTCTGCACTACACGGTGACCATGAGCCACAGAGTGTGTGCCATCCTGGCCGTGGGGACCTCCTTTTTTGGTTGCATTCAGGCCACCTTTCTACCCGCTCTCACCTTCCAGTTGCCCTACTATGGCCCCAACGAGGTGGACTATTTCTTCTGTGATATCCCAGTGATGCTGAAGCTGGCTTGTGCTGATACCTCAGCCCTGGTGATGGTGGGGTTCATCAGTGTGGGCCTCATGCCCCTCAGTTGCTTCCTTCTCATCCTCACCTCCTACAGTTGCATTGTGTGCTCCATCCTGCAGATCCAGTCTACTGAAGGCAGACGCCGTGCCTTCTCCACCTGCAGTGCCCACCTCACTGCCGTCTTGCTTTTCTACATGCCAGTGGACCTCATCTACCTCAGGCCAACCCCAAGCCCCTGGCTGGATGCAACCGTCCAGATCCTGAATAACCTGGTCACCCCCATGCTGAAGCCCTTGATCTATAGCCTCAGGAATAAGGAAGTAGAATCATCTCTGAGGAAGGTGCTGCATCACTTGGGCTTCCGACCTGAGCAGTTGTAGGTAGAGAACACTAGCTAAGGCCTCAACGGTACTTTGTAGCTTCTATAACAATTTTATGGGGTTCTCACAAATATTTTTGAGTCGGAAAGCACAGGTATTGTTATGAATATCTCCATTTTACAGTGTGGGGACTAAGATTCCAAGAGCTTAAAGTGACTTGTCAAGGGACACATGAGGAGTGAATGGCAGAATGAAGACTCCAGGGTGGGTGTTCTGACTCTGGGACTTGTGCTCTCTTAAGGATCTCATGCTGCTGATGAAGGAAGGAGGGAGCTCTCCCCAGGAGGCAGAACAACCTGGACCTTCCACTTCCCAGTATTTATGTCCTGCCTCCTCCTACATCCCCTCTTCCTCTTCTTTCCCCCTCACCCTGGCACTTCTTCCTGCAGTGATTGTCTCCCCAAATGCTTGCATCGGTGAAGCTCTACTTTTATTGGTCTAGGAGTCGTTGAAAGAAAATGGGAGGGGTGCGTGCCTGAGGCTTCAAGTGACACCCTATAAAAACGTAAAGAAGTTGTGCAAAGAGAAAGTCTTCTGGCTGGGGCTGAGGCGGGTCTCTGAGTGAAGCAGAGATACTGACTGGTGTACTGTTGGCTACAAACCCTATCTGCTGGGCTGAGACCTGGGAGCAGACTCTGGCGGTGGAAGTGTGGTACGCGGATGAGAATGTGGAAAGGACCGATGGGGGAATCCACAGAGGGCGGACTGTGCTGTGATTCCCTTTGGACTTGGCTTTGTATTGCTCACCACAACCAGGGGGCGACGCTGGGTCCGCACTATCATTGTTTCGTGTCTTTGTTGTCTCTGTTTACCGAAGGGGTTGGAGTTTGGTCCCCATTCCTACATTTCTTCACTTATTGGCTGAAATATGCTAAGAATGAAAAAATGCACTGTTTCAATACAGTGAACTATTGTTTTTATGACTGAATGCAATGAGGACAATATTCAACTTGGGGAATACAGTTGATATGAGGTTTCTTCTCACAGTGATGTAGAGAGAGAAGGCCACAGGGAAGATGGTAATGGAAGAGGAAGGGCAGAAGCAGAGAGACCAGCTCTCTTTTCCTGTCTGTACTTCTTACAATGAGGGAGCAGCCAAGGAACCTGCCAGACATGTCTAGCGCCTCTGGGTCTGAGCCTTGCGCCACTGGGTTGAGCCAACACCTGTTCCTGTGGCAGAGGCAAACTCTGGCCCACTCTCTTCTCTTAAGCTCCTAAAATCCCTCTCAGTGCTGTTTCTCCCTTGCTTCTCAGTAAACAAGAGCCTAAAGCGGAAGGCAGAAATACGTCTGAAGTTATTTCAAATCTAGTGGATCCCAAACCCTTCTCAAGCCTCTCTGAGTCCATTTGAAGATCTTTTCCCTTTCCTCAGTTTCCTGGTTGTAGCTGCTCAGGTCATCAAAATAAAATAATTTGGTAGAGTAAAAGATGAGACCAATTCCCTTTTATTTTCACTCACTCAGATGTCATTTGAGGAATAACTCTGTGCTAGGGGTGGGGAATGCAGAGCTGAACAAGACATGATTCATTCTATCTGAATGAAGTCAGAGTCTGCTGGAGAAAATAAACAGATTTACAACTAGTTAGAACATCCCATGATAAATACTGTGACCAAGGTATGAAATAAGGCAGAAAATGCGGAGTACATTTTTCTGGGACTGGGAAAGGGCCTCCCAGAAGAGGTGTTGAAATCGAAGCCGTTTTTGTTTGTTTGTTTGTTCCCCACCCCCCTAGATGAAGAATAATTTTACAAGAAGCAGCAGCACACTTCTCAATTTTTTGTTTTGTGTGCGTGTTCATGAGCATGTGTGTATGAGGGGTGGTGGTGGTGAGAGATCATTCCTTGGGTGGGTATCTCTTAATTATTTGCTATCTATGAGTTCTTGCAGGAAAAATAAAATTAATTTCACCTGTTTTTAGGGTTCTTTCTCCAGTTCAGCTCTTTGTTCCTAGATTGGAGGTGTCTTGCACAAAAGGACTCTATCTCTGTCTCCTGAAACAATTGACCTCTCTGTTGTCCCAGTGTTCTGAGAGATGCTGGCAGCTCTCATGTCTCCAGGCTGTGTCCAGCATCTTTCCACTTAAGCAGGAGCCTAGCCCGGGGTCTGGAGGCCCAGGTTGGGTCTGATGGTGGAATGAGACTTTTCTGTATTCTATAATTAAAGGGACAATGTAAGAAGAATTTGAGGAAAAAAATGTCAATTTGTGAAACCCCAAATCAGGTAGACCCCTTAGCAGAATATTTAATCCCCAGGGGCTGAGAAAAGACAGAGAATCAAGATTCAAGAGCAGGGAGGCCAAAGAAGAGCAAGAATTTTAAAGCAGAGTTTCAGAGAACATTTGGAGCAGAGAGGGTTACAGCAGCAATGTCTCCTAAGACACTGGATTCAAGCACGGTCTAGGAGTGGCATCCGAGACCTGACTCCAGGTGGATTCTAGATTCTTTTTTTTTTTTTAAGGATTTGAGAGAGAGAGAGTGAGAGAGAGACCATGAGCTGGGGGAGAGGCAGATGGAGAGGGAGAGGCAGATGGAGAGGGAGAGGCAGACTCCCCGCTGAGCAGGGAGCCCTACTCAGGGCTCAATCCAGCACCCTGGGATCATGACCTGAGCCGAAGGCAGATGCTTAACTGACTGAGCCACCCAGGCGCCCCAGATTCTAGATCCTTTAAAGGCATCCCTGTACATCCCAACCCTTTTTGCAACATATCATTGTAGTCTCCAGTCACTGTTCCTTTTGGCTCCTCTCTAAATTTGTTATATAACCAATTGCCTGTTGTGCATTTCACCTACGTATTTTGTTTTACCTATAGATTCTGGAGAGAGAAACTATGATGTGGGCATCAAAAGTGGACACCTGTGACATAGACACTTGGCAGTGGTGCTGAGGTGATGGTTCTCACCTGGCATGGGGGAATTGTGAAGACAGGTGTTCAAAGGAGTGTTCACAGGAGTAGAGCCCCATTCTGTGTATTTCTTGCCCTCCTTGGGACCCTGCTGATTTGTTCTCAGATTGGTTGAAATGAATATATAGTCAAAGATTAATGCTTTCATCACTTGATTTGCAGTTTTTGGTGGGTCAAGAACACTGGCTTTACTTTTACAAAAATAATTATCCAAGCTAAGAGAATAGTATTATTTATGTTTTGCTAGTTCATTTGGGGTAAGGAGAACAATAGTGCCTGTGGTTATTGGAATGCTAAATTGGTGAGACATAACCTAGTGACAATATCAAATGACATCATCATCAATGACAACATCAAAAAGACATCATCATCCTGTGGGACATATTTTTACAGTGTTTTTATTAAATAGTAAACCATTAGAAAATAATGTTTATTAAAAATATGTAAAGTATAAGGAACTCTGATATAATGAACACCTGGGTCCTACTACCCAGTTTAAGGAAGAGAGCAGTGTCAGTGCCTTGAATGTTCTCAGTAGACCCTACCCCGATTCCATACTCTCACCCCCTCTAGAAGCCATCACTCTCCTGAATTTTGTGCTTATTATTCTCTTGTTTTTCTTTAAGTTTTACCCTATATGTTTGTGTCTCTCAATGCTATATTACAAGTTTTTGGACTTAATATTAATTTAATTCTATTGAAATTTGCTGTTTTCACTTAAATGTTACTCTTTTGACATTTACGTCTTTGCACATGTCTGAAATTAATTCATTACTGCCAAAGTGCAAATTCCATTGTGTGGCTCTATCAATGTTTATTTTCTGTTGTTGTTTTTATTTATAAATAAATGTGAATTTCCAGAATATAAGAATCCTTTTCTTTTAAACAGCCAAAATGTTTTGGTGGGTTTTTTCTACTTTTCAATATATAGATATGACACAGGGATACCATCACCAGCCTCTCTTTAAGACTTCCTTCTATAGGGAAAAGAGAAAATGAAAATTTTATTTAGTTTGGATTTTCCCAAAAGCAGACTCCGAGACAAAGGTTTGAGAATAAACAATTTTTTTTTGGAAGATTATTCCAGAAAACATGATAAAATAGAGGGAAAGTGACACAGGGAAAGAACAGTCAATTAAACAAGTGCCAATGAATGGGTTACCACTGTGAGCTGGGGCTCAATTGTGCCAGGAATTCTCTGAAAAACAGTATATAACAACCTCCAAGTTGTCCTACTGAGTTGCAAAAGAATCTGGGGGTATTATTATACCAATTCCTGCCCCACATTGGTTGGTGGATGTTCTTGGGAGCATTAATTATCACATGTGTCTGGCCTGCTCCATATATGTAGACTCAAAAAAATTCCTTGGCCAGAGACTACCCCCAGGCAGAAGACATGGGGAATCCGCAGGACCTAAGGACACTTTCTGAAGGTGACCTCTGGAGTGGGGTAAGGGGATACAGACTGAGGTCCTAAGAAATGTTATGGTCATCATTCTTTCACTTCTAACCTAGTATCTTTCCAAAATGCAAACCACACAGTACTACTCTGCTTCTTTAGGATCTCCAGCAATTGTTTGTTGCTTATAGGTTGAATTACAATAACTTAGTAGCTTAGTAAAGGATCTGTAGAATTTACAATCAGATCCAACCTACCTCTTTAATCTCCTCAAAGCCATACCTTCACCCAGCAACACATACATCTCTCTCACACACACTCTCCTTT
The DNA here is from genome assembly GCF_964656455.1 of Halichoerus grypus. Lineage (NCBI taxonomy): Eukaryota > Metazoa > Chordata > Mammalia > Carnivora > Phocidae > Halichoerus > Halichoerus grypus. The sequence continues at coordinate 92,297,740 of NC_135722.1, read as the reverse complement.
CTAGCTAAACTGCCCTTGCTATTCCTTGAAGATACCTCTTTACAATTTATTTGTTGTCTTGTTCTTTTAACAAACACATATGTATTGAGTAGTTACTATGCTAAACACTGAAGTTACAAATATCTGTAAGTCATATTCTTTTTTTTTTTTTTTTTAATTTTTTTTTATTGTTATGTTAATCCCCATACATTACATCATTAGTTTTAGATATAGTGTTCCATGATTCATTGTTTGTGCATAACACCCAGTGCTCCATGCAGAACGTGCCCTCCTCAATACCCATCACCAGGCTAACCCATCCTCCCAACCCCCTCCCCTCTAGAACCCTCAGTTTGTAAGTCATATTCTTAAGAAGCTTATAGATAAACATGGGAGGCAGATATATACATGATTAAAGTAAAATATAATAAAAAGAGAGAGGGAAACAAACATAAGAGACTCAATGATAAAAACAAACTGAGGGTTCTAGAGGGGAGGGGGTGGGGGGATAGGTTAACCTGGTGATGGGTATTAAGGAGGGCACGTTCTGCATGGAGCACTGGGTGTTATATGCAAACGATGAATCATGGAACACTACAACAAAAACTAATGATGTAATGTATGGTGATTAACATCACATAATAATAAAAAAATGTATTTGCCAGATCAATAGCTGCATGCCAAGTGCCAAAAGAGGGGCTAATCTGCACCAATAAAGGTAATTGTTCATTTAAAAAAAAAAAACAAATTGAGGGTTGATGGGTATTAAGGAGGACACTTATTATGATGAGCACTGGGTATTGTATGTAAGTGATGAATCACTGAATTCTACTCCTGAAACCAGTATTGCACCGTATGTAAACTAACTAGAATTTGTATAAAAATATGAAAAAATATAATAAATATTTAATGAAAAATATAAAATAGACTAGTAAAATGAAAACAGAAATGACTAATCCTGTAAAGATGTTGAAGAAGTTTCTAAAAAAAATTTCAAGTATACTCATTCATAATTTTGTGCCTTTATAAATATATTCTCTTCTCTTGGGATGCCTTTCCCTGATTCTTCTGCTCGAAAAACTTCTACTCATCCTTCAAAACCCAAGCTGAGCAGTAATTTTCTTTGTGAAATTTCTTTATCTCAGACACAAGTTCTTATTTTTCTGTGTTTCAGTTTTATATTATGACATAAAGTATTAATTCATCATGTGAGAAAAAGATTGACAAAGTGACCCTAAAGGGTAACAGCTGACTAGGTGCAGAGAGGTAAAGAAAGGGAGACAGATGGGTACTTACAGTTCAAAACTATCCAACCCCTCATTTGTTGCACTAATAAATCAAAATGTGACTTCTAGATGACATTTTTAAAAAGATTTACTTGTTTGGGGCACCTGGGTGGCTCAGTTGGTTAAGCATCTGCCTTAGGCTCAGGTCATGATCCCAGGATTCTGGGATCGAACCCCTGCATCAGGCTCCCCACTCAGCAGGGAGCCTGCTCTCCCACTCTTCCCCAATCATGCTCTCTCTTACTATCTCTGTCTCTGTCTCTCTCTCATAAATAAATACAATCTTTTAAAAAAATTATTTATTTTATTGGAGAGGGAGAGAGAGAGTGTCTGTGTGCGCAGTGAGTAGGGGGGAGGGGCAGAGGGAGAGAGAAAATCTCAAGCAGACTCCATGCTGAGTGTGGAGCCTGACTTGGGGCTCCATCTCACAACCCTGAGATCATGACCTGAGCCGAAATCTGGAGTTGGCCACTCAATGGACTGAGCCACCCAGGGGCCCCTCTAGATTACATTTTATTATTGGCTCAGTCTATATACATTGTTAGATGTTATTAAGCATCTGCTAGGAACAGACTCATGCTCTACTTTGAGAAAAATAGTACTAGTTTATGCCAACAGAAGTAACAGAATCAGACAAATGTGGTTTAAATTTTACCTTAACATGTATGCACTTTATGTATTTTAAAAAGTTACTTAACTAACTTGAATTGCTATATTTTAATTGGTAAATGGCAGTATTTAAGCTTACCTCATTGAATTGTAAACACTGACTTGGATGTTTCTTTAAATCGCCTAACAACTGTATCTTGAACATGATAAATATGTTACCTTTCCCTTTTTGTTTCTTAAAAATGCATTTCTTTAAGTAAAAAATAGACAATAGAAAAGCAGTGTTCAGTTTACAAGATTTTTCTTTGGAAACAATTCTTCAAGAATATTAGTGGCAAGGAGCAGTGTTTAGGAACAGTGTTTGAGAGTGTGCTGGGCTTTGTAGCCAGACAGATCAGAAGTTTAGGTCCCCTGAAGGCCACTTGTCATTTGTGTGTGGTGTTAGGCAAGCTCTCTTCACATGTATTTTGAGGAGGATGTAAGTACCCAACTCAGGGTCACCGTGAAGGTAAAATGGTGTTATCCATGCAAAGGGTCTTAGTGGAGGGCTTAACATAGAATAAGTACATGGTAATAGCCCATACTGTGTATAATATGACATTTCAATTTAATACATTCATTTCATACATTATATTTTAGTTATGTAATATTTTGGCTTGAGGCAAAATTGATGAGGCTCTGTTTCTTATTATGGTTCTCACAATTATTTTTTGTTCATTTGAAGTCACTGAAATGCTGAATCCTTGAATATATGATCCCCAAATGCTGTAGATAATGGAATTAATATCAGAATCACACAGTTTATCTCAATGTAACATCTCTTGGGGCTTTAGCTACAGCTAACAAATTGTAGGCAGATATAAACAATAGACTTATGAAGGAAACCAAACCAACACAAAACAAAAGATCCTGTTCCCAGTTTGCCCCCAAAAGTAAACAAGATACAAAATTCTCAGGAAATACCAGAAATGCTGCTTCTTCTTCTAAATACTACCAGAAACTGAGAATCTGTCAAAGCAATTTAAAAGAAGCGAAAATAAAAGATTAAAGGTTCTATTAGATTGAATGGGACTTAGGTTAAAGAAGCGAGCTGATGGATTTATTACGTTATAACTGTACATGGAAGGATAAACTGAAATTACCATCAGGAAGTGTTTGTGATACCCAGAAAACATAAAAGTTTGTTGTGATTAGCTGAGATTTATAGAGCATTTATGATGTGCTAAACACCAGGGTCCTCTACATGCCCACGTCAGTCATCCTCATAGTAGCCTAAGAAGTAAGTTTTCCTTATTATCCCTATTTCACAGTTCAGAAATCTGAGATTGAGAGCTTGAGCAACCTGGTCAAAATCATACGTGTAGTGTGTGCGTGCTCCAGCTAGCGTTCAGCCCTAAATGTGTCTCCTCTCTGTCACGGGCTGCATTGTCTTCTTCCCAAATTCATATACTGAAGCCCTAACTGCCAGTACCTCAGAATGTGACTGTGTTGGGAGGTAGGACCTTTATAGAGGTGATTCAATTTAATGAGGCTGTTCGAGAGGGCCCTAATCCAAGGTGACCAGTGTCCTTATGAGATGAGAAAAGCTGGAGACAGAGACACCAGGGATGCACATGCAGAGAATGACCACAGGAAGGGACAGCAGGAGGATGGCCATCTACAAGCCAAGGAGACAGGCTGAACCAGATCCCTCTCTGCCCCCTCAGTGGAAACCAACCTTTCCAACACCTAGATCTTAGGTTTCTGGCCTCTGAAACTGTGAGAAAATAAATGTCTGTTGTTTAAGCCACCCAGTCTGTGGTATTTTGTGACCATAGCCCTGGCCAACTAGTACACTTCCAAGCCTAACTCTGCTCTAATGCCCCTCCTCCACAGTGTATACTTGGTGTGACTGATCATAGCACGTGCTTTTTGTGTTCATGCCTATTAACATCATTGTTTGAAACTCAGAAAAATGGTCCTTGTTTCTCAAAGTAGGTAATGGAAAGTTCCAGAAAAGAAACACATTTATAAAACTTTTCTTACACTCAAGCTACAAGATTTCTCTCCAGAAGTCATTGAGAAGAGAACTTTTTCTTTCTTTCTTTCTTTTTTTTTTATTATGTTATGTTAATCACCATACATTACATCATTAGTTTTTGATGTAGTGTTCCATGATTTATTGTTTGCGTATAACACCCAGTGCTCCATTCACTACGTGCCCTCTTTAATACCCATCACCAGGCTAACCCATCCTCCCACCCCACTCCCCTCTAGAACCCTCAGTTTGTTTCTCAGAGTCTATAGTCTCTCATGGTTCATCTCCCCCTCCGATTTCCCCCCTTCATTTTTCCCTTCTTGCTATCTTATTTTTTTTGTTTTTTGAACATATAATGTATTACTTGTTTCAGAGGTACAGGTCTGTGATTCAACAGTCTTACACAATTCACAGTGCTCACCATAGCACATACCCTCCCCAATGTCTATCACCCAGCCACCCCATCCCTCCCACCCCCTACCATTCCATCAATCCTCAGTTTGTTTCCTGAGATTAAGAATTCCTCACATCAGTGAGATCATATGATACATGTCTTTCTCTGATTGACTTATTTCGCTCAGCATAATACCCGCCAGTTCCATCCACGTCGTTGCAAATGGCAAGATTTCATTCCTTTTGATGGCTGCATAATACTCCATTATATATATATACATATATATATATATATACCACTTCTTCTTTATCCATTCATCTGTCAATGGATATCTTGGCTCTTTCCACAGTTTGGCTATTGTGGACATTGCTGCTATAAACATCAGGGTGCACATACCCCTTCGGATCACTACATTTGTATCTTTGGGGTAAATACCCAGTAGTGCAATTGCTGGATCATATGGTAGCTCTATTTTCAACTTTTTGAGGAACCTCCATACTGTTTTCCAGAGTGGTGGCACCAGCTTACATTCCCACCAACAGTGTAGGAGGGTCCCCTTTCTCCGCATCCCCAATATCTGTCGTTTCCTGACGTGTTAATTGTAGCCATTCTGACTGGTGTGAGGTGGTATCTCACTGAGGTTTTGATTTGGATTTCCCTGATGCTGAGCGATGCTGGGCACTTTTTCATGTGTCTGTTGGCCATTTGGATGTCTTCTTTGGAAAAATGTCTGTTCATGTCTTCTGCCCATTTCTTGATTGAATCATTTGTTCTTTGGGTGTTGAGTTTGATGAGTTCTTTATAGATTTTGGATACTAGCCCTTTATCTGATATGTCATTTGCAAATATCTTCTCCCATTCTGTTGGTTGTCTTTTGGTTTTGTTGACTGTTTCCTTTGCTGTGCAAAAGCTTTTTATCTTGATGTAGTCCCAATAGTTCATTTTTGCTCTTGCTTCCCTTGCCTTTGGCCATGTTTCTAGGAAGAAGTTGCTGCAGCTGAGGTCGAAGAGGTTGCTGCCTGTGTTCTCCTTTAGGATTTTGATGGACTCCTGTCTCACATTTAGGTCTTTCAACCATTTTGAGTCTATTTTTGTGTGTGGTGTAAGGAAATGATCCAGAAGAGAACTTTTTAGCTAATTAATCTCAAAGGGACTCATTCAGATGAGACGCTTCTCATGCTCATTATGACTTTGGCTTTTTTTTTCCCCTCTAATTTTTGTTCCCCACTTGTGAGCAGTGTAATAGGGCAAAGTGAATTAATGAGACTGGAAATTAATTGGCTTAGGAAGCGCAAAAGCCTTGTTAAAGTGTTTACAGTCTTGGGTTCCTTCTGCAATTATTATTCCAAGGAAAAACCAAGGGTGAGAACCACACATGTAACACGCATGTAACACACACATAACTTACAGCCTCCTTTCTAAGCACACGCTCATGCACAATTTCATTCACATCAGTTTTTCTAGCATTTCCAACATGAGGCTGACTCCTCCTAAACCACTGCATTGAGAGAGAGAGGATGACATTGTTTTCCTTGTGAGCGTTAGTGATAAAAAAGCCACTTGCCAGTTTGGATGCAGTTAGATAGTCTTCACAGAACAGTGCAAACATGGAGTTTTTAACATCAAGGTTATAAAAGGCTGCATATTCTAAGTGTGGAAACTTCTTTCTCAGAGAAGTATAACTGGAATCAGTCATTCACATTTCAGGGTTCAGAGCCGGCTTTGCCCAGCACATGGCAAAAAGCATGAATTAAAACAAGGCAGTTAGACCGAACAGTGGGGCTAGAGTAAGTGATTTGAGACTCAGGGTGAATTTCAAGCGGGAATGCAGGAGGCTCAATTTAGCAACCATGACAGTTCTCATGGCTTAAATGAACTGAATACTTGATGATTGTTTCCATCAGGCATGCTGTGAAGGTTTTTCATAGCTCATGTCACCGCCCTGCCAATTTTGAAATCCAAGATTTAGGGGTGCTTTACATTCTTAGTTTATTTTTAGGGCACTAAGGAATTTTTTTAAAAGATTTTATTTATTTATTTAAGAGAGAGAGAATGCGTGAGAGAATGCACAAGCAGGTGGAGGGATAGAGGGAGGGGAGAAGCCGGCTCCCCGCTGAGCAGGGAGCCAGATGCGGGGCTCAATCCCAGGACCCTGGGATCATGACCTGAGCCAAAGGCAGACGCTTAACTGACTGAGCCACCCAAGCACCCCATGAGCACTAAGGAATATTTGATTACCTAAACACACACAAAGAAATACACACCCACACACACGTATAACATAATCAATGGGAATAATAATAATTTTGATAAAATACTGATTGAATAAAATCTGTTGTTTTTAACTAAATATCAAAATCTTTTTAACTAAAGATCAAAATCTTTTTAGGGCCTCCAGTAAACAAACTATCACTATCAACACACACCTGCACTCATGTATAACATAATCAATGGGAATAATAATAATTTTGATAAAATACTGATTGAATGAAATATCAAAATCTTGAATGAATCATCAAAATCTTTTTAGGGCCTCCAGTAAATAAACTATCACTATCAAAATAAAGAGATGGATTCTTATGAGAGACTATGGACTCCCAGAAACAAACTGAGGGTTCTAGAGGGGAGGGGGGTGGGGGAATGGGTTAGCCTGGTGGTGGGTATTAAGGAGGGCACGTACTGCATGGAGCATTGGGTGTTATACAAAAACAATGAATCATGGAACACTACATCAAAAACTAATGATGTACTGTGTGATGACTAACATAAAAATAAAATTAAATTAAATAAAAAAAATAAAGAGACGGATTCTTATGTCCCTTTAAGAAGATAGAGATGGATGAGACCTTAAATACCACATAAAGTAATTATCTCATTTTATATATGATGAAACAACAGGACCCAGGGAGGCCAAATGACATACATAAAATAACACAGAACAAATGAGAACAAAATGAGATGCTCTGCTATTCAGAGTTACTTCACTTAAAGGAATGGAATATAATCTAGGATTTAAATCTTCTGTTAATCTTATCTGCCTTAGAGTAAGTTTTTACAATGATCTTTCTATTTATCCCATCCACCTCATAGATTGCTGATTCCCTGAGAATAGGCCCTGTATGCCCCATATGTCTTGTACCTCTGATTCCATCTTTTTTCCCCCTGTAGTGGTTCAGCACGGCCCTGAGCACAGTTGAAAGACTTTCAGGATTTGTAATACCCAATTGGATACCTCGTGTAAATGATATCCTGAACCTCAGTCCTCTGCCAATTTCATTATTTACAGACTTAAGTTTATCTACTTGGAACCTAATGGCAAGTAGGACTAAAAGGAAAAATTTAGACTGGACCCCACAAGAAAAGCTAGTCTAAATGCATCACAATTATGTTTTATTTTTTATGTCATGATTATTAAATAGAACCTTTGTGCTGGAAGGGACCTCAGAGATCCCTTATAGAAATACCTCTCCCCAAAATGAGGAAAGAGGCCTATGTGGCTAAATGATGGAATGGAAATGAATGTACTAAATTGGGAGTTCTGTTCTCCATCCAGGGATCTGAAGCCTAAATAGATTTTCTCCTATTTTAATTAAATGAGGTATTAATTTAGCAAACATTCTTTGATAATCTCTTAAGTCACTTAGCTCAGTGTTACGGAGAATAAAAAAGTGAATGAGACAGAGGTCTTCATGTAATTAACTTATAAAACAAGTTATATATTACCTGTCAAGAAAAATATAGTTAAAATACTAAGTAGGTTCAAATGAGAGAGGTTAATTTGATCTGGGAATATCAGGGTAAGCCTAAAGGAAGAGACAACATATAAACTGAGTCCTATTGGCTGATAGGATTTAAAAATTTGGGCATGGGGTAACCATTGGAGGAAAATTTAGGAGAGGCTAAGGCATACAAATGTCAAGAAAATAAGAAAAATGCCACTTTTTTTTCTTTAGCTAAAAAAATGAGTAATATATAATATTTAACATTATATATTTATAATACAGTATATTATTATTACAAAATAATGTGAATTATTATTACATATCAGATTTATGTAAATACAATATATGTATACCTATATAATAATGTTATACATTATTTTTATTTTATACTATAGTATTTTTTCAGTATTTAAAATGTTTATGGCATAGTGTTATATAATATCTGATATATTTATTTTCATTTGGCATAAGCCATGCTAAAAGCATTGGCTCTACTGTCAGAATCTAAGGAAAAAGAAACTCAGGCTTAAAATTAATTAGACTGGGGCCCCCGGGTGGCTCAGTCGTTAAGCGTCTGCCTTCGGCTCAGGTCATGATCCCAGGGTCCTCGGATGGAGCCCCGCATCAGACTCCTTGCTCAGCAGGGAGCCTGCTTCTCCCTCTCCCACTCCCCCTGCTGTGTTCCTGCTCTCACTGTGTCTCTCTCTGTCAAGTAAATAAATAAATAAAATCTTAAAAAAAAAAACTAATTAGACTATCTCTCTGTGTGCTCCTTTCTGCCATTGGTTTCCATGGAGACCTTATAAAGAGGACCCTGTGAGTCAGCAACAGACCAAAGCCAGTTTGCTAAACCCTGTGAAATGAGGTGTAAGCTTTAAGGTCAGGGAAAATGTCGCAAGTAAAATAACAGGCTGGTCAGACAATTTCCAAAGTCAATTAAACGTAATTAGGCCTATTATCTTCCTTGTAATTCTCCTCTTAGCCATCGTACTCTTAGGCCTTTGATTGATTTGAGATATATATATATATATATAGCTGATGTCACTCTGTGTCCCTTGGGGAGCCACAATTTCAAACATACTGGTTCCAAACATACTGAGGGGATATATGGAGGGTAAACCGTAGTTCATATGCTACAAACTTCCTTTGTGCGTATGAATGTGCAAAATGTCACCTCCTTTATTTTTCCATAACTGAGTTTATTTTTATCTTGAACCTCCATTTCTACTAAATGCTGGGGAAAAAATATTCTAGTTACATTCAAGTCAGTGACATTCAAGTTACATTTGTCATATTTGAATTACAAAGTTATTACATTCAAGTTACAAATCCAGTCTTTATTTATTTATTTACTTAAATTTTTATTTAAATTCAGCTTAATTAACATATAGTGTATTATTAGTTTCAGGGTAGAGTTTAGTGATTCATCAGTTGCAGGTAACACCCAGTGCCCATTCCATCAGGTGCCCTCCTTAATGCCCATCCCCAGTTACCCCATCCCCCGGCCGACCTCCCCTCCAGCAATGCTCAGTTTGTTCCCTGTAGTTAAGATTCTCTTATAGTTTGCTTCCCTCTCTGTTTTCATCTTATTTTATTTTTCTTTCCCTTCCCATATGTTCATCTGCTTTGTTCCTTAAATTCCCATTTGCAATGACGTGGATGGAACTAGAGGGTATTAGGCTAAGCAAAATACGTCAGTCAGAGAAAGACAAATATGATATGATTTCACTCATACGTGGAATTTCAGAAACCCAGTCTATTTAAAACTTTCTGCCCTCATCCCTCATTTCCCCAGAACAGATTCTAAACTCTGGGACTTACTTAACACTAGAGCATTGGTGGGGAGGAAGGTCCACTCCTCCACTTCGATACACCTGCTCTTGGTCTCCTCTGATATGCACAATGCCTTGTGGTGACATTTGTCATCTATATTTGTCTCCACATCTGCTGGGATTGACCCATTCCATTATGGATTTTTTTTTTTAAACAGGCTTTAATCCACTTTATTTATTTATTTAATGTATGTATGTATGTATGCATGTATGTATGCATGTATGCATGTATGTATGTATGCATGCATGCATGCATGTATGTATAAAGCTATGGGCTGGCCATAGCTGGAGCCTGGGTCCTCTGCATGGAGACTCTGGTGTGAGTCTTTACAAGACGGTCAGTGAATCCCTGATAGGGAGACTTGGTGGACATAGTCTTTTTCCAGAGCTCAGGGGTGAGAGAGCTGTAGGTCTGGAAAACGACGTCAGAAATGGTCTTGGCAAAGCTACCCAGCTTGGCAGTGCAGCCCCTGGCCAAGGTAGAGCAGTCACCAATACAGGCCATCATCGGTAGCTTCTTGGGCACAGGGGCTGAGACAATGCCAGCGCCTCTGGGAGCAGGGGTGAGGCGTCCCAGCGCAGAGCCACAGTGGCCCATCACCTTGCGTGGGACAGTGTGGGGCTTGCTGATCTTGTTCCCCAGCAGCCTCCACGTTGACATCCAATACAGAGACTGCTTTGGATTGATGACTTTCCTTCGAAATTTAATTGTCGTAGTTACTTTAAAATTTAGTTAACCAGTAAACATAATATACTGATAATTATAAAAGATCATTTTAAAAAGAAGTAAGATTACAACAAAGGGTAAGAAGGATAATTCAAATGATGTTTGAATATATCTTGAGTTATAGAATCAAGCTGACAAAACATTTAAGATTCACAAATCTAATGTTCTTCTTTAATTCAATTTGATATCAGTTATCAGTTTCAGGAAAAAAAACCCTATAATCCATTAGAACAAATGAGTGCTATCAGAATTGTATTGGTTCTATGGGCTTTTTTTTTTTTACATTTAGTTCACATTTGTTTTATCACTGCAGAAATGTTGTAAGCAAGAGTTCGTATCTAGTTTTATAGTTGAGATCATATAACACATAAGAAATGTATAAGTCAACATGAATATTTTTTCCCTTTTGTATGTAAGTCAAGTTGAAAACCAGTCATCTAGATCCTGAACTGGGTATATCCTCAAGAGATCTGAAAACATACGTTCACCCAGAAACTTGTTCATAAATTTTCATAGCAGCATTACTAATAATAATTGAAAGTGGAAACAACCCATGTACCCATGACTGGATCAACAAAATGTGGTATATCCATACAGTGGACTATTACTTGGTCATAAAAAGGAACAAAGTACAGATAGGTGGATGAACCTTGAAAACATTACACTAGATGAAAGAAGCCAGATACAAAAGATGATATAATATATATTTTTGTTTACATTAACTGTCCAGAAAAGACAAGTCCATAAAGATTAAAAAAGTACATTAGTAGATTCATGGAGTTAGGGATGAGAACATGAGCACTGGCTACAAATGGACATGAGGGAGCTTTCTGAAGTGCTGGAATTGTTCTAATATTGGATTGCAGTATTTGTTGCAAAATTCTCTAAATTTACTAAAAATCATTGTATTGTATACTTCAAAAGGATGAATTTTATGGTATGTGAATTATATCTCAGTAAACCTGTTATTAAAAATGCCAATAATCTAGATCTCTTCGGAATGTAAGCTGGTGCAGCCACTCTGGAAAACAGTATGGAGGTTCCTCAAAAAGTTGAAAATAGAGCTACCATATGATCCAGCAATTGCACTCCTGGGTATTTACCCCAAAGATACAAAAGTAGGGACCCGAAAGGGTACGTGCACCCCGATGTTTGTAGCAGCAACGTCCACAATAGCCAAACTGTGGAAAGAGCCAAGATGTCCATCAACAGATGAATGGATAAAGAAGATGTGGTATATATATACAATGGAATATTATGCAGCCATCAAAAGGAATGAGATCTTGCCATTTGCAACGACGTGGATGGAACTGGAGGGTGTTATGCTGAGCAAAATAAGTCAATCAGAGAAAGACATGTATCATATGACCTCACTGATATGAGGAATTCTTAATCTCAGGAAACAAACTGAGGGTTGCTGGAGTGGGGGGTGGGGTGGGAGGGATGGGGTGACTGGGTGATGGACACTGGGGAGGGTATGTGTTCTGGTAAGCGCTGTGAATTGTGCAAGACTGTTGAATCTCAGATCTGTCCCTCTGAAACAAATAATGCAATATATGTTAAGAAAGAAAAAAAGAAGAAGAAGAATGTAGCAGGAGGGGAAGAATGAAGGGGGGGAAATCAGAGGGGGAGAAGAACCATGAGAGACGATGGACTCTGAAAAACAAACTGAGGGTTCTAGAGGGGAGGGGGGTGGGAGGATGGGTTAGCCTGGTGATGGGTATTGAGGAGGGCACGTTCTGCATGGAGCACTGGGTGTTATGCACAAACAATGAATCATGGAACACTATATCTAAAACTAATGATGTAATGTATGGGGATTAACATAACAATAAAAAAATTTTAAAAAAAAATCTAGATCTCTTCAAGACATTAGACCAACAATTTCTAATAGTACTTATTAAATGAAAAATAGTCAAAGTAGTGTTAGTTCTTCATATTTACAGAGAGATTACATTTCAAAAACTGCTTTGCACACACAGTATCTTATTTGAAATTCATAAAAATATAATGTGAGGGCAGGGTGCCTAGGTAGCTCAGTCAGTTGAGCATCTGACTCTTGGTTTTGGCTCAGGTCATGATCTTTTGGGTCATGAGGTCAAGCCCCCTATTGGCTCTGTGCTCAGCAGGGAGTCTGCTTGAAGATTCTCTCCCTCTGCCTCTCCCACCCAACCCCGGTGCTCTCTCTCTTTCTACAATAAAGAAATAAATCTTTTAAAAAATTCTAAATATATATATATATAATGCAAGAGATATTATCATCTCAATTTTACAGATAAAGAAATTTGGTGATCATCAGACAGTTTAAGTAACTTGTTCATTCTCATATATCAGTCATTGCATGGCTGGGACTTGAACTCAGACCTTATAATTCAAAATATTGTGGTCTGCCTCTCATAGAGCAATCATGAACCCTGCAGTAGGTTTGGGGAAGAAACAATCATTGAGACTATTAAAGTGTCAGGAATAAACACTTTTTAAGTAGCACTATCTCTTTGCTTTTCAGAGATAATAAGTGGAATTTTCTCCAAGGTATCTGATAGCTTTTTCAGAATAGTCTTGGGAAGAAGTTTCGTCATCTGTGTACAAGGATTAATTGGTTATGTTCCATTCTAAAATAATAATAATTTAAAAAATAATAAATAATTACTAGTTTCTCCAAACCTAATTAGTGAGACAATGATGTTACCTCTAAAACTTAGGGACTCAACATAGACTCCAGGGAACCTTAAGCCTTTGATTGGGAGTTTATTTTCACAGACACTGACTAGCTCAAGAGTAGAAACATAGAAACATAAAATAAGTCTAAAGACCTCAGGACCAAGCCAGTCTCTAGGATCCTTTCTTAATAAGGTGACCCAGAAAAGCATCTATAAGTGGTTCCAGAAAAACAGAAGAGAATAAGCCTGCATTTAACTTGGACCAGAACACTGTTTACATGCGGGGTGTAAGCCTATATGTCTTTCTTTTCTTAATTTTTATTTTAAAGAAAAAGAGAGAGAGAGAGCACATGAGCAGGGGGAGGAACAGAGTGGGAGGGAGAGGAAAGGGGAAAGAACCCCAAGCAGATTCCTTGCTGAGCATGGAGCCCTACGCATGCTCAGTCTCATGACCCTGAGATCACGACCTGAGCTGAAACCAAGAGTCAGACGCTTAACCGACTGAGCCACCCAGATTCCCCAAGCCTATATTTCTATTACATATTTTGCTCTCTCTTTCTCATTTTATCTTTCCCCATTGCTCTCTCTCCTCTCTGCCCTTTCTGTTACATCTCTTCTTTACTCTGTTTTGTTCACCATTTGCTCTTAGTGAACTAGGTACAATGTTTTCACTATTTCTTTATGGAAAATAAGTGAACAAAAATGTATTCATTTCACCTTCCCATTAACCTTCTCAATCGCAGATGTCATGTTATCATCTTTCTAGGTTGAATAGTGATTCCTTACCATTTTGATGGTTGTGAACTCTTTTAAGAACACAAGAATACTATTGGACATTTCCCCAGAAAAGTGTGTGTGTGTGTGTGTATATCCCTCTTCATAATAATACTGGAAATGATGTCAAGGGATTAGGTATAACTGATTGAGAATCACACCTACCTTGTCTATGACATTGGGCAAATTTCTTTTTTCCTGATATTCACCTCTTCATGTAATATTCGAGGCACAAACTGAGATCATCTTTTTGCTTCCTTTCAGAGTGAATCATCTAAGATTTATTCTGCATGAGTTCCAATATATAAGCCTGTGCTATGGCCCTCCTTTGTCTCATGATGATAAAGACATGTCTACAGTTAAAGAACTGTACTATGGGATTAACCACTGGAACCTTAAAATTTGGGCTCCTGGATTGTTAAATATCCCTTAGGATAATTGTTCTCATGGATTTGGTACTTGCTGAAGAGACGAAATTTGAAGTCACTATCTTAACATACTTACAGTGTACTTGTTTCTGGAGAGTCATTCACAGGACTAGCATTGCTTAATGTGTCATTTTGTGGAATTCACTTCAATACTGTCGTACATGAAGTTAGCACTCATCCTATAGTCCTTTCTGTGTCCAGTGAAGTGTTTGACTCACCCTGTGAAGCTTAAGCTACACAACTGTATAAGGCTTTTTTTTTTCCCCTCTCCAACATAGAACCTGGACTGAGCTCCAAGAAACTTAGAAATAATCATCTCCTAAAATAGACCGACCATAATCACATGATTCAGCTTAGACCAAGACCTCATAAGATCTCTATTTAGCTCCAGAAATTACTGCCTGGTAATGTTAAAGTAATTTGGCAAATTACTTAACCTTCTATGACTCAGTTTACTCTTCTATAAGTCAGGAATAATAATAGTATCCACTACAGGTGGTTATTAAGAGGATTAAGTATATTAATGTATATAAAAGGCTTAGAGTAATGCCTTTCTAGCTGAGAGTGAGTGCTAAATGAGTGTTATTTTCATTTGTTTATTTAAATACACTGATTTTAACAGTATATCTGAGCCACAGAATAATCTGGGGAGTGGTGAGGGGAAAGAGTGAAAAATGGCCTCAGAACTCCCCACACTTCTCAGATGCTCCCAGCCCTTTTCTTGTGTTCTATCCTGTGTTCTTTTTTTTTTTTTTAATTTTATTTATTTATTTGTCAGAGAGAGAGAGATGGAGAGAGCACAAGCAGGGGGAGTGGCAGGCAGAGGGAGAAGCAGGCTCCCCGCTGAGCAAGGAGCCTGATGCAGGACTCGATTCCATGACCCCGGGATCACGACCTGAGCCAAAGGCAGCCACTTAACCAACTGAGCCACCAGGCATCCCTCTACCTTGTGTTCTATCTTCAGCACTCTTCTACTTCATACATTCAAGGACTAATCTTCCATTTTTTTGTTACATGTCTAGCCCTGAGCTTCTTTTCAGTTTCAGAGTTCTATATGCAACTGTTTTCTAGACATCATCGGATTTTCATTCTGTAATTCACTTAATTCCATATCCTGTTTAATAGCGCTACCATCCACCTAGTCTATTTTTTAAAAAGATTGTATTTATTTGTTTTGAGAGAGAGAACACATGGAGGGGGAGAAGCAGACTCCCTGCCGAGTGGGGAGCCAGACACGGGGCTCAATCCCAGGACCCTGGAATCATGACCTGAGCCAAAGGCAGACGTTTAACTGACTGAGCCACCCAAGCATCTCTAGTCTTTTTATTATTTACTAAGACATTAATTCACTTTTTAAGTGTATGTGAATTTATCATTTCTTCCTCTCTTGTCTGGGTGGTTGCTTTAGATTCTTACCCTGTCTCTCTAGCTCTAAACTATTTCCCCTGTAAAACCCTATACATTGCTATCAAAATCATTTATCTCAAACATGAAGCTCATAATTTTGCATCACTGATTAAAATCCAAAGATTTTATTCCTTCATATAGTGCATCTTACAGTACACACCCTGGATACTCTTTATGAAGACATCCCTCAAAACCCCAACAGGAAGTATTAATCATATTATAATTACAACAGACATATATCTTTAATGCTATAATTATTACACTGTATCATATTTATTTATTTGCATTGATTTTCCCTTTAGTCTGTGTGATCCTTTTTTATTTTATTTTATTTATTTATTTGAGAGAGAGAGAGAACACGAGCAGGGTGGGAGAGGGAGAAGCAAGTTCCCATCGAGCAGGGAGCCTGATGTGGGGCTTGATTCCAGGACCTCAAGATCATGACCTGAGCTGAAGGCAGATGCTTAACTGACTGAGCCACCCAGGTGCCCCTGTGTGATCCTTTTGTTTTCATTTTTAGAAATACTTTTTTCCCCTAAATTTATTGTATTGTGGTAAGAACACTTATCATGAGATCTACACCTTTAACAGATTTTCAGGTGTATAATACAGAATATTGACTATGGGTATAATGCTGTACAGCAGATCTCTAGAACTTATTCATCTTGCTTAAACAAAACGACACCTGTTGATTAGGAAATCCTCATTTCCTTCTCCCCACCTAGCAACCACAATTCCACAATTTGGTTCTGTAAATTTAACTATTTTAGATGCTTGATGTAAGTGGAATCATACAGTGTTTGTCCTTCTGTGAATGGCTTATTTCACATAGACTAATATCCTCAAGGTCCAACCACATTGTCACATATTACAGAATTTTCTTCTTTTTTAAAGCAGAATAATATTCTATTGCATGCATATACAACATTTTATTCATCCATTCACTTGTGGTGGCTATTTGTGTGTGTGTGCATGTGGAGTCTTCAAGGTTTTCTATATAGAAGATCATGTAATCTACAAAATTTTACTTATTCTTTTCCAATTTGGATATTTGCTGCTGTTGTTCTTGTTTTTGTTGTTTTTCATTTGTTTTGTTTGGTTTTTGTCTATTTTTGTTTTTTGTTTTGTTTTGTTTTGTTTTTTGCCTAATTTCTCTCTCTAGAAGTAGTATCACTGAGCATTCTTACCTTGTTCTTGCTCTTAGAGGAAAATCTTTCAAGGTCATGGAATTTGTTCTTTCTTAATCTCTTTTGGAGCAAAAAAAAAAAAACTCTCTAGAAACTTATGAAATATTCTATCTCTGCAGTGACTTTCTTTATCCATAGGATATGAAAAAATCTGTATGTACATCTGTGCAATGTTAATGGAACCCCCCAAATATAGTTAAATTGAAAGAATCATTACACATAATCTAGATCTCTTCTCTACTGAGATCAGGAAAAGGAGGTACAATATATCCAACTCTTAGTCAAGGGGAATTTATTACCTTTTTGGACATATTCTCTTACCAATTTCTTCAAAGTAAATATACATATATGCTTCTAGTGGGCAAGTACTTAGAGATGGATGGCAGGAGGCCACATGATTAAAGGAAGGTCATGCTGAAAAGAACACAGTGTATACTGGATGACAGAGTCAAAACTCACAAAGATGCTTTAATAGGCTTAGGTGATGTGTAAATACCAAAATGGTGAAACTGGATACCTTTAAACTATATAGGTAAGGACCTGTGATTTTGCAGAAACAAAATAAAACAACAAAAAAGAATGGTTCCAGTACTTAGCAGAAACCAGGGTGAAAAATCTTCCTTATAGTTTTACATATGAAAAAGTTCAATTTTAGGTCTTAGTGTTCTCAGCGTTGCTTTGATTGTTCTTGAGATGTTTGAAGCGGGTTGACTGAAATAAAGAATGCAATGATAACATTCTTTGTTGCATAGCTGTCTGGAGTGTTGAGCAATAATAGACAAAAGGATAGAATTAACATAAGAATGATTAGAGAGGAACTCAAGAACCACTTGGCAAGAATGTTTATGGAGACATCCAAATTAAAAAGTCAGGGATTGAGCTAAATTATTGTTAAGGCCCTTTCAGTTTAAAGAATATATTGATTTTTCTTTTATCTGCATTTCTATAGTTCTTTTTTCTCTTTTTCCAATTATGGTATGATGCATCTAGAATCCTTGGGTTCCAATCCTGGATCTGTCACAATCTGTATCTGAGAATCTGAGCAAGTTATTTAACTTCCCTGAATCATCATTTCTTCATCATCTATGAAATGGAGATATTATACCTGGCTTCTGGGATTCTGTTAAAGCTTCAGAAGCAAATGGTTATGAAAATTCTATGTAAACTATAAATGTGCCTAATCCATTGCCTCCTCTTTTCTCTATCTTATTTTATCCTTCCTTTGTCTTCCTTTGTCTTTCCTGTCCTTTCTCAGCTCTCAAAACTTCTACCCTCTTTGCCATTAGTTCTTCTCCATCTGATAATAATAAAATAATACCTGTCTATATACCAGTCAAGTTACCTGCATTGTGTCCTCACCCCAGAAACCGCTCGTCCTTCTGGGGCATTTGCTGCCCCTCAGTCCAAGTAACAATAAACATTATCTTTTCACTGATAGAGCCTATGATTATGTTTCCTTTTATGAATCTACCGGTAGCGAAGAGTGCAATTTCATTCCTTGGGTCGTTCACTTATTGTCATTCTTCCTCCTTTCCAGGATAAAGTCTAACTTCTATGGCGATGAGGAATTACACTTTGGTTACAGAGTTCATTCTGCTGGGCGTCCCACACACAGAGGGACAAGAAACCATGCTCTTTGTTGTGTTCTCCATCTTCTACCTCTGCACCGTACTAGGAAATCTGCTTATCCTTGTAGCTGTGATGTCTGATCCCCACCTCCACACTCCTATGTATTTCTTTCTTTGTAACCTCTCTGTGCTGGACATTGGCTTCTCTTCCGTGAGCACCCTGAAGATGTTGGCTAACCTGCTAGTGAGGAACTGAGTCATCTCCTTGGGTAGTTGCATGTCTCAGGTCTTTTTTTTTTTTTTTTTACCACTTCCTGGGTAGCACCGAGTGCCTGCTCTACATGGTGATGGCCTATGACCGATTTGCTGCCATCTGCCACCCACTGCGTTACACCATCCTCATGAACCGCCGGGTGTGTGCCCTGCTGGCTGCCGGCACCTGGTTTACTAGCTCTTTTCATGCCACAGTTCTCACCACGCTGACCTTCCAACTGCCATACTGTGGGTCTAACAAAGTAGACTATTTCTTTTGTGACATCTTCCCAGTAGTCAAATTGGCCTGTGGTAACACCCTCATCATTGAGACAGTGAGCTTCACCAATATCAGCCTTGTGCCCATGACATGTTTTCTCCTCATCCTTGCTTCTTATGTCAGTATTGTCATTGCAATCCTAAAGATGCACTCTGCTGAGGGGAGGCGCAAGGCAGCGTCCACCTGTGTCTCCCACCTCTCAGTGGTCACACTGTTCTTCAGGCCCTGTGCCCTCATCTATACCCAGCCATCTTTGAGTGAGGTGCTGGTGACCCCAGTACAAATCTTTGGCAATGTAGTCACCCCCATGCTGAACCCCACAATCTACACTCTGAGAAACAAAGATGTCAAAGGAGCCCTGAAAAAACTGGCTGGGGGCCAGATTGTTTCAGAAGGTCATTAGTCCCCTGGTGGGTAAAGTTGGGTTTTTTTCTTTCCATTTGTGTATTAAATTCATTTTTTAAAAAATGTATCCATGACAGTTGTCTTTCTGCCTTGAAGACAACTGAATAGCAATTCTAGCTGATACAAACCTGTGACAAATTCCCTAATAGACCAGGGATCAACAAACCTTTTCTCTAAATGTCCAGATAGTATATATTTTAGGCCTTGAGGACTATATGGTCTCTTTCACAAATACTGAACTCTGCTATGGTAGCATGAAAAGTGCCATAGAAAAATATACCAACAAATGGATGAGGCTTGTTCCAATAAAACTTCACTTATATAATCAGGCAGCAAACAAGATATGCCCCACAGGTCATAGTTTGCTGACTCCTGTCACAGAGGGTAGTTGAATTTGAGAACACCTTTCTTCAAGGCTATGTGGATAATGGTTTGAGTGGAATTTGATGTGAGCTGGGTCCCACCAGGGCCCAAGGTGAATTACTGATCAGGGACAGGGAGTGAAGGACAGGGGGTGAAGGATGATAAGGGACAAGGTATGCACACCCTGATGGTGAGAGATCTCTGTAGCACCTCAAGTAGACCTTCTGAGAACTCTTCATTGCATCAGAGCCATTTGGATGTGATCCATGCTGATGCCTAGACATGTCCCGATACCTCTGCTCCTTGTATGCTTGTGGCCAGTTTTCTTAGGCATGAAGGTAAATGAACATCAGTCTTGCTCATACAAGCAGTCTCCATTCACCTCCTAAGTTTCTCAGCTTCCCCCTGTTAGCATCAATCACTGCATTAGTTTTCCATCCATGAAACACCAAGAGTGATTGGGTAGGCACCTTGGAATATGATTTTGACAAGTCTACCAAAATCTGTCCCAAGATTGGATTATTGCATCAATTTAGGAGGGTGCTAGACAGAGTGAATCTCCTCCTTTAGTCTGACTGCTCAGTGCTAAAGGACATAATGTGTGGTGTGTGTACGTACGTGAGTTGCTGTCGCTCATTCAAGTGGTGGGACCAGACCCACCGAGAATAGTGCCAGAAATCATGGGGTTTTGTGCTTCCCTTATCTTCACGGAGAAACAAACTGATGGGCTGCGATGATAGTTCTCTAGGAGGGACCATCCCCCTGCATGTTTTAGTTATTTTCTATCTACTCTGGGAATCTGACTAGTTCTTATTAAGGAACTGAGCTAACTGGGCTATTGGTGTGGTACTAGCAACTAGAATTGGCCTTGGCCTGACAGATAGATAGATTGCCTTTTTTCTAGCTATACTGGGCTAACTTCTTTCCTAGTTACCCATAAAAGCAATCCCTTAAATCCCCATGGTGCCAAGCCCACAGAACTTTCAAAAGGACTTAGTAAAATGGGGTTCTTCTTTTGCCATTCTTAATTCTCTGGATAAATATAAAAATACATATTTATTCCAAAGGACAGAGCCAAAAGTTACAGAATACTTTGACATAATCACACCAACTACTGATTTTGACATTTTCAAGAAAGTTTGTCATGAATCATGGTTGTTTTGGGCTTAGGTAGAAGTTTGTAATTACCTTAAGCTGTTTTTGTCCATTTGTATGCCCTAACATATAATGAAATTTTAATCTGTATTTTAATATACATTTGGTGAACAAACCAAACATAACATAAGATAAACTGTTAAAAATTATGTATCAATAAATTGTGTGTTTTTTTCCATAATCAATAAATTAAGCTGGGTCCATTCTTTTTTGATTGGGAATAAATATATATATTTTATCTATTATTTATATTGTTACAGCATCCAAAACAAATTTAATAATATGTTTTTATTTATTGCAGTTTTAAAAATTATTTGTATCGTGAAATATGAAATATCTTTCATATTTTAAAAATATTATAAAATATTATAAAATTTAAAGAATATTAATATATGTCTGTGTACTTTTCAGCCAGTACAGGAAATAGAATATAATCTAGAGGTTTCTTTTGTGTACTTCTGTTGTCCTCATCCTCACAGATGTTATTACCAAGGTGTTCTTATTAAGGAAATAATTTTATTTTATTTATGGATTTAGCACTATGTAGCATCCCTAAAACAACGTATTATTTAGTTTTTTTCTGGTTTTGAAATTTGTTTAAATAAACTCATACATGATTGTCTTTATTCCTTTTAAACTTGTTTTTGAGATTCACTGATTTTGATGCATATGGCTGAAATTTTACATTTTATTATTTCTTTATTCATTCTATTGTTGTAAGGCATGTAGGTGGCTTCTAATTTGTTATTATGAACGTTCTTTTGCATGTGTCTAGAGCACAGGTCAAAGAATTTCTCTAGAAGATGCATTTAGGAGCAGAATGGCTGAATTGGAGGGAATTCAAATAGCAAATTTGCTAGGGAATGCCAAACTGCTTTCTGAAATGATTCTAACAATGAAAGCCACACCCTCAGTGGATGAGAATTCATAGCACATCTCATGATTGTCAGCACTTTGTAATGATGTTCTTCTTAATACTTGCCAATCTGATGATGTGAAATTGTGACCATTGTATTTTTAAATCTCAGTACTTGATTACTAATAAAGTTAAGCAACTTCTCCTACATTTAATGACAGGTTGGGTTTCCTCCTTTGGGAAATTTATGTTATTTTCTTAGTTCAGTTTTCTGTTTAGTATTTTGACTTTTATAAAATTGATTCACAGTAGTTCTGTATGTATCCTAGATACTGGTCTTTTATTGATCATATGCACTACAAATATCTTTTCCTAGACTATGACTCCTCTATTTACTTTAAGGCATTTTTTTTTATGAAATTAATGTGTTCATTTAATGTGAATGATACATCAAACTTTTCCTTTATAATCTCTTTCAGAGATGATTGTGTCTTGTTTAGAAATCATATATTATCCTTAATTTATGTCTTTAATGTTTTCATAGTGTTAGGGTAGTCGGTGACGTGGGCAGCAAAGAATTTCACGAAGAGTGGAGCAACAAGCAGGACAGAGTCTATTCCCTCTCCAAGGGAGGGGAGGGGCCAGACATCTAGAGAAAGGTGAGCCCTGAGTTTCTGTTAGGCTGGGCCTTTTAAAGGGCTTTAAGGGTGTGAGAAGGTGCAGCTGTGCCCATGGGGGTGGTGTGGGGAGGGCGTGGACTCTTGGCCAGGTATAGCAGGAGGTGGCAGATTTCTTGAGGGACTCTGTCTGGGGTTCGACTGGGATGTGGGTTGTGGTCAGGCTAGAGAAGAGTATGTTTTGTAGTTGGGAGTCTACTTTCTGAGAAAGTAGGGCAGTGTGACCTAGAAAAACAAAGAGTTAAGGTCAAGTGCAGACAACTGTGTTTTGTCTTCTGTAAGTGTGGTGGGGTGGGGGGAGGGGCTTTGAATAGATTCCTTTCGCACAGTCTTGATCTTTACTTTTAAGCTTTAATCCACCTGGAATTGACTTTGTTTGTGATGAGGTAAGAATTCAATTCCCTTCTACTTAAAAAAAATATGAATATCCAATTAATTGTCCCAGCATCATTTATTTAATATTTCAACATCCCCTACTGTCCTGCAATGCCTCTCTACTATGGCCTCCAATGACAACCCCCCCCCCCCACCTTCTAGGATTCACGTTTTTGTGCCATGAGGTCCCTGGATTTAGTGACTTGGTTTTAGTGAATACAATGTGGCAGAGGTGATGGGACATCACTTCCAAAATTACTTTATAAAAGACTGTGGCTTCAATCTTGGGTGCACTTGCTCTATTTTGCTATCTTTAGGATTGACTGCCTTGGGAAAAGCCAGCTGCTATGTTGCAAGGCAGTCTTATGGACAGGTCTCAGGCCTACCAATAGCCATGTGAATAAGCTTGGAAGCAAATCTTTCTCCAGTCAAGCCTTCAAAGACACTATAGCCCCAGGCAACAGTTTTCAACCTCAAGAGAAACTCTGAGCCAGAGGCACCCAGTTAAGCTCTGTCTGGATTCCTGACTCAGATAAACCATGAGATAATAAATGTCAGTTATTTTAAGCCACTAAGATTTGGAATAATTCGTTATGCAATAGAAACTAAAACATATGACTATTCATATTTTCTATTTCTTTTTTGAGTCTGTTTTGATAAGTTGATAAGTTGTATCTTTATAAGTTTTTGTCCAGTTTATCACAGTGTTTTTTTATTATGCTCAGTTAGCCATCATTAGTTTTTGATGTAGTGTTCAACAACTCATTAGTTGTGTATAACGCCCAGTGCTCATCACAACATGTGCCCTCCTTTTTTTTTTTTAAAGATTTTATTTATTTATTTGACAGAGAGAAACACAGTGAGAGAGGGAACACAAGCAGGGGGAGTGGGAGAGGGAGAAGCAGGCTTCCCGCGGAGCAGGGAGCCCGACGTGGGGCTCGATCCCAGGACCCTGGGATCATGACCTGAGCTGAAGGCAGACGCTTAACGACTGAGCCACCCAGGCGCCCCGACATGTGCCCTCCTTAATACCCATCACCTGGTTACCCCATTCCCCCATCCCCCTCCCTTCTGTAACCTTCAGTTTTTTTCCCAGAGTCCGGAGTCTCTCATGGTTTGTCTCCCTCTCTGATTTCTTCCCATTCAGTTTTCCCTCCCTTCCCTTATGGTCCTCCATGCTATTTCTTATGTTCCATATGTCAAGCTGAGAAAGACAATTATCATATGGTTTCACTCATATGTGGAACAGTTTATCAGTTTTCAAATGTATTGGAAATAAACTTTTATAAGTGCCTTCTCTCTTTTGTCTAGTAGTCATCTTTACAGAGATATATCTCTTAGTCTTTTCAGAGAGCTAGATTTTAGCATTGTTGATCCCCTTTCCTTTTGCTTTCTCTATTTCATTAATTAATCTATTTTAGTTCTTTGAAAACTATAACCCTCTTGTACATGAAAGATGAACAATTCTCACATTTCAAATCTCTGGTCTCAAGGGGCAAGGTTCTTGACACCCTTCATAGAAAAGAAATTCCAGATTCAGCAAACATGTCTTGTGCCTAGTTGTATAAATTCTTAATAAATATGTGTTGTTTAATACATTAATACAATTCTAGAAAAATCATGTAGAGAACAAGTCCTAGTTCAAGAAAGTCAACTTTGCCAATTGACAAAACTGCTTGTTGGAGAGTCTAATTATGGAAATTACATTTCCAAATCAAAATAATAAAGTAGAAGAAGAGCTATGGAGAACAATTTGAGATAAAGTATTTGAAATTGGATATTTAAAAGCCTGAGATATATAGTTGTTGCTTCTCATTCTAATACTATACCCTGAAACTGAGGAAATGCTTTCTACATATATCCTAAGATTGAGCTGCACCTCTCTGCCTTCATCTCACTTCCCTAGATCAACCACAGAAAGAGAAGGTATAGATATGGTTCTATCTTGTTCATGCCCATAGTCAGGCCACAAGGGGGAACATTAGAATATTCTGTTTCAACTAGATCATTTACTTACTTCTAATTACTCCCTTTGTTCAACAATCCCCTTGAATCAGAATTCACTCAGGAATGGGATCCCAAAGGCCTCCAAGGGCATTTAAGTTTCCACATAAGAGAAAACAATAGCTATTAGTGTCTTGGAAGAAATCTTTGTAGAAGACAGAGGTACATTCAGTTTTATGTCATTTAACCTGCGTTTACTTCACCAAGAAAGAGCTTTCCAGATCATGGGAGGAGATCCCTGACCCTGGTTTATGATGTGATGTCAAAGGCGAATTTGGGCAGAAGATCCTAGAGAGATAGATGGTGAAAGGATCAAACTTCCTCTTTGTAAGTCACATAAGTGCCATCTTCATCTCTTTCTTTGTGCTCATTTTTTGTTTCTCATACATCTCATGGAGAGGAGAACTTGGAGTCCTTGGTTTATAAATGGTCTCAGAGTCCAGGGTGACTAGGAGCATGGAGCTACTAACCACAAGAATAGGACATTATTTGCTTGGTTTGTCTTTCAACTCATCATGTTGGTGTTAGCCGACCAACTCAAAAGCTCCATTCTTCTTATTGTCCTGTATAACCAGGGATTTGGACTTGATTCAAAATAATTAAAAGACTGGATATTCCAAACAAGCCTTCATCTGGATATCTTTGGTCCAATTCTTTCTGTAATGTGTAACTCCTCTTGATAAAATATTCAGGACTTTTTGGGGGCAGAATAGATTATGTGTAGCTCTTATCTTGGGTCTGGTCACCTTTTAGAGTACAATGCAGAGCTTCTTCCTGGGTACAGATGCCATGAAGGTAAACAGAGAAATTCTAAATATTCAGAAAAATAGGGGGCAAAACAGGAACAAGTGTATGATTGTGCTTCTTTACAAGGTTGTGTATGGAGACTAATATCCAACCAATATCCTCATACAAGACAAAATACTGAATGTTATCCAATTTTGCCAGTCATTGAGTGAGTCATTTCACTACTTTATTAATCAAGCATTTATTAAGAAAACACTGTTTTCTGCACTGAGGATATAACAGTGCACATCGAGAAGTATTTACTCCCCTAGACTTTATATCTTAGGGTGTATGTGGTGGTGATGGTGGTGCGGGTGGCCAGGGGACAGGTTGGCTTTCCATTGCTTACTAAGGAGGAACAGAAACATCTTCAGAGCCTGATGACATCACCAAGAAAACCATGAATAACACAGAACAAAATGTGACAAGGCTAGTAATGTCACAGTCCATCACAGATGCATACATTGGAAAGACCAATGATGTCAGGAGAAAAAAAAATAGAACCCTAGTTCTGCCATTTCTAGCAATCTCAATCTGGGAGAGTTGCCTAGCCTTTTAATGTTTTCTTTTCTACATATTTATCTCAGAAACTTAACTGTGAGGGTTAACTAAACTGAAATCATGTTGTATAAGCACTTCTAATGTAAAGCACTGATTGTCCAACCGTTATGGCTCTTTGAAAAATCAGAAAGAGAAAATATAATGTTGTAAGTAGTAGTGATCCACAAATATAGTGATTCTTGAGTTGTAGTTCATATCTCAACATATGAAAAAGCCCCTGATTGATTCTGAGGCTTCTGATATCCTTCTTCTCTGAAGGAGCACACATTTGTGTGGGCCCTGTCCTTCCCTTTGAAAATCTTTTCTCTAAGATGCTTTTTTTTAAGTATTGTTTTAATAAGGGAAATCTGCATTTAGAATTGGTGTAACAAAAATATTTGGCACAGTAACCATTAAGTTTTCTATGACAACTATATTCCAGTTAAAATGCCCTGTGATATGGGTCATCAGCAATTTTTCCTTAACTTTGAACCAAAATGCTATCATTTCAATTACACATTTCATTTGCCCAGTATGTTCACTGACATCAAGCCAGGGCATTCTTCCATGTCCTCTGCTTCCTTTTCCTCCCCTAGGACCATCTCTCATGGAGAAGAAGAACTGTTTGGTGGTGACTGAATTCATCTTGTTGGGGATTCCCCACACAAAGGGGCTGGAGACTATGCTTTTTTTTTTTTTTTTTTAATTTTTTTATTGTTATGTTAATCCCCATACATTACATCATTAGTTTTAGATATAGTGTTCCATGATTCCTTGTTTGTGCATAACACCCAGTGCTCCATGCAGAACGTGCCCTCCTCAATACCCATCACCAGGCTAACCCATCCTCCCAACCCCCTCCCCTCTAGAACCCTCAGTTTGTTTTTCAGAGTCCATTGTGGAGACTATGCTTTTTGTCTTGTTCTTGCCCTTCTATGCCTGCACCCTGCTGGGAAATGTGTCCATCCTCGTGGCTATTCTTTCTTCCACTCGCCTTCACACACCTATGTATTTTTCCTGTGTTTGACATGAGTTTCTCTTCTGTGACCTGTCCTAAAATGCTACTGTACCTCATGGGACTGAGCCCGCTCATTTCCTATGAGAACTGTGTCTCCCAGCTCTTCTTCTTCCATTTCCTTGGCAGCATTGAATGCTTCCTGTATACTGTGATGGCCTATGACCGCTTCACTGCTATCTGTTACCCTCTGCAGTACACAGTCATCATGAGGCCTAGAATCTGTGGGGCTCTGGCTGTGGGCACATGGCTGTTAGGGTGTATCCATTGCAGTATCTTGACTTTGCTCACCTTCACTTTGCCATACTGTGGTCCTAATGAAGTGGATCACTTCTTCTGTGATATTCCAGCACTCTTGCCGTTGGCCTGTGCTGATATATCCTTAGCCCAGAGGGTGAGTTTCACCAATGTTGGCCTGGTATCTCTCCTCTGCTTTCTTCTAATCCTCTTATCCTACACTCGAATTACCATCTCCATCTTGCGTATTCGTTCAGCTGAGGGCCGCTGCCGGGCCTTCTCCACTTGCAGTGCCCACCTCGTTGCCATCCTTTGTGCCTACGGGTCCATCATCACTGTCTACCTGCAGCCCATACCTAACCCCATGCTGGGAACTGTGGTTTAAATTCTGATGAATCTGGTAGGACCAATGCTGAACCCTTTAATCTATACTTTGAGGCATAAGGAAGTTAAAACAGCCCTGAAAATAATTTTGCACAGGACAAACCACGTTCCTGAGAGTTAGTAAGAGTGGATGGATGGGTTGATGGCATGGGATTCTTCTGATCCCACATGCGAAATATCCTTCTGAAAGCCTCACATGTGACTTTTCAGCACATGCTGGAGGGCATGGCTCACTCTATCACAATACTTCATTGTTTTGTCTATTTAGTTTTCTTGTTTTACCTAAGTCAGCTCCCCCAGCTTTGAAATAACAGTCTGGGTTACTGTTGTTTTGCCTTTCTTCTGTGGAGAACCTCCTACCACTACAAGAAAGAAAGACTGTCTTTGCCCCTGAAGCATTTTGTCTACCTTTCCCAGCTTATGTCCCTCTAAGCTATATATGAGACCAAGTTTATGAGGAAAGGCATTAAGCAGAAGAAAGGGATTTTAAATAACTAATTGAGAGCATGATAGGATCTTCTCTCTTTCAATATGAACGGACTAAATGTCAGAGGCAAAATAAAATGTTTTCTCTGTCTCCTCAACTGTATAAAAGGGGAATAACTTAGCACCTCTCAGCAAAGATGTTTTCCTCTCCATCCCATGGTTGTCCTCATGCCTGTTTTCTCTGCTTGTAGGTCCTTAGGCAAATACGATTAGCTCCCAACTATGTAAAGAAAGTGAAAGCTTTGTGACTGGTGCCCTAGACTAGATGTTTCCATTTCACTACCAGCTCATAGTGTGATTATGAGTGTGATAAAACAGTGGTTTTATCAGGTCAGGTTTTTAGACTGAACCAGTGGTTTTCCAAGGAAGACTCAAAGAGCCCCAGGGCTCCCATGAATTTATTCTAAGGCTTCCAAGTTAAGCTTCTTTGTGTTCCTTGTTTCAGTCTGCTGGAGAGACTGTGGAGTGAGTGGTGCTCTATGCTTTAACCCTCTTCCCTCTTTATTTCTTAATTAGAAACAGAGTTTTCTGAGGCAACCACTTTGGCTCTCCTTTCAGCTGAGCTGTTCACTTTATTCAATAATTATTTTCATAAAGAAGAATAAGACCTAGCAATGCCCAGAGATTTTTTCCATTCCCTCCCACAATACACTCAAGCAATCCAAAAATTTTTAAAGTAAAAACAAATTTTGCTTCAGAAATATTGAAATTCATGTTAACAAAACATTTACAAGATACATTTATTTAGCTTATTCAATGATTTCTTTTCTGAACCCCCAATTAGGAGATGGTGGGAGGCCTGAGGCCTGACAGTCTATGCTGGAACAATAAAATATAGCCTAGTGTTTTTCCTCAAAGAGGATTCAGATCCTGTGAATCCATTAACATTCTTATTACTATATTCTTACTACTATAATAAAACAAGGAAGGGGGACACAAATTGTGTACATTGAGCCAATTTTAAAGTCTCCATAAAGGTGTACTCTAAATCATGTTGGTCAGAGCGTCTGTTCCCAAGTATTTTACGTTTTTCATGCCTGGAATTCTGTCATTAAAAAATGACTTGGGTGATGGGCATTAAGGAGGGCATTTGATGTAATGAGCGCTGGGTGGTATATGCAACTGATGAACCACTAAATTCTACCTCTGAAACTAATCACGAAATAAATTAAAAAATGAATTTCCTCCCAAATTCTATATTCTCTTTTCAAAAGCGAATTCCCCTGGAAGTAATGGAAATGAGCTGATGTCTAGCTGAGAAAGAGAGCTGTCTGTTCATGGTTGAGGGAAAGAGAAACAAAAAGGCAGTTCTGTAGGTTTCAATTTGGTTAAAGTTCAACCTAATACCCCCAAATCTCTTTTCCAGCAAGATGCCCTAGAGAAATAATTCAGTTAGTATTCATTAAACATCCGTTTTTCAGCAGATACTATTCTCATGCTAACTAAGTCTATAAAGATGAATAAGGTCTCTGCCCTGAAGGATTCCACCATTTGACGTTAGAATCAGATATTATAGAATTGTCCATAATAAAATGTGATGATACCAACAGAAAACACTTCTTAGGGCTTACCACATGCTAGGTATTTTTCATAAGCGCTTTACATCTATTAACTCATTGACCCTCACCATAATCCTATTAAGTATTAGTAGTAGCAGTATCTGCATTTTATACATGAGAAGCTAAGTAATTTTCCCAGCTAGCAAGTCACAAAACAGGAATTAAAAGTCCTACCATCTGACTCCAGTGTCCTTTCTTTTAATAATTGAATGACAACATCAGCACCATAAACACAGGAACTAAAAGCTCAGAGGAGTGAGTGATTATTTCTACTTAGGGGTCTTTGGGAAGGCTTTGCAGAAAAGGTGGCATGTGTGCTAGGCTTTGAAGGACGAATAATGGGGGAGGATGAATAAATGTCAGACAGAAGGTTGGAAAGTGCATAGAGTAAAAGAGAAGGGGACATCTTGCAGAAGCAGGGATGAGTGATATGTGCACCATTTTCAAGGAAAACAAAACTGGTAGAATAGAGAATGATCGGAAGCCTGAGTGGAAATGAAGAGACAGAACAGTAGGGAGACAAAAGGGGATGATGGACAGGAGATTAATCAAATTGTTGGGTTTCATATCTGTGTAGGAATGTCCTATGTCCATGTTTACCAGGGGAGTTTGTGCATGATTCTTAATGATGCCTACACTCTCAAAAGTGCTCTGACTTGTGAGATAAATCAGATGGGCACTGAGGCCCAATCAAAGTGTGGAGGCTTAGTATGACCTGTCTGCCAAGAACATTTGCCAGTCCAGCCAGTGCCAAGCATATCATGGGCAGGGTACTTCCTAAACAGAGAGAACTCTGCTCCCTTACACTCTCATGGGAAGCACTTAACACTTAACACTCACTAATCTTTGCACCATCAGATACAGGCTGTCCCACTCAGCTACATACCTCCTGGGACCCTTTGTCCTCCCTTATCTGAGCTCATGCAGCAACCTCGTAGTAGAAGTGGGACTGGATCAAAACCCTCTGGTTTCTCTGTCCTACATTCTGTCAATTCTTAGATTTTTCTCAATTGTGAGTGAATAATGTTCTGTTTTTCTATATTATTATATAGAGTTATATGTATCATAGGTTCTTAATTTTCCAAACCCAAGCAAATTGTGCTTCGGTATCTGTGCATGCTCATCTACACGAGTTGGTGTTCATGACTAGAGGTTGAGGGATGAGCCACGGTAAAACTGAGTGCCTCTCTGAAAATATGTTCCAACTCAAAACAACTGCCATCGCAAATAATCAGATAGAGAGATGTTTTGTTTTATTAAGTGGAACATCTCATAGTCAGCAGGATGTGGCTGACACTTAGGCTCACAAGGTTTATGACCAGGAAGGTGATGAGAATCTCCAAGTCATCTGCTCACAGACCCAGTGATCATTACCACTGATCTTTCTACTTCCAGACTTTTGCAGTCATGGGTCTGCAATCTCCAGATCTACTTATTCATCACCCCTTTCCACTCAATCAAAATTATTCTTCCTAGCAATCTCCAAATAAATAGATATGAAGGCTTATCCCAAGGTTCTCTTTGTTCCTAGATTCTGTGACACTACTTCATGATGGTTTGCTTCCAATTCTCTCATCGGACATTTTCTCTTTCCTGGATTACCTTTTTCAGAGGTTTGGCCCATATTCCACTACTTAATCATTCCCCCAATAATCTCATCCAATGGAGTGACTTTAAAAGAAGATAATCAATTAGAGTTGAGTTGAGTTACATAAAGGACTAATGTAAGGGGAAGATTCCTACTGTTTCTATTTTTTTCATCCTCAAAATTTCAAGTCATTCAGACTTCATAAAGATAAATCCTATTAATTCTGTTGCATTAAGAATCCCAAGCCCAACTCGGATTAATCCTTGTCCACATAACACAGTTGGAAAAGCACGGCTCTACCTTGTCTTGTTTCCTCTTAATGTGGTCATTTTAAAAGAAATTTGCTTTTTCTGCTTTCCTTCTCTGTCTTTCTGTGTCTCTTTCTACATGCATACTTTTACCTATTCCCTTAACTTCACCTAGACTTCAGGGCCTCCAGTCTGGTCTTAAATGGTTGAAGGTTTGGCCCTGCAGCTCAGTCCCCCTGATCTAACCCTTTTTTACCCACTGGTCCTGAGCAAGCTTCTCTGGCCTATATCCTGGAATTAGTTCTGAATGTTAAAAAAAAGTACATACAAGGGGTGCCTGGGTGGCTCTGTCAGCTGAGTGGCAGATTCTTCTTTTTTTTCTCTAACATGTAGTTTATTTATATTTTTTTCTTTTTATTAACATATAGTGTATTATTTGTTTCAGGGGTACAGGTCTGTGATTCATCAGTCTTACACAATTCATAGCGCTCACCATAGCACATACCCTCCCCAATGTCCATTACCCAGCCACCCCATCCCTCCCACCTCCCTCCACTCCAGCAACCCTCAGTTTGTTTCCTGAGATTAAGAGTCTCTTATGGTTTGTCTCCCTCTCTGCTTTCGTCTTGTTTCATTTTTCCCTCCCTTCCCCTATGATCCTCTGCCTTGTTTCTCAAATGTCACATATCAGTGAGATCATATGATAATTGTCTTTTTCTGATTGACTTATTTCGCTTAGCATAATACCCTCTAGTTCCATCCATGTCATTGCAAATGGCTAGTATCCAAAATCTATAAAGAACTTATCAAACTCAACACCCAAAGAACAAATAGTCTGATCAAGAAATGGGCAGAAGACATGAACAAACATTTCTGCAAAGAAGACATCCAAATGGCCAACAGACACATGAAAAAATGCTCAACATCACTCAGCATCAGGGAAATATACATCAAAACCTCAATGAAATATTACCTCACACCAGTCAGAATGGCTAAAATTAACAAGTCAGGAAATGACAGATGTTGGCGAGGATGCAGAGAAAGGGGAACTCTCCTACACTGTTGGTGGGAATGCAAGCTGGTGCAGCCACTCTGGAAAACAGTATGGAGTTTCCTCAAAAAGTTGAAAATAGAGCTACCCTATGACCCAGCAATTGCACTACTGGGTATTTACCCCAATGATACAAATGTAGTGATCCTAAGGGGCACGTGCACCCCAATGTTTATAGCAGCAATGTCCACAATAGCCAAACTATGGAAAGAGCCAAGATGTCCATCAATAGGTGAATCGATAAAGAAGATGTGGTATATATATATATATATAATGGAATATTATGCAGCCATCCACATATCCTTTTAATGGGAATTTTTTCGTAACTGACAAGCTCTGAAATCCTGTTTTTCCCTTATAACACTATATGTATTTTCTATGTCTTGACATAGTTTTCAAATTTCTTATTTAATAATACTTTTTCTTTTTCTTTTTTTTTTTTAATTTTTTTATTGTTATGTTAATCCCCATACATTACATCATTAGTTTTAGATATAGTGTTCCATGATTCATTGTTTGTGCATAACACCCAGTGCTAATACTTTTTCTTTTTTGATGTTTATGCAGATTTCCATTGAATAAATGTATCCAAATATATCCTCATTTACTCTGTAAGTGACTTGCCTATGAAATGACTTAGCATGCTGTGATACTGTGATTTATAAGAAATCTATATTTGGTTATTCACATGACCAAATATGTATGACAAATATATATTTGGTCTTTGTCCCCAGTTCCTGGGTCACTGGTCCCCAGACCCCTGGAATTTCCTAAGAGATGAGAGCAATGGGATCATTTTTTTGTTATAATATTTGGTCTCTGGTCCACAGTTCCTGAGATCACTTCAGAGCATAATGGTGAAATGGGTGTCTTGTTACTCATAATGAGCCCCTTTCCACCACACCTGGGGTTATGTTAATATGATTTTTGGAAAGCACCTAAGGATGGGGGCTGGTTGCCAGAGAAACAAACAATGAATAAAAGGTTGCAACTTTTCGTCCCACCCTCTGATTTCTACAGAGGGAAGAGGGCTTGGAGGTGGGACCAAACAGCACTGGCCAGTGATTTAATCAGTCATGACTATGTAATGAAGCTTCCATAAAAACTCAAAAGGACAGGGTGTAGAGAGCTTCCAGGTTGTTGAGTGCATGCAGACTCGAGGAGAGTGGCATGCCTGGAGAGAGCATTGCAACTCTGTGCCCTGCCCCACACCTTGCCCTATGCATCTCTTCCATCTGGATGTTCCTGAGTTATATCCTTTTATAAGAAACTGGTTCTCTAGTAAGTAAAATGTTTCCCTGAGTTCTGTGAGCTGCTCTAATAAATTAATTGAACTCAAAGAGGGGGTCATGGGAACCTCCAATCTGTAGCCAGTTGGTCAGAAGCCCATGTGACAACCCAGACTTGCAATTAGCATCCAAAGTGCGTATTTGTGGGGGAGCTTAACTTGTGGGATCTGATGCCACCTCCAGGTAGATAGTGTCAGAACTGAGCTGGATTGTAGGACACCCAGCTGATGTCAGAGAATCACTTGGCTGTGTGAGGACATCCCTCCCTCCTTTTGGAAACAGGGTCCACAACAACTATTATAAGACCAACAGCAGGCATTTAATGCTATTCATGGCAAACATCCTAGATCCATTTCTACTTGCTATACCAATGCTCCCATTCCATTTTGTCATGGCCTGGCTCCAGCCTTTTTACTCTTTTTCTGTTTATCAATACTTAAATTCCCTTAGAATTAATTTTTTTGTTTGTTCTCTCTGTCTGTCTTTTGACTCACTCCAAGGACTTGACTCATACTTGTCTTACTGGAGATTATTGCTTTTTGCTCTCTTTCTTTCTTTTTTTTTTTTAATTTTATTATGTTATGTTAGTCACCATACAATACATCATTGGTTTTTGATGTGGTGATCCACGATCCATTGTTTTCATATAACACGCAGTGCTCCATGCAGTACGTGCCCTCCTTAATACCCATCACCGGGCTAACCAATTCCCCGCCCCCTCTAAAACCCTGTTTGTTTCTCAGAGTCCATAGTCTCTCATGGTTCATCTCTCCCTCCAATTCCCCCTCCCCATTTTTCCCTTCCTTCTCCTAATGTCCTCCATGTTACTCCTTATGTTCCACAAATAAGTGAAACCATATGATAATTGACTTTCTCTGCTTGACTTATTTCACTTAGCATAATCTCCTCCAGTCCCATCCATGTTGATGTAAAAGTTGGGTATTCATCTTTTCTGATGGCTGAGTAATATTCCATTGTATATATGGACCACATCTTCTTTATCCATTCATCTGTTGAAGGGCATCTCGGCTCTTTCCACAGTTTGGCTATTGCGGACATTGCTGCTATGAACATTGGGGTGCATATGGCCCTTCTTTTCACTACATCTGTGTCTTTGGGGTAAATACCCAGTAGTGCAATTGCTGGGTCATAGGGTAGCTCTATTTTTAAATTTTTGAGGCACCTCCACACTGTTTTCCAAAGTGGCTGTACCAACTTGCATTCCCACCAACAGTGTTAAGAGTTCCCCTTTCTCCACAACCTCTCCAACATTTCTTGTTTCTTGCCCTGTCAATTTTTGCCATTCTAACTGGTGTAAGGTGGTATCTCAATGTGGTTTTGATTTGGATTTCCCTGATGGCTAATGATGATGAACATTTTTTCATGTGTCTGTTAGCCATTTGTATGTCTTCTTCAGAGAAGTGTCTTTTCATATCTTCTGCCCACTTTTTGACTTGATTATTTGTTTTTTGGGTGTTGAGTTAGAGAAGATCTTTATAGATCTTGGATACCAGCCCTTTATCTGTAGTGTCATTTGCAAATATCTTCTCCCATTCTGTGGTTTGCCTCTTTGTTTTGTTGACTGTTTCCTTTGCTGTGCAGAAGCTTTTTATCTTGATGAAGTCCCAAAAGTTCATTTTTGCTTTTGTTTCACTAGCTTTTGGAGATGTATCTTGAAAGAAGTTGCTGTGGCCGATGTCAAAGAGGTTACTGCCTATGTTCTCCTCTAGGATTTGGATGGATTCTTGTCTCACATTGAGGTCTTTCATCCACTTTGAGTTTATCTTTGTGAATGGTGTTAGAGAATGGTCGAGTTTCATTCTTCTGCATGTGGCTGTCCAATTTTCCCAGCACCATTTATTGAAGAGACTGTCTTTTTTCCATTGCATGTTTTTTCCTGCTTTGTCAAAGATTATTTGACCATAGAGTTGAGGATCCATATCTGGGTTCTCTATTCTGTTCCATTGGTCTATATGTCTGTTTTTGTGCCAGTACCATGCTGTCTTGGTGATCACAGCTTTGTAATGAAGCTTGAAATCGGGCAACGTGATGCCCCCAGCTTTGTTTTTCTTTTTCAACATCTCCTTGGCGATTCGGGGTCTTTTCTGATTCCATGCAAATTTTAGGATTGTTTGTTCCAGCACTTTGAAAAATGTCATTGGAATTTTGATCGGGATGGCATTGAAGGTATAGATTGCTCTGGGTAGCATAGACATTTTAACAATGTTTATTCTTCCGATCCATGAGCATGGAATATTTTTCCATCTTTTTGTGTCTCCTTCAATTTCTTTCATGAGTGTTTTGTAGTTCCTAGAGTAAAGATCCTTTACCTCTTTGTTTAGGTTTATTCCGAGGTATCTTATGGTTTTTGGTGCTATTGTAAATGGAATCGTCTCTCTAATTTCTCTTTCTACAGTTGCGTTGTTAGTGTGTAAGAAAGCAACCGATTTCTGTGCATTGATTTTGTATCCTGCCACATTACTGAACTGCTGGATGAGTTCTAGTAATTTGGGGGTGGAGTCTTTTGGGTTTTCCACATAAAGTATCATGTCATCTGCGAAAAGAGAGAGTTTGACTTCTTCTTTGCCAATTTGAATACCTTTTATTTCTTTTTGTTGTCTGATTGCTGTTGCTAGGACTTCTAGTACTATGTTGAACAACAGTGGTGAGAGTGGGCACCCTTGACGTGTTCTTGATCTTAAGGGAAAGGCTCTCAGCTTTTCCCCATTGAGGATGATATTCACTGTGGGTTTTTCATAGATGGATTTTATGAGCTTGAGGAATGTTCCCTCTATCCCTATACTCTGAAGAGTTTTAATCAGGAAAGGATGTTGTGTTTTGTCAAATGCTTTTTCTGCATCAATTGAGAGGACCATATGGTTCTTCTCCCTCCTCTTATTAATATGTTCTATCACATTGATTGATTTGCAAATGTTGAACCACCCTTGCATCCCGGGCATAAATCCCACTTGGTCGTGGTGGATGATCCTTTTAATGTATTGTTGGATCCTATTAGCTAGGATTTTGTTGAGGATTTTGGAATCCATATTCATCAGGGATATCGGTCTGAAATTCTCCTTTTTGATGGGGTCTTTGCCTGGTTTGGGGATTAAGATAATGCTGGCCTCATAGAATGAGTTTGGAAGTTTTTCTTCTGTTTCTATTTTTTGAAACAGCTTCAGTAGAATAGGTATTATTTCTTCTTTGAATGTTTGGTAGAATTCCCCAGGGAATCCATCAGGCCCTGGACTCTTGTTTTTTGGGAGGTTTTTGATGACTGCTTCAATCTCGTTACTGGTTATTGGCCTATTCAGGTTGTCAATTTCTTCCTGTTTCAGTCTTGGCAGCTTATAGGTTTCCAGGAAGGCCTTCATTTCAACCAGATTGCT
Source organism: Halichoerus grypus (assembly GCF_964656455.1). Classification (NCBI taxonomy): domain Eukaryota; kingdom Metazoa; phylum Chordata; class Mammalia; order Carnivora; family Phocidae; genus Halichoerus; species Halichoerus grypus. The sequence continues at coordinate 92,260,211 of NC_135722.1, read as the reverse complement.
CAGTTTATTGGCATATAGTTGTTGATAATAATTTCTAATAATTGTTTCTATTTCCTTGGTGTTAGTCGTGATCTCTCCCCTTTCATTCATAATTTTATTAATTTGGGTCCTTTCTCTTTTCTTTTGGATAAGTCTGGCCAGTGATTTATTGATCTTATTAATTCTTTCAAAGAACCAACTTCTAGTTTCGTTGATCTGATCTACTGTGTTTCTGGTTTCTAACTCATTGATTTCTGCTCTAATTTTAATTATTTCTCTTCTAGTGCGTGGCTTAGGCATCGTTTGTTGCTTTTTCTCTAGTTCTTTAAGGTATAGAGTTAGTTGGTGAATTCAGGATTTTTCTATTTTTTTGAGTGAGTCTTGGATGTCTATGTATTTCCCCCTTAGGACCGCCTTTGCAGTATCCCATAGGTTTTGGACCGATGTGTTTTCGTTCTCATTGATTTCCATGAATTGTTTAAATTCTTCTTTGATTTCCTGGTTGACCCAAACATTCTTGAGTAGAGTGGTCTTTAGCTTCCAAGTGTTTGAATTTCTGCCAAATTTTTTCTTGTGATTGAGTTCCAGTTTTAGAGCACTGTGGTCTAAGAATATGCAGGGAATAATCTCAATCTTTTGGTATCGGTTGAGACCTGATTTGTGACCCAGTATATGGTCTATTCTGGAGAAAGTTCCATGTGCGCTCGAGAAGAATGAGTATTCTGTTGTTTTAGGGTGGAATGTTCTGTAAATATCTATGAGGTCCATCTGGTCCAGTGTGTCATTCAAAGCTCTTGTTTCCTTGTTGATTTTCTGCTTAGATGATCTGTCCATTGCTGAGAGTGGAGTATTGAGGTCTCCTACAATTAACGTATTGTTATCAATATGACTCTTTATTTTGGTTAACAATTGGCTTATGTAGATGGCTGCTCCCATGTTGGGGGAATAGATATTTACAATTGTTAGATCTTCTTGTTGGATAGACCCTTTAAGAATGATATAGTGTCCTTCTGTGTCTCCTATTATAGACTTTAGTTTAAAATCTAATTTGTCTGATATAAGAATTGCTATCCCAGCTTTCTTTTGAGGTCCGCTGGCATGGAAGATGGATCTCCATCCCTTCACTTTCAGTCTGGATGTATCTTTAGGTTCAAAATGAGTCTCTTGTAGACAGCATATGGATGGGTCCTGTCTTTTTATCCAACCTGCAACCCTGTGCCATTTTATGGGAGCGTTTAGGCCATTCACGTTGAGAGTGATTATTAAAAGATATGAATTAATTGTCATCATGTTGCCTGTGAAGATGTTGTTTTTATAGATTGTCCCTGTAAATTTCTGTTGTATATCACTCTTGGGGTCTTTCTCCTTTTATAGAACCCCCCTTAATATTTCTTGCAGGGCCGGCTTAGTGGTCACATATTCTTTCAACTTCTGCCGGTCGTGGAAGCTCTGCATCTCTCCATCCATTCTAAATGAAAGCCTTGCCGGATAAAGTATTCTTGGCTGCATGTTCTTCTCATTTAGTACCCTGAATATGTCTTGCCAGGCCTTTCTAGCTTGCCAGGTCTCTGTGGATAGGTCTGACGTTATTCTGATGTTCCTCCCTCTGTACGTAAGGAATCTCTTCCCCCTAACTGCCCTTAAGATGGTTTCCTTGGTTCTAAGATCTGCAAGTTTTACTATTACATGCCGGGATGTTGGCCTGTTTTCCTTGATCTTGGGAGGGGTCCTCTCTGCCTCTAGGATGCGAATGTTTGTTTCATTCCCCAGATTAGGGAAGTTCTCAGCCACGATTTGCTCAAATACATCTTCTAGTCCTCTCTCTCTCTCCACTCCCTCCAGGATTCCAATTATTCTGACATTGGAACGCCTCATGGTGTCACTTATTTCTCTGATTCTATTTTCATGGATTCTGAATTGTTTTTCCCTGGCCTCCTCTTTTCCCATTTTATCTATTATATTGTCTTCCAGGTCGCTTATTCTCTCTTCTGCCTCAGTTAACCGTAGCTGTTAGATTATCTAGATTGGATTGGATCTCATTGATAGCATTTTTAAGTTCTGCCAATTCACCTTTTATTTCAGCCCTTAGAGACTCTATGTTACCATTAATTGATTTCTCCATTCTAGCCATTGTCTTCACAATTGCTAGCCTGAATTCCATCTCCGACATCTTGGTTATATCTGCATCCATTTGTAAATCTGCAGCATAAGTCATAATCTGTGAGTCTTTTCTGTTTTGGGAGCTCCTCCTCCTAGTCATTCTGTTGTTGGGTGTTTGAGGGAATGTATAGAGTCCAAATTATTGACCAGAACCCAAGCAAGATGCACCTGTTTTCTTGGGACCTTAGGGTTGCTGGCCTCTTGTTTTCCCAGCCTGTCTTCTGGGGGAGGGGCCTGCCGCGCTGTTACTCAGGCAACCCTGTTTGGGCGGAGTTGCCCTGCGCCCCTGTGGTGGGGGATGGGCTCAGTGGGAATCAGTCTTTGGGGCTTTTGTTCTCTGGCGGCTTTCCCTGGCTGCTTTCCGTGTCTCTTCCATGAGTCAGAGCAGAAGAGACCATTTCCAACCCTCTGCCTCAGAGCAGAGAGACCGCAGTCTGTTCTTCAGTGAGCTCTCCAGGCCACACCGTCTCTGTTTCTGTCCGTGCTGCTATAAACTGCAGCGCCCTGGGTTGTGCGCCCCTCCGCAGCGCTCCCAGTCCTGCCTCCAGGTAGGGGCACGTCTCTGCCCTTTGTGCTTCTAAAACCGCCAGCCGCTCCCAGTTCACCCGCGCGACCCCACTGCTCCGGGTTTCCGACCGGGGGTTGCCCTACAGTCCTTTCCCCGCCGCTACCAGTCTGCGAGTCTGTGCCCCGTCCGCAGCGTGCGAGGCTGTCACTCACCGGCGGTGTAGGATCCCCACGTCCAGGCACCCTCCCGCTGCCGTTTATCCTCCGATATCTGCCCGCGGAATTACGGCTCCCGCTTTGTAAACAATATTCTGTTTGTAGAGATCCAGATCTTCTTACATCTCAGGCTGGTTTCGTGGGTGCTCAGAGTGGTCTGGTAGATATCCAGCTCAATTCTGGGGACCAGTTGAAGTAGGGTCCCCTACTCCTCTGCCATCTCGAAGTCCACCCTATCTCTCTTTCTAAGTCCAGGTCAAATGTATCTTCCTTCAGGTAGCCTTCCAGGATCTCCACAACCAGAAAGAAGCCTCCATTCCCAGACTCACTTCAACACCCCTATCTGTTCATCTCTTTTAGGGAAATGTCTCAGAGAAACTCTGAGAGTTGCCCTACCTAATAACCACCCTCCTCTGTATCCTTATAATTTCAGATTTGTTCAGGTGATCAACCCCCAGTTAAAAACAAAACAAAAAACAAAAAAAAACCCCTCTATTTCTCTGCCTCCTCTACATCCAGGAATGGCTCTATCTGCTTTTTGCTCTCTTGAGCAAAATACTTAATGTAGAAGTACATCAAGTTCTCTGCCAGGCTCAAAGCTGCATACAAACAGGAACAATTTAGCTGTCTTTCTAAAAATCAGTCTATCCCCCTGGTCTGGTGCAGGGCCAGTCACTAAGTAGTCAAGATAATTTGTTGATTTTGATTAGTTGAGTGAACATTTTTGTTTGTTTTGTTTGTTTGTTTTTACACAATCCATTTTCTGAAAGGTGTCTGTTGTTATAGCAACATGTACAAATTGTCATGGCAACATGCTCAGGCATCAATTTCAATTACTTGTAAAACAGAAATGCTTGTCTGATTCAAAACAAGCAAGGGAGTCAGACTTACACTCTTAGATTCTATGTTCTCATGCATCTACTCACCTCTGGCAACAACTCAACTATCAATTTTTGGAACAAAATGGAATAATCTGAAAGGCTTGTCTAATATATTTGAGCAGCTAAAGAAATGTATTGACTTTCAGTACCCTCAATTTGTGAAAGAGTATTCAAGGTGACATTTTTGGTGACCCAGTCTTCTTGATGGACATAAAAAGAGAGGTGGGTTTACTTATGAAATCCAGAAACCCTGCTTGGGTAGACTGAGTGTTCCTGATGATCATCAGGAGTGTTTAACATTCCTGTCCAGGAAGAATTGACTAATTCTGGAGTCTGAATGTTCAGCAGGGGAGAAACCTGTCAGCTGGTGTGGCAGTCAGAATAATGCTCCCCAAAGATGCCCATATCCTAATCCCAAGATCCTGTGAATATGTTAGGTTACCAGCAAAGGGGAATCAAGGATATAGATGGAGTTAAGGTTGCTAATCAGCTGACTTTTAGATGAGGAGATTCTCCTAGATGATGGTAGTAGGCCCAGTGTAATTACAAATGTTCTTACAAATGGAAGACAGAGACAGAAGAGGAAAACAGAGAAATGGCAGCTGAGGAAGAGACCAGCCCTATCAACACCTTGATTTTAGCGAGGTGAGACTCATTTTGGACCTCTAACCTCCAAAGTTATAAGGCAATAAATTGGCATGGTTTTAAGCCACTACATTTGTGGTAATTTCTCTCTTTTTTAAAAAACTTTATTATTTATTTATTTATTTATTTATTTATTTATTTATAGCTCATGCAAGGGTGTGAGGTGGGGCAGATGGAGAGGGAGAGGGACAAGCAGACTCTGTGCTGAGGGTGGAGTGCCCCCCCCCCACCCCGGGGCTTGATGTGGGGCTCAAACTCATGACCCTGAGATCATGACCTGAGCTGAAAATCAAGAGTTGGCCAGTTAACAGACTGAGCCACCCAGGCGCTCACATTTTTGGTAACTTCTTACAGCGGCGTTAGGGAATTATTGCTAATACAGCGGATATGCCTCTGAGGTTCACCACTGATTCAGAAGCTGCCCTGGGCCTCTGCTCTACTGGGCAAGGTTCTGAGAGCTAGGCTCTGAGGGATCTATGGACTGATAAGTTCCTCTGAATACGTGAGCCTTGCAGAACATATCGGTACGTCAGACTGGAAGCACACAGGAGGACAGAAAACCTAGATGCTCAATGGGACAAGTCCTAGAAAGACACCAGGGTAAACACTCAGCTCTCATCTGCCCCAGAATTGCAACTATACATTGGTCTTGAGTATTCGTCTGTCAGCCTCACAAGACTAGTGTACTTTCAGTGCCAGAGGTCCTGGCTCTCAGAGTATATGAAGAAAAAATTTTAACAAAGAATTATCAGACCCTTCGGGGTGCCTGAGTGGCTCAGTTGTTAAGCGTCTGCCTTTGGCTCAGGTCATGATCCCAGGGTCCTGGGATCGAGCCCTGCATCGGGCTCCCTGCTCCGCGGGGAGCCTGCTTCTCTCTCTCCCACTCCCCCTGCTTGTGTTCCCCTTCTCACTGTGTCTCTCTCTGTCAAATAAATAAATAAAAATCTTAAAAAAAAAAAAAGAATTATCAGACCCTTCACATGGTCCAGACGATTCCAAGTATCATTTGCTAAAACCAGGGGTAGTTATTTACTGATTGAAAATAAGCGCACCAATCACTTAAAAGGGATTTATAGCAATTAAAAAAAACAAACATTTGTTAGAACTTAATATTTGAAGAAATGCTTGTCTTAAAATAATGAAAAAGAAAGCTTGTTCTAAGATGTGGAAAATGGATTTTTTGAGGAAAACATCTAAACTCACGTATGTACCAAAATGAATATCAGATGAATGAAGAATTAAACAGTAAAAAAAACCAAAGGAAACAATATCCAATAATTTAATGAAGAAAATTCTTCTGTACATCTCCACTCATCTGCTAAAGAAGAAAGGAACACTTTCAAAAAACCCACTGTAAAATGTAACCAGTTATCATGCGTTGCCAAATTCACTCAAACTGTCATCATTCTCAGTACATAAATATCCTATACATTTCATGCGGAAACATCCTTCACTGGATATTTGTACCACCTATATAAGATTAACACAGTTTACAATGATTTAAACATAACACAAAACACAAAATTCCATCTACCTTGTCTTTTCTTGGGAAAAATAGAGTAATTTTGTTCAGTGGGAAGTTTTGAATACTTCAGGCTCAGGACCAAATTTTTTTTTTTTAACAAAAATATTCAGAATGAGGTTCAAAACTCTGTCAACAAATTTTAATTTCTATCCTTTTACTTTTATTTGTGGCCACTAATGAATACAGCAGAGAGCAGCTACATTCCCCACTCATCCCATTCTGAGAGCTTTCCTGATTGAGAGCTTTGTCCCACTTAGGGAGTAGGTACAGTTTATAATTATATAACATAGTAACAAAATTATATTCCTTTGTTCCTATTTTTGGAGAACAAAATTAAGGTAACTTAAAACTGTGGAAAAGCTGGAATGCTTTTATGTCTCCAATTTCTTTTATTCATTAAATTCAGGATGGGGAAAATGACCCCAAGCGAGATAAAAGTTAAATAAATTTCCATTGTATGTAGGTCCCGTAATAAGTGTAGTAGCAAAAATTAACTTCAGTGTAGCACCAAGAACAGAGAACACAAATGAAGGCCCAGAAAATCACAGTGTCAGGTAGACTTGTACCTCTTGGAGACAGACAGGTACATAGAACGTTCCTTCTTTAAATCACTAATTTTCCACTAGCCTCTCTGATTTTGTTGCAAATGTCACTATCAGTTCCAAGTGCACTTATAAATGCATATACTGTGACCCTAGGCACTGGACTCAGTATTCACTACAGAAATGACCCAGAGAATGATTCTCCTATTAGAGAAAAATTGGGATGGCATTCAAGTAGAGTAGCAAATACTCAACTCTTGAAAGTACTTAGATGAAAAATAAAAATCCATGTTTTTTTATGACATGATTATAATGACAGAAAATTGAAAGGGGAAATTACATTTCCTTTCCCAAAGATACATACTCACCCTAGGATATACTTTCTTCATACCATAGGTTATTGAGATATGTAGCTTTAAGATAGGGTGGATATCATATTATTTACCATTCCTTTTGAGAGATGAAATATCTAAAAGCTTCTGAACACCAATATTATTTGGATAACTGAATAAAATAATATATATTATTTATTTATATTACAGATATATCTTTCTTAAAGATAAGGTGGAACATATATGTATAGTTTTTAGGCATTATATATACATATATATATCTGTAAATATATAATGACTATCATAAATATATGACATATATGTCTCTATATTCAAGGAGCTAGAGATTCTCAGAGGAGGAAATCTTTACACATACCTCATTCATGGAAGTAAGTTCTCTTTTGAGTATCGTTCAAGATTGGAGAAAGGTCTGACCAGTTAGGATTTTATTCTGTCTTTTTTTCCCCTTAAGTAATTAAATCAGATTAACAGTAGTCAACTTTATTCTTCAATCAAGAGATTTCTGTATTTTTAAACTTTTCAACCACTACTATCTACTGCATGTTTCTGAAAAGAGTTAGCAATTGTTTACATTATTCAATCATGCTTTCAGTTTTGCATTTTCAGTTCATTTTTCAGTGCTGCTGGGAAATTGAATAAAGGAAATCTCATTTAGCATGGAGTCAGGAGGCCAGAAGGGGAACCTCTCACTTCTTACCACTCACCATCAGTTACAGAAGCCCACAGGAAGAAACAGACCTTGCATTCCAACAGGAAGAAGCCTACTGTATTACTCCAGCAGGAGGAAGGGAGAATTTCTCCTTGCCCAGCAATAAGCTTAGCCAGTAGGAAAATAGGGCAACTCAGCTGTCAGGTTTCATGAGAAATCATCACCACCTTGAACTCTTGCTTTCCTCCAATGGACTTTGGTTCAAAGCAGCTCCTCCCAACTTCCTCCTTTTCTCTATAAAGTAACTTTCCTCTCCTTTGAGCTCCAGACTTACCTATGGTTTGCTATAGCTTGCATGTCCCAAATTGCAATTCCTCTGCTATTCCTGAATAAAACCATTTTTCTGGTAAAGTAACTGGCTGTTTTATTTTTAAGGTCAACAGGTCCATTCTGGTCTTATTATTTAATATAGATTTCTTTATCTTAGTAGGGATTGATTCCAATGTATCAGTTATTCAGCTTAGTTTAAACAACCTTTGTCATCTTATTTCCCTCCACTCATGCTTTTTCCTCAGCTGGCAGTAGTTGTTAGGAGTGCTATCTGTACTTCCAAGGAAGAGACTTTAGAGTAGAGAAAAGACTACAAGCTTGGAGGATCAGGGAAGGTTTTGTTTGGATAGTGTCCTGAAAGATGAGTATGATTTGGACCTATAGAGAAGAATGAAAGTGATATGCCAAGCAGAGGGAACAACAAGACCAAGACTCAGAGTCAACAAAGGAAAGCATGTGTGAGAAATGCCTAAAATTCAGAATTTATGGTTCAGCAATTAGCCTAATATAGCAATAGGATAGTCTAAGTTAGGGTTGTACTGAAGAAAGTTGTTACATTGTGTTGGGGGATTATGAAGCAGTTTAGTTTAGCTTCTGGAAAAATCAAGTATGAAAGGGAAATAGGAACAAAACTGGTGATGTAGTTTAGGAGCAGATCCCAAAAGGTTTTGAATGTCAAACTCAACATCAGCCTTGAAGTCGACAGAAAATGGAAACATGCTAAAGACATTTTTAACAAGGGAGCAAAATTATTATGTCAATGTTCTGCAAAGTAAAAACGGCACTATCAACCTTAAAAGTTTCATAGACCTTATTGTAGAATAGTTGAAATTCAGTTTTAGCAAATTATAAGAAGGGTTTGAAGTACACTCATAAACTCTCATAAGCAGTTATATTTAGGATGCCATAAAAATTAAAGGCATTTTTTTGGTAACTGACACATAGTGGTGATGACAATTATGGAACCAATAGTCACCACTGGAATGTGTTTGCATTCAATATGGCTACATTGAACACCTCATTTTAGGGAATGATAATCCTTTGTAAGTTTTCCTAAAGTTCTTTTTATGATTGTGTATTTGAGTAAAAGAGAAGTAATAAACATATGGGGTATGTAAATAGTACATTTTAAATCTACAATGAATCTGAGATAGATTTGTGCTAATTTGTAAGCCCCGGTCATAAGAATGTTTTCTTATGTTTTGATTTTTTAGCAACATCAGGAACTGGAGAACTTGGAACTTCCCTTTGACCAATATGTCAGTAATAGGTTTTAATCCCCTTCTTTTGAGTCTCCAGTTACTGTAATGTGAGCAAAGGGTTAGCTGCATTAGGCTGTGTGCCCCTAGGCTGTATTTAGTCTGTTTTATAAGATCAATGGAATGCAAAATGCAACAAGTTGTAGGTCCAAAGTCACAGTGATCCCGCTTGTAATCTACTTTATCAAAAGGAAAGTAAATCACTGGGTGCCATCTCCATTTGAAACTCTGAAAGGTGGAAGAATGGGTAACTCACTTTTTTCCTCTTGCATTTTGGGCTCATGATCAAAAAGAAGGAAGCATACAGAGTCTCTTCTAGTTCTTTAAGTCATCCCTGGATCTTTTGATCTGTTCCCCCTGATTTCTCCCTGCATGAGGATGGCAGGCATGGTCACTTTCTCCCTTTCAGCATGTATTAGCTTTACAGATAACAGGAATTCTGGCAGTATCTTGGATCTGTGATGCTAATAAGTCAACAACTCTAGACATAAATTAGTCCAGTGTGGACATGACCCAAACATTTGTATTTTGTAAACTGTGCTCTGTCACTCTCCGATGGATGTAGAAACATCTTCCAATCAGCACTGAGTTAAAGGTTCTCCCTGATGAACACTCATCCCGGTGTTTGCCATTGGAGGGGCAAGGGATAGAGGAGGAAATGTGTTTTATAAGTTACTTGATAATTTGGAGGAGATGACAATCTCTGCATAAATATTTATGTACAAAAGTGTTCACTACCACATTATTTATAAGATCTTTTTTAAAAATTGGAAACAATCTAATTGTTTTATGATTATATATAGAAATGTACTTGGTATTTGTATAATGAGATTATATCCTGTAAATTTTCTAAATTTATGTATTAGGTATCATAATTGCTTTATAGATGCCTTAGGACTTGTTATACAGAAAATCATGTCATCTGCAAATAAAGAATTATCTGTATCTTCTCTCCAACTGTATATCCCCTTCCCTCTTTCATTGTCTTATTGCACTGGCTAGGACATCTGGTGCGATCTTGAATAAAATTAGCCAAGGAAAACAGTCTGGACTTGTTCCTAGTCATAGGGTAACAACATTCAATATTTCACCATTAAATATTATGTTATCATCTTGTATCTATTGAGATGATCATTTGGTTTTTCTCCTTACTGTCTTAATGCATTGAATCATTTTCATTGATTTTCACATGTTAAACCAAACTAACATTCATAGGATAAATCCCACTTTCTTGTATTATCTTTTGGTATTTTCTTGTTAATATATTGTTAAGGACTTAAGCCTCCTAATTTTTATTCCTTGTAATGTCTTTGTCAGGTTTTGGAGTCAGAGTTATACTTACCTCATAAAATAGATTGGTATGTGTTTTATCCTGTTCTCTTTTGTAAAAGTGTGTTTAAGATTTACATTATTTCTTCTTAAAAGTTTTAGGAAACTATCTGAGCCTTGAGCTTCCTTTACAGCAATCTTTTTTTTTTTTTTTTTTTTGTATTACAAATTCAATGCATTTAATAGTCAGAGAACTAATGTGAGTTTCTATTTTATCCTATGTCAGTTTTAGAAAGTTAGGCT